>NC_139345.1:14428938-14971438 GCF_055883805.1 Amblyomma maculatum | reverse complement strand
GCTATGCCATATGCTGCATTAGTGCTATTTTCCCAATATTCACAATATTTTCACAACATTCACAATATTTTCACAACACTCACAATATTTTATGCTCTGGAGACAAAATATATATGAGGATAAAAGCGGCAGCTACGACGTGATCCTTCTTATATGCCACCCTCAAGTGATACATGTGCACATTAAGCCAAGAGCAGCATTCTCCTAACCAAGCCACAGACACGACCAGGAGATCTGTACAAATGCTCCTGTTTGTATGCCTGCCCCCGGGAGCGGCGTGACTCTCAATAAGCATCCCCTGGGGTGTCACTTGTCGGCTTTCAACGGCCACCTGCTAGGCAGTGGACGATTGTAGAAACGATTTACGCTGCACCTACTAGAGGCCAACGAATGTTGGAGAATGCAGGCTTACCCGTCAAGGTACGATGGAGCTCGTTCAGATACCTCACGTTCTCATCTTGCTGTTGCTTCGCCACCTGCAAACAAGCGTTATATTCGCCACTGTAGCATGTTCTGACGAGCTAAATCAAGACAGCGATTTCGAAATGGACGCACATTTGCATAGTAAGCGTGAGACTAGTGATTAATGCATTGAAGTCCACTAATCAAACGAAAACAATTTTGTGAGATGTTAGATAGAGAACAATGTTTATGTAATACGTAAGCTCTTGTTGACTATTGATACGCTGTTCAAACCAGTGATCTTATCATAACGCTGTTTGAGATGTTTAATAGTAATGTTTAATAGTTATCGCAAAAATTCACAGTACAGCCACCTTCAATAAGGTGTGCTTTAAAAAAAAAAAGAAAGGAAAGATGTGCTTCTCCTCGATTTCTTTCCGTGGTTTATCTCCGCTGCCCCATCAAGCTAATAGCTACAAAGGATCATTTCAAACGATGTACTCACTTTTGCCATACCAAGGAAAAACATTCTGACAGAGTTGGCATATTCCGCAAATCCCTTCTTGTGTTCTGCCGAGGACTGCCTCAACTCGAACATGCTTGCCAGCATTAGCATGCCTCCCAGACTGTAACAGATAGACATAGATGGCAGAGGCTACATGAACGTTAAATGGGTGGATAACTGAGCTAGTTGGTACACAATTTCAAGTATATATATTTTCCTTTGTGTTGACCTCAATTACAATACTGATTTAGACCCGCCATGGTGGGCAGTGGTTAGAGCATTCGACTACATGCCCAAGGATGCAGGATCGAATACCGGCCATGACGGCCGCTTTTCGGTGGAGGCGAAAGGCGAGACGCCTGTGTGCTGTGCGCTGTCAGTGCACGTTAAAGAACCCCAGCCGGCCGAAATTTCCGGAGCCCTCCACTATGGCGACTCTCATAGCCTGAGTTGCTTTGTCACGTTAAACCCCACAAACCAAACTAAGCCAAAAGGCAAACCAATCGTGTATGTATGTATGTATGTATGTATGTATGTATGTATGTATGTATGTATGTATGTATGTATGTATGTATGTATGTATGTATGTATGTATGTATGTATGTATGTATGTATGTATGTATGTATGTATGTATGTATGTATGTATGTATGTATGTATGTATGTATGTATGTATGTATGTATGTATGTATGTATGTATGTATGTATGTATGTATGTATGTATGTATGTATGTATGTATGTATGTATGTATGTATGTATGTATGTATGTATTCAAATGTCCGTTTATTAAAGTATAACGTTATGAAGACAACGACTTTCTCTTTTCGAAGTTTAGTTTGGCAACAGATTCGCGAATGGTATTAATATCAGGCCAGCTTTACAACGATGCAGATCGATCAATATCAACTCCGAACAAGCGAGGAGCTATGATCACCGCCTCTAGCAGAACACTTGACAGTGAGGGCAAGGGTCACAATGCCACCTGCATTGAGCACTTTTTCAGCGCAGTTCTCGAATGTCCTCCTTTGTCACCTGTTTATACCCATCACTGTAATTGATAGTCTTTAGTCTGAAGATTGCGCGCAAGGTTACAGGCTGTCCTGGAATTAAACTTTTTTTCAAGCTGTTGAAGCTATGGCTCATAATCTATGTTCAAATTTCTGCGAACGCAAGAAGTTACCTTGCAGTGCCGCGTATGTTCAAATTTCTGCGAACGCAAGAAGTTACCTTGCAGTGCCGCGTACTACCAACGGCTTCAAAGCTTGCAATTTGCAATATCTCGTTTTCAAAAATGTTTCGAAAGACATAATTGAGAATGCTAAGAATCTGCACCCAAAGTATCTATCTTATTTCGTTTATTCCTACACGTGGAGCGAGTGAACGATGGCATCCCTCTTTCATGACCAGGTGCATTCATTCATGTGTGCTGGTATGTGAGCGTGAATGCTTGTTCACTACTACTCACAGGATGCAGGCAAGGAGGACAATGTAGGCAGCTGTATACACTTGCAGTATACAGCGCATGTTCTCATTCAGGTCCTGCGTTCGATCCCCTCCGCAAAGGCCTCGCCGGCGTACCAGTGGGTACAGAACGCTGCCTACGATTCCCACGGCGAAGAAAAGCATTCCCGTGGCGTAGAGCACCGCCACCTGCGGCTCGTACCGAACGTACTGCGGATTGAGAGGCCGCAGAATGCACAAAAAATGTCAACGAAGGTATGCGTCTTTCCTTCTCCTTCGAAATGTTGTGTTACTCTGCCAAAAATAATAAAGCGAGAGACATCCGTGACCGCTTCTCTCTACACATCAGCTCGGCTTGATAGTTCAACTGCAAAAATTTGTGTGTGGCACTTCGTACCACTAAATTGCGATAAGGTGAAAGCCACAGGCTGTGTGTTGCGGCGTTCGAGGAAGCGTCAAATGAAAGGGGCCGCACGGACGCCTGGATAGGTATGACGCGATAGAGTAAGCTTCCAGCTAACATATAAAGCTGCGCTTAAAGCGAGCCGCATGAACGTGCCTGCGTGGCCTAGGGATAACGTGAATGCAAGGCTTTTGGCAGCCTGATTGTGATATCACCCTCCCTTATGAGAGGAGAGGCCGGAGTTGGCAGCGCCTGCCAAACGCAATGTCAGGAAACCCTACGTCCAGTTAGTGCTCGGCCATGTCAGCTGCCAGCTACCGCCTCGCACAAAACGAGTTGACAGCGCCTGCCAAACGCAATGTCAGGAAACCCTACGTCCAGTTAGTGCTCGGCCATGTCAGCTGCCAGCTACCGCCTCGCACAAAACGAAAGCGTGCTAAGGCGTTCCCCTTTGGAGGAGTGAGCCCAGGGGAGGCTCCCCTTGCAGTCATCGTGGGTAGCATCACGTGACCTAGGGTGACCACAAAGTGTGACACCTTATGCGAACGACACTATGAGCCATTAAAGGCTTTCACCTTAATATTGGGCAAGAACATATGAAATATTAGGTCTTCAACAAGGACGAGCACTCCTGGAAGGAGGGGTGGCAGGGAGGGTAAGAGCGGGGTGTTTCAAGAAAGAAGACATGCGGTATCCCGTTCAGCCCAGCATCACCGCTCTCCAGTGGATGAGCTATAAAAAATTATAAAAGCAAGAGCGCAGGCTGCCAGCTGAAACACCGCAAAATAAATTCAATTACTTTTTATATAAGACCTGTAGCATATAATCTATCTTTGATCTAATGATTTGATATCCCCCAAAGTGCAGTAGATTTCCAATAAGGGAGCAGTCACTCTAATATTACCATCCGCCCATGCGCTACATACATACATACATACATACATACATACATACATACATACATACATACATACACACACACACACACACACACACACACACACACACACACACACACACACACACACACACACACACACACACACACACACACACACATACATACATACATACATACATACATACATACATACATACATACATACATACATACATACATACATACATACATACATACATACATACATACATACATACATACATACATACATACATACATACATACATACATACATACATACATACATACATACATACATACATACATACGCCGGGGTGGCGCAGTGGTTACGGCGCTCAACTACTGTTCCCAAGGATGCGGGATCGAACCCTGGCATCGGTGGCTGCTTTTCGATGGAGGCGAAAAGGAAGGCGCCCGTGTGCTGTGCGATGTCAGTGCACGTTAAAGAACCCCAGGTGGTCGAAATTTCCAGCGTCCTCCACTACGGCGTCTCTCATAGCCTGAGGTGTTTCGGGACGTTAAACCCCACAAACCAACCAACCAAACCAACATACATACATACATACATACATACATACATACATACATACATACATACATACATACATACATACATACATACATACATACATACATACATACATACATACATACATACATACATACATACATACATACATACATACATACATACATACATACATACATACATACATACATACATACATACATACATACATACATACGCGCATACATCCGTCGTAAGAAACGTTTACTTAATGGAAAGAAGTTTGTCCTGGCACGGGATTCGGACCCATGGTTGCCACCTGTCTGGGTATTCGCTTTGCCACCTGAATTAACCAGAATTACCAGTACACGGTAGGGCAAGAACGAATTGAGCGATGTTCTCGCAACCCCGTTTCTCACCTCAAGCTGTTCATCAGTTCACTCTCGCTCTATCACCTGGCCTTTCAGGTTACCTCATTTGGTAGAGGGACTCCCCGATATAGGCGGTGATCCGGGCTTGAACCCCTTAGCAGGATTTTTTTTTAACTCTGAAGTTTATGCGAAAGCTGTATAACCTTCTTTTTTAGACATGTGGCTGGGCTTAGGTGGAAGATAATCAATCATTTCTCCGTCATCATTATGTATCACTGTTTCATCGTCTTGCTATTCTTCAACCCGAAAGAAAGCGACAAGTTCGTGTAATTTAAACGGGTCGTTTAATTCTTGCTTTAGTGGCAAACTCACCAGATCTATTGACTCAATGACATCAGCATTGGTGACTTGCCTCAGGAATGCTGCAGAAAAGAGAAAGAAAAATAACAGCGAGTTCTCACTTCAATATTGAGGGCAGTTAACGATGCACAATTTTATGCGCGTGCCTCTTTGAGGCATCGCTTTGCAAGTTCTAGGTTTGTTAGAATGGGTTTTCTTAATATCCGCCGCGATTACCACGCCGAAACGATGTGTAGTCGCGCCGACGGAACGAACGCGCATGGCGTGAAGCGACGCATGGACTTCAAAAGTGCAGGGTCAGTGTTCTGAGTTTGCGTCGTTTTCAGAAGTGTCGTTATCTGCTTGACCTCGAGTCATTTGACTAGTGTAAACATAGGAACAGGAAGTGGGAATGACATCCGGTTCCAATGTTTCCACCAATCAGATGACTCGAGGTGAGGGAGATAACGATACTTCTATAGACGACACAAATTTAGAAATACGGACGCAGGAAACAGAGGGCAACCCAAATTGGAATCCGTGTTGAGGTTAGTGTCCGTTCGCAGAGCTGTAATTTCCTTAGATCGGCGCTCGCGTCGCTCTGAATACCCGAACGGAAAGAAAGCGTGCCTATTCGCTCAGAACTTTCAAACAGCAGAAAGCCGCCAAATTTACAGAACTACAGCACCCGAGGATCTGATTGTGTCCCCACTCCCGCTTCATGGTAATGGCTGCCCTTTTTCAGATTCAATTTAAAAAAAAAATGGCAGTTTTTAGAAGTGCTTTTGTCACGCTTAGTTGAATTGCGTGTGTCATATTTGATATTTAGTATTCTCCCTTGACTAACTCTAGAAAACGCATCTTTTACGAAACGAAAAGCTTTGTTTCAACTTGGCCTTTTCAGGTGTGACACAGCATGAGTGGCCGTATTCCAAAAACGTACAGTTTCGGCGAAAAGTCCTGAAAACAAAGAATTTTTGCCTCAGCTGCAAAATGGAGCCAGTATGCCATCATTAAAAGCCAAGTAGTATTTAAAAAAACTAGCAAATGATTTCGCATCACATCTCATAGCATTTCGCGGCCCTTTAGCCATTAATGGTGCCGCGAAGGTTTCATTATGCGACTGTGACGAAAATCCCTTGGCTTCAGGACTTTTGACTAAAACTGTACATGTTTCTGGAAGTATGCATGTTCTAACTCTTTGTCAGAGTCATTGTCATGATATCTTCGTCGTCATTCTGAAAACCGTTCCTTATAAAGCAACCATTCAATTGTGACTGATTTCTGAGTCCCTCCAAACTTCCTGGCAGCTCAGTGCTAATGGACGACGTGCAATGCACACAGGCCTTTACATTTCGCGTCATCTTCCTCAGTTCTTAACTTCGTGAAACTGCTTAGAAGACAAAGTGAGAAACTATGATGTCTTATTTTTTCGCGCGGTGAATTCACCTTAGAAAAAAAAAAAGGACAAAAGGCGAAAATAATTTCGAGACATTCCACTGAAGTCCTTACTCGAGGCTCTCTTGCTAGAACGCCTCATGTGTACTTTGCGCGTCTCAGTTTTACGAATCAGCGAACGGAAACGAGACGCATACGGCACAGGCTGCACGCACCAGCGACATGGCATACTTAGGCGGTATACTTACAGGCGTCTATTGGATCGGAGAGGACCAAATGGAGGACCCAGTTGACGACGTTGTACCAGCCAGTGAGCACGGAGTCGTCCGAAGATCGGTCGATCAGCTTCCTCCTCTCCTCCGAGGACAGATCATCGCTGTCTCTCTTATTCATCGGCGCCACCGGAAACTCGACAGAAGGAAAGGTCGTAAAGCGAGTTTGGTCCCCTCTGTGAATGCGTGGCGTGGAAAAGAAAATCGCAGTTATTGTGGCGCTATCGCTAACAAGGCGGAAGGAGTGAAGGCGTAAAAAAAAAAAAAAAAAAAAAAAAAAAAAAAAAAAAAAAAAAAAAAACGCAGAGCGAAAGAGACACTGCCCCGTGCAGCTATTTGTTACATTCTAGCCATTATCCTTTTTTCTTACCTTAAATCTATATCAGTAAAACAGTCCCGCGGGTAATATCTTTACTTCCTCCTTTTTCAGTGTATGAAATGGAGTAAACAGAAGGACCTCAACTGCCAAAGCTGTTTGAAGTACAAAGTTCGTTGGTAACATGAGATCCCAAAATTGTCACTTCCAGCAGGCTTGGCCAAGAGCAATGAACTGCAAGGCGATAGACAGCGTAGTGGTAAGCCCCTGTAGAGATACAAAATTTGCCGATTTGGATGGCTTGAAGAAAGTAGTATTTCGGGTTTTTTATAAAAGAAATGGAAATTTTGGCGGAAAAAATGAAATACATGCTTAGAATAGCGTGGATTTCTTCGCTAAAATTCAGCAACACCAAATAATCACTTTAGATTTATAAGACAATTCATAAGCAAGCTTAGGTAGTGAGTCGGCTATTCAAAGGATGTGCTCTGTGCAAATTGTTAGCGACAGTACCACCGACTGCTTATCTGTTGCTGGCGGTGTCCGGGCCTAAAGCTACTAGCCTATTATCTTATCGCTTCCGCATTTTTACAGTAACTTTGGGCATCTCTCCAGCAGGATACACTACAGCGTTACGATGCTTGTCTGTTTCGACTGACATAGCCACAGTTGCTTACGTGCCATAAACCTCTATATAACGAAGTATCTGAACAGTAAAATAATGTTTTTGGCGAAGCCATGACAAATTGATGAGTAGCTGATCATGGATATTACCCAGTCCACCTGTTTCTCAAAAGTGTCCAACAGAACTCAGGAGACTTCCACTGCATGATGCTCCACTTGCGTGCAGTTTGAGTCGAGCAAAGCTCCACTCAAAAGATATCGAGAGGCTTGAGCTGAAGCAGCATCAGTTTGGCTTTGTAGCTCTGGTTGGTTAGAAAATACACCGCGCCTTGATTCTACTCGGTTGTGGGCTCTGCAAAGTACCGACTCACTTGTTCATGACTGCGCTGATAAACAATCCTAATGTTTCGTATGTGTTTCATTTGCTCGATGTTCAGCCCAAGTTCGACAGCAGATGCTTTGTCAAACGTGCACCATTGGAATAATCACGCTCAACGTTACACTACTTGCATACTGCTCGCGTTTTTTTTTTTTTTTTTTTTCACCGATGGTCCTTTCACATGCAGAAGACACTTCGAGACATTAAGCCAAGGGCGAATTTTTCGCAATGTTTGCAACAATACACAAATCTAATCGACACTCATGCACTTTTTTTCTCTGTTATTTTAATTTCTCAAAGTACACATGGTAAATCTGTGCAGCAATGTAAGTTGATGATTCTTAAATTCAATAGGGGCAGCAGGATTATATCTCGCATAAAATTATTGTATAGACTTCCTGAAAACAATGAGCATGGCGAACTGGGTTAGTTGGAATGAGTTCACGTGGAAAAAAACGTGCAAGATACAAGGACAACCCAAATAGCGAACACAGCGGTCTCGCAACTGAATGTTTAGTGACGGAAAGAAGTATATTTATAAAATCTTTCCGCATGTTCATGTATAATGGTATAAATGCAATTGTTTCTGTTCCTAAAGTTTTCAGTAGCGAGACAGCGCTGTGTTCGTCCGTTATTATCGGTTGTCATTGTTTTTTTCGCTGGTTCTGCCAGCTTTTCGAGCCGTCGGCGTCACGGAGTTTTTCGCCTTTAAATGACCTTGACAGACATCTTCGCCTTCTCTTTCTTATAAACCAATTTACAATGGAAGTGAAAGATACCAGGTCATCGTGTGACACTAAATTTCACTTTCATGCGACCTTGACCTAATTAAGTGTGGGTGTCTACGATTTCGTGATGTTCACCCAAATGTGTACTGCGTTTTCATTTCCCCAATACATAACTTAAGAGGCAGCCCTAGGTTGTGCGATGTCCGCACACATTAAAGGCCCAGAGGTGGCCAAATTACTAAGTAGCCGTCAATACGGGACCTCTTTCCTTCCGCTTTCACTCCCAGCTTCCTCTCTCAAGTCTGGTAGATACCGCGCCCTTCCTTTCTTATAAACTAATATGAATTATAAAAGAAAAAATATGGAAACATGATCTTGACCTGGTTATGTGTACGTGTCCACAATTCTGTGGCGTCTACTCCAATGTAGAAGACTGCTTAAACGCAGCCGCCGAGGTCGGGTTCGAACTCGAAGCCGGGTACGCCCGACTACTGAATACCCGGGTTCAAACCCGACCTCGGCGGCTGCGTTTCGATGGAGGCGAAACGAAGAGGCGTCCGTGTACTGTGCGATGTCAGCGCACGTTAAACGTTCCCAGGTGGTCGAAATTACTCCGTAGCCCTCCACTAGGGCTCCTCTTTCTCTCTATCTACTTTCCCTCCCACCTTCCTCCCTTCCCTTACGGTGCGGTTCAGGTGTCCACAGACACAAGTGTGACGGATACTGCGCCTTTCTCTTCCTGTGAACCAATTATATTATATTATACTCCTTCCCCAAAACCTAATTTTAAAAATTTAGATTGATTTATAGGAAGGGAAAGGCGCGGTAACTGTCTCACTTGTTTTCTGTGGACACCTTAACCGCGCCGTAAGGGAAGGGAGGAAGGTAGGAGTGAACGTGGAAAGAGAGAAAGAGGAGCCCTAGTGGCGGGCTATGGAGTAATTTCGACCACCTGGGAACCTTTAACGTGCGCTGACATCGCACAGCACATGGACGCCGCTTCATTTCGCCTCCATCGAAACGCAGCCGCCGAGGTCGGGTTCTTAAAAATTTTGAGGGTCTCTTAGATGTCTCTTAAGAGGAGAATGGCGAAAGCCTACCCTTCCGATCCTATAATTTGCCGCCCATCGTTAGCCTCTTGTCGGCATTCGTTGCAGTGCTACATATAATTTAATTAGTTTACAGGAAAGGAAAGGCGCAGTATCTATCACACTTTCTCCGGCAAGTGCGTTTGGACGGTACACCATCGCTCCTGTCGCGTGGCGTTCCTTGACGCACGCTCAAGTGTGGCGTTGCACATGGCAGGGACGCGTCCCACCTCGACCAATCAGAACGCCGCAAAAGCGGGACACACTTTGACCATGACAGCATGAGCCATTAAACACTTTCGCCTTAATAAAAATGATCAAAAAACTGTGTATTGAAAAGCGGGTATTAAAGAGGCTATCTCTGCAGCACTCACAGTTTTCGCTCTAACCCTATGTTCAATCCATACGGTGGCGTGACGGCGGCTGTCGCGACCCGCGTCTTTCTCTCTCCCTCTTATCTTTTATTTCCTACTCCTCAATTATCTCTTCTGTTGTTGTTGTCGTGGCTGTAGGAAGAAGGAATAGAAAATGCACGGACCTGCTACTGGCTCTGTAGCTGAGCCACCTTCGCTGCCTCGTGCAGACAGAAGAGAAAATAAAGAAAAAAGAAAAGAAAGAGGGAGAGAAAGACGCGCGCCGCAACAACGGCCGTCGTCCACCACCGAAGCAGTGGCGGGTGCAATGACGGCCTACAACAGATAAAATTTCGGTGGCAGGCTTGCCCCCACCGCAAGCGGCGGTGACCTACCCGTCCCAGCCCCATCAGGGGAGACGATGCCTCTCGTCTTTCCGCGCACGAGGCAGCGGAGGTGGTTCACCTATATATTCAGTAGCAGGACCGTGCATTCAACAAGTATCTTAGGTGGGCAAAAGTCTGGTTTTGTACAACCTCCATCACGCGGCAGCACGTTCAGCCATATTGTTCGACTAAAGGTTTGGTTCATGGGGTTTACGTTCCAAATCGAGACAAGCTACGAGAGACATAGCTCACTATAGTGGAGAACTTCAGAAATTTCGACCATCTGGTGTTCTTTAGCGTGCACTGACATCGCACAGCGTCCGACTGCCTTGATTTTTACTTACGTCGAACAGTGGCCGCAGCGGCTAGAATTCGATCTCATTCTTGGGCACAGTAGTCGAGCGCCCTAATACTTGCACAATCATGGAGGGGCTGTCACAGAACAAGTGTGACGGATACCGCACCTTTCCTTTCCTGTGAACCAATTGTATAGTGGAAACTTTCGCGGTTAAAAAAAAAATTAAAAAAGCGTTTTCTTCCCAAAAACATTGAATGTTTTTGTTCAGGCCTTTGCATCTTTACCGGCGGCTCCGATCTGACGTACGAATTATGCCGTCTAGAATTTTGTGTTATACAACTAACAGAACATGAGAATGAACTTGGAATCTAAATGCAAGCACATCCTGTAACGAAAGTCGGCTTTTCGTATGTCAGAAAAAATATCTCGAATGGAGCTTCGAACATTCACTATAGCAGTTAAAAAAAAACATCTCTATATTACACCTCTAAAACGATGACCTGTTGTGCCCTCTTTTTCTAGCATTAACGGTTGGAGGCATAATCGTCTGTAGCGTAGGTCGCGACCGTCGTTACATTCTTTGGGAAACAACGCATAATATTGGTTTTTATTTTTCAATGTGACTTCTAGCGTTTATGAGCGACGCATATCGGGAGTACTACTGGCACTGATAACTCGTTGTTGATTGCGACAAGAAGTTTTAGGACGAAAGCCATTAATATCTCATCGTTGTCGACAGAAGGTTGTCAGCAGAAATGTCACGCTTTCTAGGGCGAGAGTTAAACATAAATAATCAACCTGGTCTCCATCAGGAATGAAACTTCCACCCCTTGGATCCCCAGGCCAGCACTTTACCAACTGCGGCACGCCCCGAATCGTGAAACGCTCTTCATCCTTGTCTACAGTGAGGATGATAGCGGGATTCCGCGAGTGACAGATACTGCGCTTTTCCTTTCCTGTAAACGAATTACAGAACGCCGGTGAACTTTGATGCGTTCAATGAAATGCTGGTTGTGTTCGACAAGGGGCGCGCGATGTACCGTCACGACAGGTCATGACGTCACCAGGCGATTCATGCATAAATAAAGCGACCTCGCCGGGCGTCCGATCCAGGCGTCCGTGCGGCGCCTTTCATTCGCCGCTTCCTCGAAACGCCGCACCACACGACAAAACAGAAGCAAACCCAGATGTCTAGGAGGCGTTAGTACAGCAGGCATCAGCGAAAATTCAAATTGATTTACATGATAGAAAAGGCGCACTTTCTGTCACAATTCTCCGCGGGCACATGTACCAAGCCACAAAGGAAGAGAGGAAGGTGGGAGTGAAAGAAGAGAGGGAGAGGTGCCGTAGCGGAGGGCTACGATCCACCGCTCTGTAATGGCTTTCGCCTCATCGCACTTTAATGGTCCAAAGTGCCCTCTAGAATTTTTCAGCGGCCGAATACATTTACCCGACTGCTACACGCATGTCTCATGAGCGCACTTTCTCACTTTCAAAGAAGGTCTGCTTGACATGAGTGATTATGCTACTATTCTTCTAGACAAGGGAGAAGGATCACACTCATATTACGCCAATACCGCACTTTTACCTTAGAGCAACTGGCCGAACTCACACTGGCAATGAAGACCGTAATCAACTTGTTTATGATGCAAAATTTTACCTCATGCCAGCCTTTCTCCTAAATCTGCACTCGACTCGCTATGCTGACCTATAATGGCAGTGTTCCTGCAGGGGCTCCGGATATAATAAGTGACGCAAGCATGTGCTCGGCTGAAATAAGGGGGCGGGAGCGACTTACGCATGGAGATCAAGGAAACTAATCTTATGTATCCAGAAAATGCTTCGAACTCACAGATTGTAACATGCGCTGTACTTTAAGGGATTCCGGAACAGGACACAAGAGACGTACAAGTCACTGGCAAGAATCAAACAGCACCTTGAGCTGCCCAGCTGAGAACGATTGCGCGCGAGAACGTTCTATCCTATTGTTCTGTGCTTCTTCTACCTTTCAATGTTCCTGGATAGAATCGCTGTGGTTGTTAGCTGAAATTGCGTGAATATGCTGATATTGGCCTGTAACAAGCTACCGCTAGGCATCTACTTTACCATGAAGGAACTACTGCTACTAAATATTTTTGCAGAAACGTTATATTCGTCGTCATCATTAACATCATTATCATCAGCCTGACTATGCCCACTTCACGGAGAAGGCCTCTCCTATATTCCTCCAATTAACCCGATCCCGTGTAAGGTGCCTCCACATGACCCCTCTGAACTTCTTAACCTGCCTTACATCCCTGCCTTCCGCCCTAATTTTCTGCTCTTTCTCCGCCTCTTCTACCTCCACCACCCACCTAACTTTCTACCGCCCCTGCTACGCTTTCCTTCCCTTGGAATCCAGTTTGTTACCCTAAGCGACCATCGGTTACCCTCTCTTCGCACTACATGTCTTGCCCAGGCCCAATTCTTCTTCTTGATTCCACTAGAATGTCAGTAACTTGAGTTATTTATCTGACCCACTTTGCACGCTTCCTGTCTCTTAACGTTACCCCTACTATTTTTCGTTCCATAGCCCTCTGCGTTGTCCTTAACTTCAGTAGAACCCTCTTCGTTAGCCTCAAAGTTTTAGCCCCATAAGTCAGTACAGATAAGATGCAACTGTTGTATACTTTCCTCTTAGCGATACTGGTAAGCAGCTAGTTATAATTTGTGGCTACTTGACAAATGCGCTTCATCCTAATCTTGTTCCCCTTGTTATTTCCCTTTCATGGTCCGGATCTGCTGTTACTGCCTGTCCTAAATAGACATATTCGCATACTACTTCCAGTGCTTCGCTACTTAATGTGAACTGCTACTCCTTCCCGAACATTACCTTAGTATTCCGCATATCGATTTTCAAGCCTACCTTTCTACTTTTCCTGTCTAGGTCATCAATCAATATTTGCAATTCATCCCCTGAGTTACTTAGCAATACAATGTCATCCGCAAATCGCACATTACTGAGGTACCTAACACCTTTCTTTATAGGAATTTTGTTACTTTCTTTACGCAGAACTATGGGTGCTGTGAAGCCACAATATATAGTATATTCCAGTACTTTCCTGTACGGCTCGTCTACACCCTGATTTCGCAATGCCTGCATGACCGCCGAGGTTTCTACTGAGTCAAATATTTTTTCGTAATCAATGAATGCCATGTATAAGGGCTGGTTATAATCCGATCATTTTTCTATCACCTGGCTGGTGCAATGGATGTGATCGATAGTACAGTACCTTTTCCGAAAACCTGCTTGATCGTTTGCTTGATTACAGTCTGAGGTTGTCCTAATTCTATTAGTAAATACCTTATACCCAACAGACATTAAGCTGATTGGTCTGTAATATTTCAGGTCCTTAGCGTCCCCTTTCTTATGAATTAAGGTAATGTTTGCATTCTTCCATGGTTACAGTACCGTAGATGACACCAGGCACTGCGTATACAGCATGGCCAGTTTTTCTAGCTCGATATACTCCCCGTCCATCAACAAATCTACACTTACATGGTCCTCTCCAGCTGATTTCCCCCTCTACATAGTTTCTAACGCTTTCTTAACCTTGTCCTTCAACACTGGCGGAACGTCTGTCTGTTTTTGTCTACTGTCAGTCTAATTATTATCCTTACTACTTTGGCTGCTGTATAGAACTCCTCGGCTACTTTGACTATCTTGTCCATATTTGTGATGACGTTGCTCGCCTTGTCACGTAGCGCATACATCTTATTTTTGCTTATGCCCAATTTCTTCACCGCTTTAATGCTTCCCACTTTTTTTACAGCATACTCAGTTTTCTCCATGTTATACTTTCTTATATTAGCTTTGATATCTCTGCCAATTTTATCTGGTCTGTCGTATTGCAAGCCTTCATACTTTGGCGTTTCTTAATCAAATCTTTCGTCTCCTTAGACAGCTTACCGGTATCCTCTCTAACTATTTTACCGCCTACTTCTACGGCACACTCACTAATGATATATCTGAAATTATTGTTCATTGCGTCTAGGCTAATGTCGTCATCCTCGGTTAGAGCTGAATATATATTCTGTAGCGAGATCCTAAACTCTTATGCCATCCCCCTTACGGCCAATTCGTTGATGGACTTCTTTCTTTCTAATCTGTTTCGTTCCCTCTTCAGATTTAGACTAATTCGAGACCTTGCCATCCTGTAGTCACTGCATCGCACTTTCCCGATTACCTCTACATCGTGCATAATGGCGGGGTTAGAACACAGTATGAAACGATTTCATTTTTAGTCTCCCCTCAGGACTTTTCCATGTCCACTTCCGGTTCTTCCGTTTGCTGAAGAAGGTATTCATGATTCTTAAGTTATTGCGCTCTGCAAACTCAGCTAATAATCCTACCTGCTATTCCTAGAGCCAATGCCATAGTCACCCACTGTCTGGTCTCCTGCCAGCTTTTTATCTAGCTTAGCATTGAAGTCGTCCATTAGTACAGTGTACTGCGTCTTTCCTTTCCGCATTGCCGATTCTAAATCTTCGTAGAAGCTTTCAACTGCCTGGTCAATATGGCTGCATGCAGGTGCGTAGGCCTGTACAACTATCAGTTTATACCGCTTATTAAGCTTAATTACGATGCCTGCCACCCTCTATTAATGCTATGCAGTTCATCTATACTACCAGATATATACTTAGTGACGAGGAAACCTACTCCTACTTCTTGCCTCTCCGGTAAACCTCAAAAACACATTACATGTCCACCCTTCTGTACAGTATATGCCTCATTTGGCCTCCTCACCTCACTAAGCCCTACGATATTCCATTGCATACCCTCTAGTCCATCTAACAGAACTGCTAAACTAGCCTCACTAGCTAGGACTCTAGCCTTAAACGTTGCCAAGGTCAGTTTTCTAATGGCGGCCTGTCCTCGGAGCCAGAAATTCTTAGCACCCCCCGCTGCGTCACAGGTCTGACGGCCGCCGTGGTCAGTTGCTCCGCAGCCGCTGGTGACTGAGGGGCGTGGTTTTGTAGGACTAATCATTGGAGGTTGTGGTCAATTACTGCCCCAGGGTAGCTAACTCCTGTTCTGGTGAGGGAGTGCATTGTCGGAGGTGTTCAGCGGCGTCAGGTCGCACCCTAAACCTGTTTTTTGCAATTACATCGACATGCGGACTTTTTTTTTTTTATCCGGTGGAGAATTGCGCGGCACCGGGGTTCGAACCACGGTCCTCTTGCATGCGAGGCGGATGTTCTATCTCTACGCCAGCGCTGCACCTCACCTCTAACGAAAACCTAAAACCTGTTGCATTTATGCCATATTTTGCCATATTTTAACAAAAGATAACTCGAAAAAAAAAAAAAAAACAAATCTACCAGTACTCAAGACCTAAAAGCACAAAACTAAACAGAACAACAAAACAGCAGAGTACAAACATGGACAAAAGAAGGAAAAGAAGAAGTGCTCATTCCATTTTGCACGCGGTATATCCCCCGTTCTCCGGACATATGACGAGACCCACCGTAGTCAGCAGTGGCTGTAATTACAGACTCTGATTCCTTGTGCTCGTCGCTTTCTTCAAATATGAATTCGCCACTCCTAGAGACCTTTCTATCATTCCTCCCTTCACATTTCAGCCTCATACATACGGTGTGTGTACCAGGTCACAGCAATGTGACAGTCAATGAGGTTGCTGATATCATCGCTAACGAGTCTCTCAATGGCCCCGTGTTGCCTATCCTTTCGGCTAAAGCGTACATCGCGATTTCGTAGGCGCTCCTTACTAAGCCCGCAGACTGGATCTATTTTAACACCTTATGACTACCTGCATCTCAAGTATTCCTGGAGCAGGAAACCATGTCAATCAAGGCAGACTGAAGTCTCTCTAAAATGTCTGCGCTACCGTATCCCGCACCTGAATTTGTATACGCACAGGCATGGTTTGGCGCTTACTCCCGTCACCGCATTCTGTGGGAAACCGGATTCAATAGGACATTTCTTGCTGCTTTGCTGCCGTTTCACCGGCCCCGCCGGGGTGGTGCAGTGGTAAGACGCCCGACCACTGTGCCGGAGTTCCCGGGATCGAATCCCGGCCTCGGCGGCTGCGTTTCGATGGAGGCGAAACGAAGTGGCGTCCGTGTGCTGTGCGATGTCAGCGCACGTTAAAGATCCCCAGGTGGTCGAAATTACTCCGTAGCCCTCCACTACGGCTCCTCTTTCTCTCTTTCTACTTTCATTCCCACCTTCCTCCCTTCCCTTACGGCGCGGTTCGGGTGTCCACAGAGCAAGTGTGACAGTTACTGCGCCTTTCCCTTCCTGTGAACCAATTTTTTTTTTTTTTTTTGCCGTTTCACCGTGATGAGAAGACGGTATTTGGAGAAGCCGTTGCAACAACTGGAACTTAATTTGAACAGCCAAATCTTATTGTCGTTTGGTGCCACCATGCTTGAGTTCAGCCACAGGCCGGTTTTTAACGCCATTCAAAACTTTTTAATAACCTATAAACGTCTGCCTTGCTAATATTCCTTCAATTTTTTTAATCATTAACTACATATCTCGCAGTGTTCCCCTCGTGCGTGCGTCATTTGGCTTTTTCTTATTATTCAGGTGCTTCTTATTTCATTTTTCTTCTCTCTTCCCTAGCCATCATTGTTTTATATAATTCTGCATCTTAAAAACAAATATCCCTGCACAATTTTCGGTTGATCCCCCTGTGTGGGTATACACCATCAATTTAGAGGCGAACAACAACAACTTATGCGTTCGGCGGAAACCCCTGGACGATGAAGTAAAGTAATTAAATTTTACCTGGTACTCTAATGGGTCAAAATACAAAAGAAGCGCTTACTTGCTTTTACAAACATCTCAAGGGGAGTGGAAGACAGGATCTTCAGCGAACAGATCAGCCGGTCACGCTGTTTTCTTCGCACACTGTCACCCAGATGCATAAAGCCAATACGCGATGCACTGGAAGTAACTCTGTTTGGAGAGCGCTATGTGCTTGGCAGCTAAAGCCGGCTTTGCCCCCGGCAACGAGAATCACACTGTACGAATCCTCACATGTGCGCTCGGCACCGCCGACGCTCTAAGGCTGCACGTGGCAAGAATCCCTGCAGGAGAAGTGAGCGTGGACGGAGTCAGAACATCGCGTCGTTCGCCACCGGCGCCGCGAAGGACAACATGTTTTGGACGGCATCCGCTTGTAGGAGTAGTAGTGCCTCTTAAAGGGAGCGGTTTCTGCAGCATAGGTATGAACTTCTCCTCACAAATTCGGGCACATGTCAGAGGCAAACGTCTGTATCAAGCACTGTCGCTTTAAAAGCTAACGCGCTAACCACCTCGAAGCGAAGTTCAATCGAACCACTGTCCAAAATAAAGCAGCACAATTTATACCATCCTCTTTTTCGCGATTTCAAAGCATCATCTGGAAGACACCGTGAATATGCTGCCAGGAACAATGGGAAGATCATTTTTCCGATTATATTTTTCCATGCTCACATCTCAACTCATCTCCTCTCAGCGCATCACATCTTAACTGAGGTAGACCACATTTACAAGGCGAAGCCAATTTTCGCTCATACAGGAAGATACCGGAATTTACCTCTCGTACTAGCATTAGAACAGAACTTCCCCTCTAACGTTGCCTACCAAAGATTTTCATTGTCTTCAATCAATGCAGCACTCCTTTTTCAATCTCAATACTCATTTTTCTTTCTGTGTCCACTGTTGTGGGAGTTACTTGTTCGTCATTACAAATTTTGTAAAGCAAACAATCCTCCCACCGATGCCCTCTGAGCAGTTGCCTTGTGTTTCCTACTTTCATACCCGCCGCGATGGCCCAGGGATTAAGGTGCTTGGTTTCTGAACCAAAGGACGCGGGATCAAACCCTGGCTCTCGTACGCTGCTTTTAGATGGGAGAAAATAGCAGGGTCCACGCGTACTCTGCAATGTCCGTGCACGTTAGAAAACCTCATGAGATCGAAATTTCCGAAACCATCCGCTCGGCGTTCCTTATAGCTTGAGTCAATTTGGGACGTTAAACTCTACAAACCAAACTAAACCATTTTCATGACGGTGAGTGCAAAAGAAGCATGAAAATCATTTCGTCGAATGCAATAAAGGTGTTGTATATCAAATTCCACTCTCTTGTAGAGAGCAGTATGTATGCCAAACGTCGTTGCTTCAGTGATCACCTCCGTGAGCTGACTGCGATGCAAAATATGAAAATGAAAAAGGCGGACACATTGTCATGCATTGCAACATCTGCGAAGAATGGAAGCCATTTCTCGATAAGTTATTTTTTTTTTTTTAGTTGGCAATGATAGGCGCACGAGTAGAATAATCGAAAGAGAATAGATAGCCAGATTCGGAACTGCTTGTGAGAGCTAGCGCCCCGTCTACCGATCTGTCAGAAAAAGAACTTGATTATTTTCGTTCCCTTTGATAGCGCGCATATCTCCTGATGTCATGGCAGTGCAGCTTGTATAAAAAGGTACAGGCTTCTCATTAATGTCATTTTTCGTTAGCGCTGTGTCTATCCTGCACGTTTTCCCACCTCTTGTTGTTTTACGCGACAGCTGCCGGCAAAAGGACGAATATATATATTTAACCACTTAGGTGCTTTATTATTTCGAAATTTATAGCCAGAACTCCTTATATTTTAATGCCAATTTCAATTAGTATTATAATAAGGAATTATCCGGAACACAAATATTTCAACCAGAAGTTAAGTGAAACCAGCATAATGAAGATTATTCCTGATTATATGAAAAATGAGCTACCTGCCAAAATTCAACAATAAAAAATTAGAGAAAGAGCACAGCCATGAATTTCATAACTTTTCCACTGACATAATGTGTCCAATCAAGTCTCAACAAGAAGGTTTTGTCGGAACGTTGTTGATATCAGTCCTCATCCACTGACGTGCACTCACGATAGTCCCTTCTAAGCCATCATTTCCTTCACGTGAAGACACTCCCATATCAATATATCAATGTCATCACTGTTGTCTTCACTTCACGAAACAATGTAAAAATCGGCGTCTGAATCATCATCTTCGGATGACGGCAGGTCAGCAATACACCAGACGCCATTTTTCTTTTAAGGGTAGAACAAAAAAAAAATGAATTGGTCAATGGTGCCCTCAATCGAGAGGTACACGACGTGAGCCACAGACTGGCTACTCGCCTCAAATGCTTAAGGTAGAGAACTACCCTGCGAGGATGAGCTACACTTATCCAAAAGGCTTTTGAGGCAGCTTTACAAGGAGCTCTGCTCATCCGAAGCCCTGAAGGGATTAAAAAGAAGTGAACGAAGAATCCAATCTGAACTCCACCCCGGTCAGATACGGGCCTTCGCTACCAACAAAAAAATTTTAATAGCTTGATGAATAGTTCCTTGTTTTGACTACGAGATAGACTTGGTAATAAACCCAGCATTACAAGCAGCAAAAAGAACCTACGCGAAGCCATTCAGTGTTGATAATTATTTCAATAAAAGTGAAACTAAAACAACGGCATCAACGGGAAAACGTGAGTGCACCCTCTAATAAAACTCATGGCTGATTTGATACACCCTGAAAGCTTATTTTATTCACGATGGGCATAAAAACTTCGAAACACAAGTTCTTAACATATGTCCTCCAAAACTAAAAGGCCACCGTTACTGCAGTGTTCGTTCTTCTTCGACCACCTAGCACTAACTGTCAAACCCATGCATAATATGGATAAATAGTAATCTCACTGAACAAAACTATAAGTGCCTAATCATAGCCCAAGTTTGAAAATGTTAGCTGGAACAGGTCACTGCACCAAGGTCTTGCACATGCTTATTGAGAGCGCGGTCATTGACCTTGGGCAAAATGAGCTTCGTTTTTCAACAACATACCATGCACGTAAAAATTAAACGTAAATACGAAGACTGAAAAAAAAAAAAAAGAACTTGACACAATGTCGCAAACGACTGTTGCTCAAATTCACACAACTAGCCGCCTGAACCAGCTATTTTCTTTCCGTTCCTTTACACGTCGCACAGAGGTTCTTCCGTGCGTCTGACCGCGTATTGTAGTTACGACCACGCCTTCAGTCTACCTCTGCTGTTCCAGCAGGATAGCTTCCACTAAGCTGATATGTTCATACAAAGCGGCGTGGCTATAGGTGGAGCGCAACCTCAGACACCGACCGCGGCTGCGTCGCCGAATGTAATCGAGTTTGGCGGCGAAGCCTCTCGGAGTCCTTTTGCTAATGCATTTAAGGGCGCAGACCGAGCAGTCTCCGAGCCGCCCATCATTTCGCTCCGTGTGCACACCCGCGTCGCCATGCCGACAGCGATGAGCAGCAGCCTGTCGGGGGGCCAGGGGGACATCACCACAATGGCGTAAGTGAGGCTGGATCCCGCATCACCATGTTAATCTCACTGCGGATGCTAAGGCACGGACGGGCGTGCAGAAGGTACGCAAGATGGGCCCGGCTTAACGAATTACTAACAGATATTATGTATCAGACATTTGTTTCAGCAGTTATGTGCACTGCACTGTTAATATTTTCGTGATACTATTCGCGACTGCATTTCTGACGCAAGTGAACAGGGGGACAATAGCTTCAAGGTCTGTGCATTAGCGTGTGGTACCAGTTCAGCATAATCATTGAAATCCGCAACTAAGGTGAAATATTCAGTCAGTATCTCGCACTATGTTCGACAACACAGAGCTCTGCATAATTGGCATTTAATTGTTCTAGTACCTGCGCGGGCAATGCAATGGCATGTAAAATTCAAAGCAACAAAAAAAAAAAGAATCGTGGTTATCCGCGTACACTTATATGCATTCTCTAAGCTTGGTGGACCTAGTACATATGCTTTGCGTGATGCCCATATCTCTTGCTATGTTGCCTCGATTTTTGCAGCATGTCTTTCCTGGAGGAGCTGGCCACTCCCTACATGAAAAACGGCACCGTGGTGGAGAATGTGCCGGAAGATATGATGTACATGATCCATCCGCACTGGTATAGGTTCCCGCCCATGAACCCTCTGTGGCACAGCCTGCTGGGATTTGCCATGGTCGTGCTAGGAATCATCTCCGTCACAGGCAACAGCATGGTCATGTATATCATGACCACAACCAAGTCACTGCGCACGCCCACCAACATGCTCGTCGTAAACCTCGCCTTCTCAGATTGGTCAGTACGTCTTTATCGCCCTTTGAATGCGTATCTTGCCCGTGGGGATCCACTGCTACTTCCGGTGGTGAATCTCATTCTGGAGTAGCGCGATACTGCCGACAGTTCAGAACTGGTTTTGGCCCCGCCAGGGGCAGGCTTATGAACAAGAGGGGCTCCTCCAAGAGTGACAAATAAGTCCACCTTTATCAAAGTGCAGTTTTCGCTCAAGAGAAGTCATAAGCTTAATTTGCAATAACCGCAGAGGAGAATTCTAATCAGTTGCGCTCGAAGATACGCCACGACATAGTAAAAACAAGAGCTCCCATGTGGTCCAGTGTGGTCCATGAGGCCCACTATGGTGATGGAATCTAGTACCAGCTGCGTCATCAGGAAGCTTCGATGTGCATGTTAACAAACTGTGACAGAATTAGTTACGAATATAAACTCTGAATCGAATTACAGTGTGTACATTATGAACAAGCCTATTTATCAAATGGCGCTGTTTACGCGCCTATTTTAACGCACGTAATCAGAACAATCAAGGGAACAGAATACGTGATAGCCATTGCCTCACACACATTTATTCTACACTTGTAAGCTGCACTTTAGCCGTTCTGTGACTGCCTGATTAGGGTCGGCAGGCCACAAGGACAATGCATTCAAATGCATTTATGAAAGCAAGCCTTTGAAAGCTTGCAAAAAGAATATCGTTTTGTACCTGTTGTCACTCCAGGCGTAACCATTCTATTCTCTTATCTAGTTTGTGTGTGTGTGTGTGCTTTTTCATTCGTCACCATAAAGATGCTTTATCATGTCTGATTATGAATTATGCACTGAGTATGTGCCTTCTGCTTTGAATGTCTTGTGCTCTTTAGTTGGAGCAATAAGGGGGCAGACTCTTCGTCAGGCACTTATTTGCCTTTTGGTCTGTCCCCTAGACAACTGTAACTGTTGTTGTCTGAAATAAAACCCTTTGAAACTTTGAAATGCGATGGTATGCGTTCTCGCAGGTGCATGATGGCGTTCATGATGCCGACTATGGCGGCCAACTGTTTCGCCGAGACGTGGATCCTAGGGCCGTTCATGTGCGAGGTGTACGGCATGGTGGGCTCGCTGTTCGGCTGCGGCGCCATCTGGTCCATGGTTATGATCACGTTGGACCGATACAACGTGATTGTGCGTGGCGTGGCCGCGGCGCCACTCACACACAAGAAGGCGGCGCTCATGATCTTCTTCGTTTGGTTCTGGTCCATCACGTGGACAATACTTCCGTTCTTCGGCTGGAGCAGGTAAACAGCGCACTCTTCTTGCAACGTCCGCGCTCAAGCCCAATACTATGGGACATCTTTTCATTCTGATGCAATTGTAGCATATTATAGGACTCTGTTGCGCACGTGTCTTGAGAGAACAGTTTAAGCTTGAGATGTGTGGCAATATTTTTATTTTGAAATTTCTCTCTGCACTTGTAGCAGTAGCGGAATCAGTCACATAAAATCAATGGGCTGAGTTTTTAAAAATAATTTCATAAATGTGAGGAACCTGCATTATTATTCGACACTTTTTAGGAGCTTATTGATCCAAATGGTGAAACTTTCAATGCACAGTGTTTTTGCTTCTGATGTTTGTCCTGCGCCCACGAGTAATTAGTAGTTCTAATATTAAACCATAGTAAATTAATAACAAGAACTAGAAGCCTGTCGAGGGAAGATCTGCATATGAATTTATTGTTATAGTGACGTTAAAAAAAGTGAGAAATAAATACATTTAAAAGCTCTTTCATTGAAAATATCCGAAATTTCCGGTGACGTGATGTGCCCGTGTTAGTCAGCACTGATCACTAACAATAGGGAAAGTATGCAAACTTTTTAGGCAGAAAAAAAAATACGTAAAACGTAGCTTTTTTAACACTTCATCACGTATTGGCTAAAAGTTGGCGAAATAGGTCAAATAACATCAAGCAGTGCTACGCGTCTGTATGTCATTGTATTGTATTCGCCTAAAGTAACCAGACAATGGGGTTTGCTTCTGCACGCATATAGCGAAAGCCCCACAGCACCCCTAAAGACTAACTGTTCTTCCCATCTGTGGACAAAGGTTCTCGATCCGTACTTTACACACATTTAGAGCTTAAAGGGTGTCATAAGGGCTCCATTACAACACTGGGGAGCAAACCCCATTCCCTTGTTACTTTCGGCAAAGACGGCACGTCACATACGTGAGAATCCGTAGAGACGTCACCTCTGTGTCGCAATGTCAATGGCTCACAAGTGCTACAGTATTACCTTTCTCTACATTTCTCCCATTAGAACGGGAGGTTAATAGGCGGAGCACGAACTGTAAGTGCGCACTGCACGCAAGGAATCGTTTACGTCTCTATGACTGACGGTTGCAACGCAGGTACGTTCCCGAAGGCAACATGACGAGCTGCACCGTCGACTACCTGACCAAGACGCTTCTATCCGCGTCGTACGTAGTTTCGTACGCTGTGGGCGTCTATTGGACCCCGCTCTTCATCAACATCTACTGTTACTCGAAGATCGTGCGCACTGTGGCTCAGCACGAGAAGCAGCTGCGCGTTCAGGCGCGTAAAATGAACGTGGCCTCGCTCCGCGCCAACGCCGAGCAGCACAAGACTAGCGCCGAGGCCCGGCTTGCTAAGGTACGCATGGGAATCGTGGGCCGCTTGCTAGTGCTCGCAGCTCAGCCATTGACTAACGTGCACTGACAATTGGATGTGTCAGTTGCATCCTCGAAGGAGGGCTAACATCTTGGACATTTCTGGGTTGACCACCAATACGGAATACCTGCGCAGATCGGAAACTTTCCGTTTTGCTCACCACAATGAATTTCTGTCGTTTTTTTTTTTGTTTTTTTTTTCTGGAGAAAAAGTGAATCCTTCGTTCTTTTGCCGTTAGAGAGTTTTATGGAATTGTCTACGTTCTTCGGTCCTTCCAGTGCAGCGATGAGGCCTTATGGTCCGTATTCCAGCTGAGTAGGCTTGGACATGACAGTTGCTTCTTGATTGCCATTATGAGAAAGGGAAGGCCTTAATTTTCAATTTTCGATCAACGGTAACGAAACGAAACTCGCAATGCCTAAATCAATTATTTCTATTCTGTTGGGACCTTGTGAAGCATTAGACATCTATGCGTCGAGACATGATAACGTACAGAGGCTGAGCTGTTCGAAATTCTTATGGTCGCGCGTATACCGGGATGGTACCAAAACACTGTAGAGTTGTCCGTGACTCTACTGTTAGCGACCCTAACGTCTTCCTATTCCGACGGAGATAAACGCACGACGAGAATTTCCAACAATAGAACATGTAAGCGCCGCTTTTTTTAGCATTTATTTTATGGCCATTATATATTACTTGGAGACCTTGTTCATGTAGTGCTATCGTAGACGCTGCAGACATCGTGACGGCATGTACAAGCTTCAAGCAAAAGAAGAGCATCACATATGACATGTCTTTATTAACGTACACCTTTAGTGCTTACTGACTTATAAGAATGTAATGTAGTCTAGGCGGTGGCAATGGCAGCCCGTTCTTGGCTACAGCGTGTGCATTGTGCAGCATGCGCAACCCCTCCCCGCGCTTTCCTGTCACTCCAGATCGCCATGATGACCGTGGGCCTATGGTTCATGGCGTGGACGCCGTACCTGACCATCGCCTGGGCAGGCATCTTCAGCGACGGCTCCAAGCTGACACCCCTGTCCACCATCTGGGGCTCGGTGTTCGCCAAAGCCAACGCCTGCTACAACCCCATCGTGTACGGCATCAGCCACCCCAAGTACCGTGCCGCGTTGGCACGCCGCTTCCCGGCCCTGGTGTGCGTTCCCCCACCTGGCACCGCCGACGACACGCGCTCCGAAGCGTCCGGCATCACCACAGTACCGGAGGACCGCGTCATGACCACTGAGACCTAAGCACCTCCTCATCTGTCACGTGGACACGCACCGGCAGTAGGCTGTCCATTGTGTGCGTCGCTATTAGTCGCAGTCGTGTACCAATAGCAGCGCAGTGAAAGATGACAAGGGCGAGCTAAAGCTTCGGAGGGAGTATCGCGCACATCGGTATTCTCGTAGAGAAGGCCGCCATGCTGTCGGCTCAGAGTTCACGGTCAGGAGGCTGATGAACGGCTTCAGAACAAGCTTCACTGCGCTCACCTTCTAGTTGGAAGACGTGACATTGCCAAATCCATTGCCATGACACGCGTAGGAGCGGTATGGGGTTTCGGGAAACTGGAGGAGCGCGGCACATCTCTAACGTCGCCGAGTCAGCGACGTACGGTGTGTGTTATAAGATACTGAATGTGACTATGCTTTTTTGGGCACCTTCATTTCAATGAAACTGAAATGCAGAAGTGCTAAAGAGAAGTGATTTCCATCCCAAGCACTCTACAAGAGATCCGCAGCAAACGTCCGCTCTGTATAGCTCGATTTCATCACTTTCACCGCGGCGTCTCACCGGTGACGCTGAACCATGCATCAGCGACCGTCACCAGGAAACGTCGCGCGCTTGTATAAACGGCAAAAACAGAGGCGTCGGTTAATCGTAGGCTCCCCTCTGATAGCTTAATTAGTATAACATCTTAATGGAGTTTCCTACAACTGATCTGCACTATAAACGCGTTCACCACCAAAATACGTGTGTGCACCTACACCCTTTATACACCCTTTGCGCAGGAATGCATATTTTCCTTTCGGAATAGTTGACAGTGTTACACGCCTTTAAGAAAGTGCATGTGAAACGCATGCGTCGTTCAGCATGCTGGCACAGTTTGCTTATCTCCGCGGTGGTCACGATATGCACAGATGATTACGAAAACCAATCGCTGCTTGTGGCGTATTTGTGGTTCGAAAAGCCTGGATCATCGCCAAAAACCGACAAAAAAAAAAGAACACATAAGTTCAACATTCGCGCATCCATGCTTGCCAAGTGGCTTCCAAACGAGGCATTACATTAGCAATTCAACTTCATGCCGCTGACTCTGCGATGTGCAGGCGGCTAAATCACGCATGCAGTCTTCAGGAAACTCTTCCCATGATTGAAAACAGGTACCATGCCCAGTTTTCTGGCTTCAGATAACAAGAGAACGTGGCAGTGGCGGTTTACGGAACCATTTGATTTCCATATGCTTATTAAGACACTAGTATAAGTTTCTTTTAACCCCTCATTTTTTGTCCAATTGTCCAAGTGGATGACTTGTACTCCTTCCAATCTGCGCAAGCTACTTTCAAAGCAACCGAGAGATTCGGTGCTATGCGTTAAGTATGGTAAGCTAAAATGTTGCTACGATGTTGTTGAAGTAATGTCGGCTGTACCAATTGCATTATGCACCTGACCGAGTAGCACACCAACGCGTCAACGATGGTGATGGGCTTTTGCGCACGAATGATGTGCATCATTTAGAATTATTTATTTATAACGCTTTCAAACAGTTTTTTGGTGTCTTCCTTTAATTCCATTGAGCTTAACCTGATAGTTAAAGTTTCCTCGTTTATATAGCACTGAAAAGTCTGTGCCTTATATACATAACGTAGGGTGAAGTACAAAACAACCGTCCAGTGATCTAGGATTGTAAATGCTCATGAGAGACTTTAAGCACAAGCATTTTGATCCAGCAGAATAACTTGTCCGAAGCTCTAGACTGGTACGAAAGGCCTGTCTTTTGTGAGGTATCTGCGCATTCATGTGCACAGATATACTTGCTAAATAATATTTACGCTTGGGGGATTCAGCACGGTAGATGGATGCTTCTAAGCTTCGGGGTCTTCTAAGCGCCATGAAATGTTAGAAACTCATCTATTCTGTATTGAGAGAATATGTATTTTTATCGTTCTAGCTGTGTACGCTTCGGTTAACTTCACTCCTAGTACTGTACTTGTGCCGAGAGACAATAAAATGAAAATGCCTGGCCTGAGGCTGTGGCTTCTGCTGCATCGCTTTGGTTATTGGCTCAGTTAAGAAGTACGAAACACGCTTGTAATTGTTTTACCTGCCATTTGTCTGGTCTCCTCATGCTTGAGCTATAAAGGGCGAAGCTAGGCCATGATGTCCACAACTCGGCTGAAGATGTCGGCCCAACGGTTGGGCCATCGGAGCCCTCTAGCAGCTAGGATATACGCATGTCCCGGGAAGGAAATGGGGGACGTCGAACGCGGCAACCAGACCCGATCGCAGTCAAAGGATAGCCGAACAGCTGCGACAATGCCTTGACTATATATAGTGCAACTAGAATTCTCAACAGCCCAGGTAAAGCACTTCGCCCAGCGGTCAACAGACAACCAGGATGCGTTTTATACTCACGACGAAGTGCTCCACCGCGATAGCGGCATTCCACCGCCGTGGCGACCGCCTCGACATCACGACAAACGAAACCGTGGAATTCCTATGTGCCCGTATTTAGGGAAGGGCGGAATTTGGCGCCCTGATCCGAGCCCTTGACCACACGGCTCGACACACCCACTTCACATCCTTGTGCACCGATTCTCTAAACGCGCATTGGCTTTCTCTACGGCATCGTCCCGCACAAGGCGGCCTGCTTACTGGAATACTCACCCGCCTTGCCTTGCAACGCCCCTTTGCATGAGGGACCCTGGCTCGAGGTGCCGACAGAAATATCTCGAAACAGGTGTCTTTACTCACTACTCCTTCGAACCGCGCGCTCGAGAGTGGTGGTGGGGGGGAGGAGGTATTTTAAGACCAGCTCGTATGTATATAACTATATATCAAATGGTACCTTTACAGACGAATTGAAAATCGCGAAAGTATCCGTGATATTTAAAGAGGGTGACAAGAATGACATTAACAACTACAGGCCAATTTCTATCTTGCCAGTTCCTCCAAAATTAGTCGAAAATAAACGTATACTAAGTTTCTGCAACGTAAATAATATTATACCCGACAAACAGTGCGGATTTCTAAAGCAACAATGTACGAAAACAGCACTACTACACATTAAAGAAAAAATAGTCGATAACTTTGAGAATAAACTGTTTATAATAGGCATATTTCTTGACTTTAAAAAGGCATTCGACTCTATCAAACACATCTTATTGCTAAAATTAAGTGAGTATGGCATAAGGGGAATTGCTCTTAACCTAGTGAAAAGCTATTTAGGTAACCGACTACAGTGTACAGAAATCCTTGCATTGAGATCACTAGGTGAAATCAAATATGGTGTCCCACAAGGGTCCATTCTCGGTCCGCTTCTTTTTCTTTTGTACATAAATGACATTATTAGCGTGCCCCTAACAGCAGACATCATACTATGTGCTGATGACACTAACGTATTTTTTTTTTCTGGTGCAAACTTATCTAACGTTCAGCGCGAAGCTAATATCTGGCTAAAGACACTTTTTGAATGGATAAGAATAAATAAATTAGAATTTCACAATAAAAGAAAAAAAAAACGAAGCATATATACATGAAGTTCAGAAGTGGAAGGTGCCGGGCTAGTTGGTACTGCATAATGAAATAAAACTGCGCAAGGAACGGGACCAAACAGGAAGGAAAGGAAACAAAGACACGGGCCCCCGTGTCTGTTTCCTTTCTTTCGTGTTTCGTCCCGTTCCTTGCGCTGTTCTATTTCATTATATATACATGGATTTTTGCCCTCGTGGTAAGCATATAGATGAAAGCATGGCGCTAAAATATAATGGTGAAACCTTCCAGCGCTCCATTTCTCAAAAATTTCTTGGCATTTTGTTTAAATTAAACTTGAACTGGTCAAATCATATCGACAGCATGAAAACCAGTATTGTGAGAGCTATCGTTGTTATTATTAGGCTTAGGAACCTGCCAACAACTGAAAAAGCAGCTGCATTATAGTCTAGTGCATTCACGCCTTCCATACTGTTTATCCGTTGGGGAACTACAACAAAAAACAACTTAGATAGGCTATATACATTGCAGAAACGAATAGTACGCATTATAGACTGCTGGCTGATAAAACTTTATTCACAATAAGTGGGAGAAATAGGGGAAGTCAGCTAGCGTGCCACAGGCCTTGGAGACTTTTGGCAACGCCGGCCCATTCGACGGCCTTGAGCTGAATGCCAGGGCCATCGCTGGACCTTAGCTTGTTCCAAGCTTCTTTAGAGGGATCAGGCAAGAGTTCTGAGGGAGGCTTATGAGCTTTGCACGCCCAGATCATATGCTCGAAGTTGTCTTTCTCCCCGCAAAACCGGCAGAAGGGATTCATATCCTTATTTATGAATTTTGTTATGTAGTTTAGATTGGGGAGGGTCCCCGTCTGTAGCTGTCCCCATATTACTTGTTGTTGTCTGGTCAGTGTTTTGCGCATAATAGAGAATGCACCTTGCAGTACTCATTCTGCTCCGCTTTTCAAGAACAATTTTCTAACAATCGGAAACCTGGTAAACACAATAACAGCAATTGCCATATTCCGCGCAAATTTAATGAAACTGAATTTTTTCAAAAATATCTTCCCAAGGAACGCAACTACAACAATGGACAATCGCTACACCGCCAACCTCTGCGAATACCTAAGCGCAACTGGACTTCGCTCTTTCTTTTAACTTTCTAACTCCTGCATCCCATTCCCCCTTTTCTCAACTTATGCCTTGTGGCAAACTTTTCGAAAAAAAAAAAATACTACAACAAAAAGTGCGCAGCGTACATTAAGGGTAAAATACGCACAAATTACGGTATGCAAATGCAATCCTTTGTTATACCAGATTTGTTAAATCGTCACCCAGCCATCATGACAATTTTAAATGAATCATCGTCCATAAGGGTTTTCAAAAAGAAGTTGAATGCTTAATGTTATTAGAAAGGACTTGACTTGGTAATTTTTTTTTTTTTTGCTTTTTTAGTGCCTGTTTCTCATCTTTGAATCCCGTTTGTATCGCTGCCCGGTCCATCGTTTTTTTTTTTTTTCTGTCACATCACGCAGTGCCTGTAACCGTTTTCATGTCCACATTTTCATTTTCTTTATTTTTTTTCTCACTGTATGCTGATGTGTTCTGTATTGAGAGGCTGACACTCGTCAGGCATCTGTGTCTTTTTGTCAGCCTGTTAGACAGACCTGTACACTTGTATCTCATCTGCCTGAAATAATCTTTCAAACTTTCAAACTTATAATAGCGAACTGCATCTACCGTGTCTAACACCCTACTCTCTGCAACACCCACCAGACCCTAGCGGTGACCTCTAACATTACCTTTGAACATCCCCGCCACTGTGGACCGTTGTTAGAAATAGTGATCCGGTGCTGCTTCGACCATCCTCTGCCAAGACGACGACCGTCCCAGCCGGGACAGGAGTGCCTCTGCGTGACGATGGTCGGAGGTGGCGAAGGAGACGGAAGGCTTCATTTTACAAATTTCCAACTTAGAGAAAGATGCTCATCTCAGGTAGCTTTCGTGTCCGAGTTTTATAGAGCTTACAAGTGAGAGGAAGATAATCATCTCATGTAGCTTTCGTGTCCGAGTTGTATAGGGCTCCGGTTCCTCAAAGTACCTATGTTGTAGGCGGGCCAGCCGAAGAGGGAGAGTGTTCTTGAATAAATTCGGTAACATTCACAAACAAGCTCCCTCGTGGACACGCCTCCGGTAGTATCGTGATTGAAGGAGGAGGTCGCCGTGCGTGGCCACCACGCGGGCGCATCAAGACACCTCCAGGTACTCCCCTGATGGGGCTGGGGCAGGTAGGTCACCGCCGCTTGCGGCGGGCCTAGCCTACCACTGAATTTTTATCTGTTGTAGGCCGTCATTGCACTCACCACCGCTTCAGTGGTGAAGAACGGTTGTTGTTGCGGCGCGAGTTTTCCTTTCTCTCTTTCTTTTCTTTCTTCTCTATTTTCTCTTTTGTCTGCACGAGTCAGTGGAGGTGGCTCAGCTACAGAGCCAGTAGCAGGCCCGTGCATTTTCTTTTCCATTTCCTACAGCCACAACAACAACAGACACGTGTTATCCGCCTGGTCACCCGGGCGACGCGCGTAGCGGAAGCAACATGACTCTTCCTGGAGCGTGAGGACTCCTGTCAGGGTGTTGCGGGCGGGGGAAGGGGGGGGGGGGGGGCAAGGGATGCACATTTTTTATACTTTGAAAATTTAATTTTTCCTCCTCTGCGATCCCGTCATCATCCCCTTCACATATCATTTTCCTGTGCTAACTTCTCTCTATTATAAACCATGGCGAAACCTCTCCTCACTGCCACTTGTGTCCTAACACCAGAGCCGACTTTACTCACGTCTTCCTGAACTGCCCGAACAAACCCAAGCCCCCGTGGCAAGGGTCAAGATATAAGGGGCGATGGGAGGCTGCTCTGCGCAGCTCGCTGCAGCTTCTGACAGTGAGCTGGGCCCGAGGGGTCGCCGAAGCTCAAAAGTGCCCGGCCATCTAGAGCGGCCTGAGGGCCCATCGTCGTCCTGCTCCCTCGCTTCCCTTTACCCCCCCTCACTTGGTTCTTTTTTGAATCATTACAGTTGCTACATACCTACCTTCGCCCTCAGACGGAGAGCGGCGTTAGAAAAGTACGTCTCTTCTTCGATGTTGCTCGATGACATGGATGGCGCAGCATCCTGTGCGCTGCGCAGCAGGAGCAGCGCACAGTCGCGTTGCCCAGGATGGCTATGGACAGAGCTCGCTTCAGGCAGACAGCAGCGAGGAATGGAAATGCACTCGCTTCCTCTGAAATGAAAGCGGCGCTGCGGTTAAAAAGTCCAGACGCTGAAGCATAATGCCCTATCAGCTGCCACTGAATCTGCTACAAGGGACAGCAGATTGGACTTGTTGGTGATTAATTATAGGTTAACCGTGCAAACAACGCGACGGGAACACAGGAGAAGAAGACTGCATAACCGCGCTAGTTGTGTAGTCCTCTTTTCCTGTGTTCCCGTCACGTTGTTTAACCTATTTAGTTACCAGGGAGCTGGCCAGTGAACTAGGATTTTTAACTATGTGTTGTGAAGCAGATGAACACGATGAGGTACCACCAGAAGCTTTTCTCGCAGGTTATGTTGCGAGGACGTATCAGAAAAAGCTACGAAGGTTTTTTTTATATATAAGCATGCAAATTGTTCTAAATTTTGCAGCGCTAGTCTGAGTGGCCTTGCAAGTAAAGGAGCCTGTGCATACAACATTTGTTTATACTGTTGAGGCTGTTTGAGCCGATACGATCAAACGAAAAGCCACGTTCCACAGAAAATCCGGCGCCCGCTCTGTCGGTGGACAGTCGGAAAAAAACCTCTGTGGTAGGAGGCACTTTAGTTGGTGATATGGCCAGACACTTTAGGCGCAATGAGAACACATGACATGTTCAATGTAGCAGGATCTGCCAAACCAGAGAGAGTCAATAAGATGTAAGGGTAAAATGGGAATTATTGAAAGCGGGAAGACCCTTAGATCCCAAGTCAGGCACACTATACTCCTATAGGGCACGTTCGTACGGCTGCTGTAAAGAGGGGCTTTATATAGCTGTGTGTAGGGTGCTATTTCACATAATGCGATAGCTTAAGGCTGCATTCTAATGATATGAGACAGATTCAGCAATTACGGGATACGGTGAATAAGCAGGTAGCAAAGTGCGGGCACTCTAACGAGGCTCCTCAAGGGGACTTAAGAACCCCAAGTTTTGTTTATCACTACCAGGTTGTTGCTTAATTTATGCGATATTTAGTAATGGTCTTGAGGCGACATGTCAGTCGAGCAAGAGCCTGTTGCAGAAAATATGAGTAAACTGGACCAGTTACAGGTTAATGAAAACCAGGGACAAGGGAGTCTTGATATACCCCACCAAGGAAGTAACCAAGCTTTGTCAGCTTACGCGCACCTTCATTAACCGGATGATGAAGTCTGAGGAGGTCCGGTGAAGTAGCAAGCTTGTAAACTTTTGGTTTCATCATTGTTTTCTCACTGTATAGAGTCCTGCAGCTAACCTATAAAAACAATGATCGTGCCCATGCTAAGGCGCTATGCAAGATATATTTAAGTTACTGCCCCCACTGATAGCGAGCTGGGCTTGGAAACGTCAACTCAACAGTGGAGCGATGTTTATGGCTATGGCATAAACCTCTCTCAAGAAAGGTTTTCCGTCTGCGATTGGTAATTTTCTTCCTTTTTTTGCGCGGCCATTAAATAAGCGTACTTGGCTGCTTGCTGAATCTCGGCTGCAGTTGCGCTCTGTCTGACCCGTGAACATTCTTGTGATCACAGCTAATAGTTTCACAACAGCAACACTCGATGCGCGTTCTTCCATTGAAAATTACGAACCAGCAAAATTATATGGGCTTGCGAGCAGCCAATAAAAATATTATTAAAAACTTTCGGCGCATATATGTAGCACCTTGGGGCATCTCTATCAAGCGCGCTTACTTTGTCCGGTCATGCAAAATGCGGGAAGCCATGACGGATAGCGTTCTAGCGTACAAAGTTTAAGGTCTCCAACTGAGTCGAAGATCCCAGGTTATCATCTAGATTTAACCTAATAAACATCTTCATATTTGCAGCGTAAAATTTGTCACAATGAGATAGAAAGGTTGGTTACATGCCGCATTTTCACAGAGGTTGCTCATAGTAGGACATTTTTTTATTGGATAGCGCCGGCAGCTTAGAACAGGTTGACATCAATTTGTGTGTAAAAGCTGTATGCAGGAATGAGTAAATGGTATGAAAATGACACACGGAATTCGCGACACAGTTAAGTGGTTATGCATTAGGCTACCATGACAGCTGAACAGCTTCGAATTGTTCACAGCCGGGTCACATTTTAATGTGACGAACAACTGGATCCGATGAAATATCACGGTGATGCGAGCTCTCCATTCGAGTGATCTTCAACCACCGTGACTAAGTTTTTCGAGGTACACTCCAGTATACATCCTTGCCGAGCAAGCGCTAAGCGCTGACATGGTCACACTAGACATGACAGCATATACTAATTCTTGTTGCCAAATTGTGCGAAACGGAGCTCTTATATCCTTAAAATAAAGCACTTCTACCACGCCTACGCCTCCCTCAAAGCGCAGCCAGGCGCAGCTCTCCGCGCGTGGCTGTCCCCGAACGGTGGCGCCGCGGCGGTGGCGACTGGAAGTAGGCGCCTCCCGCCGGTTTCGGGCGACGTAGCAGGCCGCACCTAGTGCGCTTCAATCGAGCGGCCGTGGCACTATTATCTTGCGTCCTCCCCACGCAGGAGGAGTTCTCTCCGAGCCCGCAGCGAGAGCAGACGCGTTTTCACCACCTCCCGCGCCCGTCGTTTCGAAGCTCGACCCGCCGCCCCAAGCCCCCCGGCTCGATTCCCGGAAAAGCGTCTGGGCCACCTCGCGCTGCCGGCTCTCCGCCGCCGCTGGCTACGCCGGAGCTGGGCCTGGCAGGCCTAGCAACCGAAGCTCTCGACACCGAGGAGAACATCGGGGCTGCGATGCAGTACCAGGTGCCTGGGGAAACTATCACTCCGGCCGAAGCCCAAAGCGATGACTGGGAAACCGTCATTGCTCTCCGGAACCGCCACCGACCACCGAAAAAAGGCACCGACGCAGCTATTGAAGGTGGTGGGCGAAACGGAACACCACCTACCACACAAAAAGCTCTGTCGTCGCCGCTGCCACGCCGGCGAGGCACTCCATTGCCACGACTGCCGCAAGACGACTTAAAGATTGTTGTGCGCCCGCGAGGAGGATGGAATATCACCACAGCTATCCCGAAATCCATACTTCTAGCGTCCTGCAACGCTGCTAAGATACCCCCCCAAGAAGCCATCCATCAGGACAAAGTGCGGCTGCACCCGATCAACAACACATTCACCATCAGCACGCCAGCAGAAGCACGAGCACGAGCCTACGCCAAGCTCTCGGCCATCAGCATAGGGGGCCAAGAATTCACAGTGACAGCGCACCTTGCGCCGCCTGACGAAGCAGTAAGAGGGGTCATACACATTGCCTACGATGGGGAACCACGCGCAGAACTCCTAGAAGGACTGATCCCCTTCAACCCTCGTGCACCAATTGTTGATGCACGCCCCTTCGGGCGAAAGGGATCAGTCCTAATCACCTTCGCCAAAGGACCAATTCCAGATTCCATCTGCTACTGGGGAGGTGTACATGTGTGCTACCAACACAAACCCAAAGTAGAGGCCTGTTACAACTGCCGAGAAGCCGGCCACCGACGCGACGTGTGCCCCCTAGCAGATAGTGGGCGATGCCACAATTGTGGCGAACAACACACACCATCCGACCCCCCTACTTGCGCGCCCAAGTGTATTGTGTGCGGTGGAAACCATCACACTGGCAATATCTTATGCCAGCACCGATACCTACGACCACGAAGACCCCCGACCCAGTCAACGCAAGGCCACCAGCCCAGGACTGAAAACCATTCCCGCCAGTCAACACGGGACAACAGCCACTCCGAGACGAATTCCCGTTCACCATCCAGTGAAAAAAATCCTAAAGTACAGAAAGGACTAACGTGGGCAGACAGAACCAAAGAAAAGCCAGCCACAATCCATCCAGAGGCCCGCGAATCTGGACAAGAGGAGCTCCGGGCCCTGAGGGCGGAGGTAAGTCGACTAACAGCTCTACTACATAACAGCCCCACCATTCCCGCTCCACAACACCTAACCCCTGCCCCAGTGCCACCCCCACCCCCGCCGCATGCCGCAATGGAGACGAATCAAAGCCCAGTAGAAGATAAACCTAAAGAAACCAGCTCCAGCCCCCCAGCAAAAAAGCAACGAATTACCCCCAACCCAAAAACGCAAACCGATTCCGCCCCTGCCGAACAACTCGACAAACATATTCATAAACTAGTCGAACAATTCGACAAAAAGCTTCAAACCCTTAACTCTCAATTTGAGAGCCAATATCAAACTTTGTCAGCAAAGTTTGCCGAATATGCCGCTGCCTTAGAACGGCGCATGGAAGCCCATATGGAGGCAATGTTTCAGAAACTGGTAGTCATGCAGACCACCGCACTTCATGCAGCTCCCCTACCCCCACCTCAGATAGGAGAGGCTGCACGGCCAGCAGACGCCTCTGCTGCTCCCGTTTTAAAACCCCCAACGCTTCAACATGGCGGGGCGGGTCCGACTTGATTCCCTGAACATTCTGACATGGAACTGCCGTGGCTTTCGCGGCAAGCGAGCACCATTTCAGCTTCTTCTTCCTACCTTCCTCCCCACCCCTCAAATTCTTCTCTTACAAGAAGCCGGGACGAAATCCCACATCCCCGGCTACACTCCCATATATTCCGACTCCACAGACGCACCGCGCGCTGCCACATTTATACACCGTAGTCTCACCTATATCACACACCAGGTAGCTGCAGATGCCCCATGCGTAGTTACAGAAATCATACACTCCACCCACTCTCTCCCATCCATCTACGTCGCCAACATATACCATTCACACTCATTACCCATTGCCTCGCTAGAATCCCTCCTAAAGAGTATATATAAATTGGCGGGTAAGCACCCTCTACTCATTGGGGGGGACTTTAACAGTCCCCACACAGACTGGGGCTACATCAAAACCACACACAGAGGCCGCAGATTATGGACCCTTCTTCAAAACCTTAATTTTTCCGTCCACAACAACTTCAACACACCCACGAGAATTGGCAATAGTGTATGTGTCGACACCAGCCCCGACCTCGTATTCAGCCGCTGTTTAACAAATGTGACATGGGACAGAACTCAACATACATTAGGCAGCGACCACTACATCATTCTCGCCTCCATCCCCTTTCAACAAAAGCGCAAAGCCTACACCACACACAAACTCATCAACTGGGACCACTTCAGGGCTACCCGGCAATCACGTGAGTCAGAGCCCATCACTGACATAGAGGCCTGGATGAACTCGCTCACACAGGATCTCCAGACCCACCTCCGATACATTGAGACAAAAGGGGAGATTCCTACCCTTGACAGCCGCCTCGCTCACCTCTGGGAAGCTCACCATAGCCTCTTAGAGCGATGGAAAAGCCAAAAACTGAACAGAACGCTAAAGAAGCGTCTCTCAGCACTTCAAGCACAAATCCAACAGCACTCTGAAGACCTCTGCCGCTCCAATTGGAACCAGATCTGTGACAGCATGTCTGGCAAACTATCCTCCAAAAAAGCCTGGCAACTCCTTCGCCACCTCATAGATTCAACACGAACAAAATCTGCCACGCAACACCATGTTACTCGCCTCATTCATAAAAACATAGATGACACAGATATCCTAATCGACACCCTCAAAATCACATACACGTCGCCGGGCACTCCTACCGCTCTCCCATGTTACAACGGATGCCCGAACCCAACATTAGACGAAGAAATCACGGTGGCAGAAGTCCGAGCGGCACTTCTTGCGCTACGAACAAATTCTGCTCCAGGGGCAGATCAAATCACAAATTCCCTTCTCCGTAACTTGGACGATAATTCTATCGTGCAGATTACGGATTACTTCAACAAATGCTGGAATGAAGGCACTCTGCCCCAATCATGGCGGCATGGCAAAATCGTCTTCATTCCCAAGTCAAACAAACCCCTCACGCTACAGAACCTTCGCCCCATTTCCCTGACATCATGCCTCGGAAAGCTCTTCGAGCATGTTATTCAAAACAGACTTGCCCGCCATATGGCTGACAACGACTTGTATCCGCACAGCATGGTCGGCTTTCGTCCGCACCTGTCGGCTCAGGACGCTATGCTGCAGTTAACGAACGACATTTACAACCCCCTCACACCAGGACACACCAAAGCAGTTCTCGCTTTAGATCTCTCCAAAGCCTTCGATCGCATCCACCACTTAGCGATCGTTAGTGCACTCTCCTCCCTCAATGTTGGAGAACGCACGTACTCATACATCAAGGCCTTCTTATCAGATAGAACAGCTGAAATCCATTTTGGCCCCCTAACCTCAGAGAAATTCACCCTCAAAAGTGTAGGCACCCCACAGGGGTCTGTACTATCGCCTCTACTCTTCAATATCACCCTCATACCCCTTGCTAGCAAATTGAACACCATCCCACACCTACGCCACACACTATATGCTGACGACATAACCATATGGACCACACATGGCAACGACGGAGAAATAGAGGAAGCCCTACAAACAGCAGCTACCACCACCCAAACTCACGCAAGCAGCATAGGGCTATCATGCTCTGCGGAGAAGTCAGAGCTCCTCATCATCCGTCCACGAAACTCTCCGTGTGCCCCGATTTCAGTCACCATTGAAGACCGGCCCGTCCCTGAGGTTCCCAACCTCAGGATACTAGGACTCCACATCCAATCCAATGGGAAAAACACCATCACACTCAAGAAACTCCAGCAGATTACTGGTACCATATCGCACCTCATTAGGAGAGTAACAGTAAGGCACAGGGGAATGAAAGAACGCGATTTATGTCGCCTCATTCAAGCCTTTGTCCTTAGTCGGGTGCTCTACACAACTCCCTACATCTCACTTGCAAAACACGACATCAACGCTTTAAATATACTCATTCGCAAAGCCTATAAGACCGCACTCAAACTACCCTGCAACACGCCTAACGAACGCCTTGCAGCCCTAGGCATACACAATAGCATTGAGGAGCTCATTGAAGCCCACAAACATGCCCAATACATACGACTCACACGCACATCAACGGGTCGCCACATACTCTCTCATCTCGGAGTCAGGATACCCGCAAATGACCCAGACCTCTTCCCTATACCCAAGCATATCCACAAGGAGCTTATTATTAAGCCCCTTCCCCGAAATATGCATCCCCATCTCCACGAACAGCGCCGTATAGCCCGTGCTAAGGCACTCCACCGACAGTACGGCTCCGACTCCGAAGCCGCATGGGTGGATGCAGCATGCACAGGCATAAGCGCCGCGGCTGCAGCAGTAAACTCCTCTCTCTCCCCACTTTTTAAGCTGCCACTTCTACCAAACCTCACCTCTGAAGAAGCCGAAGAAGCTGCAATAGCTGCCGCCATAACGCATACGAAAGCAAATTACATTCTCAGTGACTCCAAAACTGCCATTCAAAATTTTGCGCGAGGCAGAGTCCATAGTCCAGCCTTTGACATTCTAAGCTCGTCTGCTGCGCAAAACCCGTCCCGACAAGTGGAGCTGATTTGGGTGCCGGCACACTCCGGGAACCCTGGCAACGAGGCTGCCAACTTTTTAGCCCGAGGTACCATACACCGGGCACAGGAAGCCTCCGACCTGGGATTCACGAGGGAACGCATGCACACTTTCAGCGAGCTGACCGAGGCCTACAGAGCCACTCGGCAGCTATACCCTCCGCCTCACTCATCCCTAGACAATAGACGTGCCACTATTTGGAGACGTCTCCAAACGCACACCTTCCCATCCCCTCAATCTCTTTCTTACTATCATCCCCTCTATCCTACACCCGCATGCACCCTCTGTCCCGAATTACACGCTAACGCCCTTCACATCTTAACACTCTGCCCGGCGGACCCTCCCCCGCGGGGCCTGGAGCACCTTATCACCTGGGAGGACTGGGAGGCCCTGCTGCGCTCTACGGACCCGGCTGATCAGGAAACTGTCACAAGCCGGGCTACCAGCGTAATGGACCTTCGGGGCATGAACGCTTGAGTACAGTGGGGCCGTGCGGGGGCCCAGGGATCTGCGAGTCCCAAACTCCTTTGCTCAAATAAAGTTTTATCCATCCATCCATCCCACGCAGGAGCTTCTGCAGGAGTTCTTTCCCGCAGACGACTCGCCTTTTCTCCACGCCTCTCGCCGCGGGCGGACCATTGGTAGCCGTCAGTGGCCGAGTAGAGAGGCCATTTGTGGGCTATTATGCGAAGCATATTAACGTAGGTTTTGGGCCTTCGCGCAACGCCCGGCGGTGGCCACCATTGACCCTGAAGTGGGGTCACGTGACATGACGTCACGTGATGACGTCACACCAGCTGCAGATAGGGCCTCATATCGCACCGTCGGTCGCAAAGAGTAAAGTGCGACGATTAACCTAAAACCACGTCTCCGTTACTTAGCCCCATCCACACTGAGGCAGCTGCTTAACATGCTTCGCATCCACTGGGCTTAACCTTGATAAGCCTCCAATTTTTTTTAGTTTCGATTTTCGCTTCTCCGGTTAACGCCGGTTCACATGTTTAAGTATCTGTTTCGAGATTCGTTCCAGGTTCCAGCCTATCACACGTCTCTGTTTGATTCCATATTCACCCGAGCTTGGAGAGGCCCTCCTAAGTCGCGAGCACCGGACACGCAGCTGATGCTGATGACGAGGCCCAAATCGTCGAAGGCCAATAGGATCCCGGACTAGGGGAAACCGCGACCACTGAATCTTCTTATGCCCTAACTCTTCCTTACCAAGAGAGATTCTCCGCTAGGGCGCCAACGGAGGCGCATGTGCTTCGTGTGGGCTCCGCGTTTCGAGCACCTGCTACAAGGGAAAACACCCGGATACGTCGACTGCGACACACGGACAAGAACCGTGAGTGTACAAGGCACCTTTCAAGACCTTATTTACGCAAATCGGAGCTCGGGAGACCGAGCTCCGATTGTCTAAATCCAGCGTCGCTCCGGCGCCCTTGCTTACCCGAACGCCAGGCTTAGTGCGGCGCGAACGCCACGGCGGCAGTCATGGAGTACGCCGTAGTTGGGACGAACGCTTCCCCAGCCGAATTCAAAACACCAGATTGGAAGACAATTGTTTCTTACCGTACCAAGAACCCCAAAGCTGAGTCATTAGCACCTCAGAAGAAAAATGAGCAGTCCGAGAAACCGAAGGCGAAACCTCTCCCACCGCTACATCCCAAGAAACCGCTACCCCGACTCCCGGAGAAGGACTATAAAATCATCTACAGACCAACGGGTGGCGTAGACATCACGCGCTGCACCGAAAAATCTATCAGACAAGAGATCGCAACAGCGAGCGGCATCACCGCGTCCGCGGCCGAAAACGACCAATCTAGAACGAACTCTGCAAAAAATGTGATCACCATATCGACGCCGGTGCAGGCAAACGCACTACGCTACGTCGCAGTCAAGCAAATCAAAATAGAAGGCAAATACATTGTGATGACGTCGTATATCGCCCCTCCGGACAGGGCCCTGCAGGGCATTATCTATAGGGCTTACGATGGCGAAACACACCAAGAAATGATGACCGAATTCCGAAAAAGAAACCCTGACATCGTTCAAGCACGCACCATGGGAAGAAAATCAAAGTCCCTCCTGCTTCACTTCGACGCGGACGAACTCCCAGATAGCATCGTCTACTTCGGAGTCCTGTACCCAGTTTACCCCTTCATTCCCAAAGTAGAGGCGTGCACAAACTGCAGAAGAGTCGGCCACAGAAGGGACGTATGTCCGGAGCCACCGCAACAACGGTGCCCGTACTGCGGCAACCAACACCTGAAAGAAGTCTAGCTGCGACCCGGTCTGCATTATCTGCGGAGGAGGGCACCGCACAGGCGATAACAGCTGCAAGAAGCGATTTCAACGACACCAAACGAAAAAGTCGGAGCACCAATCAAGACCCAAATCACGGACATGTGACGACCCAACATCTACCGAAAGGAAGGACCGCTCGAGCTCCTTCCCGTCCTTGGACAGCGGACGCAGCAGCAGCCGTAGCGGACGGAGCAGCAGCGGCGGACGCAACGGAAGCAGCAGCAATGGAGGAGGCGCCAGCACTAGCAGCCGGACTCAGAGCCCCGGGCCGAAACAGGTGAGCTGGGCAGGAGTGGCCTCTCATGGGAAGGGGATGGAGCTGCAGACATTATTACAGTCTAAACTAGATCAGGCACTCCACCACATTCAAATTCTCACGGATCGAATCAAACACTTGGAGGACGAAAATAGTAAACTAAAAGCACCCGCCATATCTAAGGACCCACCTCCGAAACCACTCCCATTGCCGGAAGTCACAGAAATGGAAACTACTGTGACCGCCTCAGTCGAAACCCCAGTAAGCGTAGTTAGCAAGGAAGAGACACCCCGCAAAAAACGAGCAGTAGCAGCAGACGTAAGAAATACCTCAGTGGAGGATAGAGTCCCAAAACTCGAACAAAAAGTGGAGGAGCACAGCCAGAAACTCGATAGTCTAACCCAAAAAGTTGATAATTTAACACAAAGACTCGAACAACACATACAGGATGTAAATCACAAGTTCAGAGTAATTGACGCCGTTTTACAGGAAATTTTACACCGGCTTCTCCCTTCAGCTCAAGGGGCGCCAATCGATCTATCCCAGCAAAATGGCCAATCCTAAAACCGTAACAATTTGGCAGTGGAACTGCAGGTCTATGCGCAACAAAAAAAACAAATCTGCAGTTACACGTTCAATCGCAATCCGAAAAACCTGACGTTATAGCGATTCAAGAACCCAGAATGTCTCGACTAAAACTGCCAGGGTACCGGGCGGTTCTGCCATGTCACATCAAAGAACAGCCTTTAACCACTACGTTGGTACATAGAAATCTTACCGTGGTTAACCACGAGATTGAAAACGTAGAGCTCGATTGTATATTAATTGAAATTCTGCCTAGCAGAAGAAACTCCTCTTCTCTGTTCGTACTAAACGCATACAGCCACCCCAGGGCACCGGCTGGACCAGCGAAAGCCGCTATACTCAAAACCCTCCAAATCGCAGGCCAAAACCCAACCCTAATTGTGGGCGACTTCAACGCTCAACACGTGCAATGGGGACACGCAACCATATCCAGGAAAGGAACGGCCCTAATGGATTTTATCCAGCAAAGAGGGCTCACCCAATACACGGACCCCATGCAACCTACTAGAATAGGCAACAGCGTGACCAGGGACACGCGCCCGGACCTAACGATGGGCAAAAATCTTTCAGGCTTAAGCTGGAGCAACACCAGACAAAATCTGGGAAGTGACCATTATATCATAATGTCTAAAATCACCATTGCCAATCTCAAACCCCAACCCAGAAAAAACAAAATCACCGACTGGGACAAACTTAGGACTATCCGCGACCAAAATAACGAACCAATCATAGACTTAGAACACTGGACACAGACCCTCCTCTCGGATGTGGAAAAGGCCACTAAGGAACTAGTACATGACTTAGGCGTAAATACGGTTGACAGCCGACTTACGCACATGTTGGAGGCAAGGCAGAGCCTAGAAAAAAGGTGGCTTAAGCAAAAATATAACAAAAAGCTTAGAAACAGGATCGTCACACTCACGAAAGAAATTCAACACCACACCGCAGAACTAGCGAGACAGCAGTGGAACCATATCTGTGAAAATGTGAATGGCAATCTAGGCACGAGGGAGACGTGGAATCTTCTGCGGCATCTCCTTGATCCGAAATCCAACAAGGCTACCACTCAAAAGGAAATCACCAAAATTTTAAACATAGACCCAGGCACGGACCAAGATATTATAGACACGCTACAGCAGAAATACTTCTGCACAACCCGTGAGACGAAGTCCCTGCCCGATTATAACGGAGAGCCTAACTCCATCCTGGATGCTGACATAACAATGGCGGAAATAAGAGCAGCCCTCTTTAAGGTACGTACAACATCCGCCCCAGGAGAGGACGGCATTAACAATAAGACACTCAGAAATCTAGACGACGCTTCTATCACAGCCCTCGCGGACTTTGCGAACGAGTGTTGGAGGGAGGGAAAACTCCCAGCGTCTTGGAAACATGCCATCGTTAAATTCATCCCAAAACCTGGCAAAAAGCTCGCGCTCGAAAACCTCAGACCTATTTCGCTTACTTCTTGCATAGGAAAACTGATAGAGCACGTCATACTAGACAGACTCCAGTCCCACATGCAAAACGAGAATTTATATCCAAACACTATGGTCGGCTTTAGACCACATTTATCAACACAAGATACGATGCTAAGACTAGCAAACGAAGTCCTATCTCATGAGCAAGAAAGGAGTACCAGGGCAATCCTAGTCCTAGATTTAACCAAAGACTTTGATAATGTTAAACACAAAGCAATCCTAGAATCTCTTTCACTGCTGAATGTAGGCTCAAGAACGTTTAACTACATCAAGGACTTCCTCTCCGATAGGACGGCTAAAATTCAAATTGGCACTATCAAATCCGACACCTTCACTTTAGGAGATAGAGGAACTCCGCAAGGATCGGTCCTCTCTCCCTTTTTATTCAATATAACCCTAATCAAAATGGCACACGAACTCGCAAGAATCCCAGACCTAGAACACTCTTTGTACGCGGACGATATCACCCTTTGGACCACCAAGGGGAGTATTGGCACGATACAAGATACGCTACAACAAGCGGTAGACGTAGTCGTAGAGGAGGCGCAAGCCGCGGGACTCGCGTGTTCCCCCCGGAAATCTGAATTACTCATTCTACACCCAAAGCGTCAAAGAAAGAATAAAGCGCCTGCGATCAAAATCTACGCGGAAGGTGCAGCCATCCAAGAAGTGGAAACACTAAGAATCTTGGGAATGCTCATACAGTCAAACCAAAAAAACGACACACTAATTAAGAAACTGAAAAACACCGTCAACCAAATTTCCCTCCTCCTCAGACGAATCGCGAATAGGCGTGGAGGAGTTAAAGAAGCTGAGACCAGGAAACTAGTAGAAGCCTTCGTTCTTAGCAGAGTTATCTACTCTACACCATACGTCACCCTCACAGTTAGAGAAAGAGACGACCTGGATTCACTAATTAGGCAGTCCTATAAAATTGCGCTTAACCTCCCTCGCAATACCCCAAATGAAACACTACTAAAGTTAGGAATTCATAACACCTTAGCGGAAATGATGGAAGCACACCTCACCGCACAATACGAACGATTATCAAGCACTGAAACGAGACGTTTCATCCTAAAAAAAGCAGGAATACAATATGAAGGGACCCGGGCCCACACTTTGCCGATTCCAAGACATGTGCGCGAGCAATTAATAGTTCGTCCTCTGCCTAAAAACATGCATCCAGAATACGATACGGACAGAAGAAGGGCTAGGGCACAAAAATTACACGAAAGATTTTCAGTACAGAAAGACACGGCGCACGTAGACGTGGCAGAACATGCAGACAGAGATGCCTTTTCCCTGGCAGTTGTCGATCATCGAGGTTCTTCCCTCGCATCGGCGACAATCAATAAAACAAAATTTCCGGAGGAGGCCGAAGAGGCTGCCATAGCTTTAGCCATTACCTCCACCACTGCCAAATACATCCTTAGCGACTCTAAAACCGCAATTCGAAATTTTGCAAAAGGAAGGGCCCACTCCGCAGCCATCAAAATCTTACAAAAAATCTCCCATACCCGCCTTATCACATTGATCTGGGTCCCTGCCCATTCGGACCATCCTGGGAACGAGGCAGCGCTCCAATTTGCCCGAGGATTCGTAGTTAACCGGGAGGTGCGCTGCCCTGAGCTCAGGTCGGCCAGGGAGCGGATGACAACCTACAAAGAAATTACTACCCACTTCAAGAAAGAAAGACAAATCTTCCCAGAACCACATCGATCTCTAAGTAAAACACAACAAGTCACCTGGCGGCAGCTTCAAACAGACACTTTCTTTAATCCGTACATGTACTCCATATGGTTCCCAGAGCAGTTCAGCCCTGTCTGTTCTCTCTGTGGACATCAAAAGGCAGACACACCACACATCCTATACTCATGTAATCAAGACAAGCCATCACAGAGTCTGCAGCTCTCTACCCAATCTCAGTGGGAGGCCGCGCTGCTCAGCTTCGACCCGGAGGTTCAACTCCGAGTCACGGAGCGGGCTGAAGAGGTCGCCGAACGACATCGTCGGTCTTCCACCTGGCGTCCGGCCTAGAAGAGGAGCCCACCGCGGGGACGGGAACGTCAACCCACCCCGCGCCTGCGACGTCTTCTTTAAATAAAGTTTACCTCCTCCTCCTCCTCCTTACCAAAAACAGAAAGAGAGAGAGAGAAAGAAATCCAAAACACTGCAGAGTCTGAGAAATGCGAAAGCCTGAGTGTTGCTGTTGCACACGATTTATCCGCACCCCTAGTAGAGCTAGTAAGGCAATCAAGATAAGGGGCACACAGTGGAAATTTCCTTTCCTTGGCGCGCGTTCGTTGCGAAGCTATATATAAATATAATTGCTTTACAGGAAAGGAAAGGTAGTGCTGAATAGCGATGGTCGGCTGGCATGTTGGCTGGTGATTACAGGGTTGACAGTGGCAGGTGTAGATAGGAAAGAGCTCAATGTGTGATACTCGTTTGTCAGCGCGAATGTCACGAAGTTCGTCTTGTTGCACTGCTCGGAGGACGCTAAACGTGAATCTCACTCGTTGAAAGTGACACTATTGTTGGATTGCGAAACCTTTATTTAGACAGAAAAGGCAACCTGAGTAGCCCATTCAGTGACCCGGGTTTGAACTGCCAGGGGCGGTATTACAGAACTGCGTTCAGTTCGCGTTCCGTTGGGATTGGTTGGAAGCACTTCCGCTCAATGCCTCTCAGAACCTGCCGTGACGTAAAAGCGGTCAGTTCAGCGGAAGTGCTTCCAACCAATCACAGAGCGTTCCGAAACTGAATGCGAACTTTCGATGGAGGCGAAACGAAGTGGCATCCGTGTGCTGTGCGATGTCAGCGCACGTTAAAGATAATAATAATAATCCCAGGTGGGCGAAATTACTCCGTAGCCCTCCACTACGGCTCCCATTTCTCTCTTTCTACCTTTCCCTTCCTGTGAACCAATTATTATTATTATTATTATTATTATTATTATTATTATTATTATTATTATTATTATTATTATTATTATTATTATTATTATTATTAACTGAACGCAGTTCTGTAATCCTGGGCCCCAGGTCTCAGCTGAGCAATATGGCCTCCCATCGCTCGAAAGCAGGAGAGAGAGAGAGAAAACTTTTAATGAGCATAATAATCAGTAAGGATTCGCGGGAGCTGGGTGGTCGGTGCCCCTAGTCCAGGGCTCCGCTGGAAGCAGCTGACTTGCGGACTAGCTGGATAATATATCGAAAGCAGGAACTTGTACATATCAGAGATTCCGAGGACTGCTGTTCTTTACAATTAAAAGTTGCGCCTTTTTCCTTAACGCGGTTTAACATATATGAAATATCCAATACTCACATCACATACTTTATGTTATTGTAATGTTTTGTAATGTGTCTTTTAATTTAACTGCTTTTGATAATTTTACTACATGAGCATCGACCTTGCGAGCCCTGCGAGCGCCTCATCATACAGGAAGGCCTAATGGTCATCGCATTCACCTATGAACACAAGAGCAGACCGCATGCGACATGGCATGCGATTTTTTTCCGGGATTTGCTGTACATTCGTGGATGCTGCGATTACCTTGCTTGGTCTTTATTTTGTCAAAAGCCTATATTTATACCATTTAATGCCAAACCATGCTGATTTGTTTCTTCGCTGAATGATACAATGGACTCGCTACCAAAATTGCTGCCAGTATGGCCCAATGCAGCAGAGCATGCTTTGGCTGACTTGATTGATTTCAGCGTTGGAGCAAAGTATCAGCCAGACTTTGGAGGTGCTGGAGTGGACGTTGAAACTGACGAAGACGGGACTTCTCGTTGCTTATCCTTGAAATGCCACGACTCTCGACAGAACAAGCTTTCTGCGCGATATTTGACGCTGCCTCTCACGATTCCTAACGAAGGTACGCGGTGTATTCGTTTTTCGGATGGGGCAGACTGATAGCGTATAGTTTATTTGCTTTCTTTCCGCGTGTGCTGCAGTCACAGATGCCGTAGAACCATGCTTACAGTATCAGCTGGACCTTAATCAGCGTATCCGTGCCTTTGAATCAACTATCAGCAGTTGCCGTGGCGTTGTCAAGCGTAAGGTAAACATCATTCGTTGTTTGTTTGAAGCTGTTGCGGTGCTACCAGATTTGTTTATTTTTGCATGAAAATTGCCTTTTATTTGTTCCAGGGACCTTTCTGCGACGCTGTTGAAGTGATGACTAGTGTCCTCAATTCAAAGAAAGCCTCCAAGAAGCTAAAGAACATGACAGTCCATCAGAGCCTTCTAGATCTAATGCAGGCACAGCCAGAGTCTTTCCGCTACAGAGTAAGGGGCTTTCAGATATTTGCTTGGCTATGTGCAGTCAGCATTAAATGAAATGCGATGAAGACGGAACTGCCAACAGAGGTTTTCTTTAACGGAAGGAGAGAGAATACTCATTTTGTAACGGAAAACCGCAAAAAGGACGAAGGACGAAGTAACAAGAGCACATAGACGAGCGCTCGTCTGTGTGCTCTTGTTACTTTGTCCTTCGTCTTTTTGCGCTGTTCTCTCTTACAAAATGAACTTTGACCAACTCGCCCAACTCAGCATCCTACTAAAGAGAATACTAGTGCACTTCATTCTTACTTGTACGTACGAAGACATCGCATCCTACTAAAGAGAATACTAGTGCACTTCATTCTTACTTGTACGTACGAAGACATCGCGTGGAAGTTTATGAACATATCCTGTATTTCAGCATTTATTTTAAATATCATACTAGTTTTGTGTTCTTGTCTTCATGTTTTTCATTTATCCTGCTTGCATTTTATTTCATGTGGAAAGTACACAAACTTCTTTTCAAAGTAAATGTACTAAATGGTTTCATTCTGGGCCATGCTGTGTTGCTAGTTATTCATCGAAAAGATGAGAAGAACTCTCATCCTCATCTGTCCTAAAGTAGAGCTTTCATTAATGTTAAAGGCTTATAAACTTCATTGCTTGTAAGCGAACCACTTAAGGTTTTTAGTTTTGGGAAAGTTTTGGTTAAGTATGTACTTAGAAACAGCGTAATAGGAGGAAAATGAATGGTGTGTTTATTACTTAAGTTCATTATCATACTTTATGTTATACCTATGTCACACGGTCACTTTCAATCCTCATTGAACTCGATCTGCATTCAGGTTTTCAAGAAGGATTGAAGTGTCCCGTGCTACACGGGCGTTTTCGATGAGCATTGAGAAATTTTCCTCGTGTGCGCTTTAGAGCTCACTGATGATGAGGGTGCCGATGACCGCTTTCGAGTGTGCTTGAAATCTCAAGAGCGCTTGAGGAAGCAACTTGAAGTCAAGCAGGATCGAGCTCGATTGCACTTAAAAGTTGCCATGTGATAACCACGATCTGCATTGAGTTGAATGCAGATCGAGTTGAATGAGGATCGAAACTGTCCGTGTGACAGGGGTATTTCATATCTTATAATTACACCCTGGGTGTTATCTGATGCTGCTCCTTGCGACATGACCACTTTGAGCATGCTGTTATCTCAGGTAGGCAGTACCCCAGCTTTTGAAGGCTGGACCCGATTGGCTCTAGCCTGGAAAAGCTGGGGTAGTGCCACCATGGGATATTATCAATGCGACCAAAGGAAAGAGTGCATGGTGTGAAAATGCACACCCTAAATCCATGCGAGTTTGCAACTTCTGCAGGGCCTTTTCTGCCACATATATACAGGTACAGTTTTATACCTTAATCATGCAGTAAACTTACTCTACTTAAAGGAATATAGACACCACTTTTCTGCGTGCATGCTTTCTTCTCTCAAATGACATATTAGGCTGTAGTCTAAATTGAGCTTGGGTTAGGGTGCTCGACTGATTGTACCCAAGGATGCGGTATTGAATACCGGCCGCGTCGGCAGCTTTTCGATGAAGGTGAAAAGCGTGGCGCCCGTGTGTTGTGCGATGTCAGTACATATTAAAGAATTCCAGGTGGGCAAAATTTCTGGACCCTTCCACTTCATTGTCTCTCATAGCCTGAGTGGATTTGGGATGCTAAACCACATAAACCAAACCAGACTAAACCTAAATTGAGCACCCATGGTATTATCTAAGGATCACTAAATATAATTGAATTTTTTTCTTGATGCTGTTTTGGTTTTGGCTTCAATAACCAAATTATGGCTGCAATGCACACAGTGTTTAAGACATAAGAGGCGTAAGAAGAGCTGCAGTGTAATCACTATTATGAAGTTTTAATTGAGTGTGACACTCAAGCCAGCCTACTTGTACTACTGGAATAACAAGAACAACATAGCAGTTATACTGATATTTTTTTTTCCGTGACATGGCCCATGCACTCTTTACACATCACAGCCATCCTTCAGTTGAAAGCAAACCATCATGAGAAAAGAAATTTGATTATAAATTCTTTTATGGTCTTAGGCAACCCTACATGGTAGTCCATGTATCTTAACACCTTATGCATCATTGCAGGGAAGGAAACAAATCGCTAAAATGAAGTGCCCAGAGTCTTTAAGATGGTCATCACATGTGCCACAATGTTAAATGCCTTTGATTGTCAAGTTAATGAAAACATTGTGAGATTTAAGCAGTGCACTTTCTGTTTTTGCCTTTCATGAAGGAATGCAATTGGAATTTCACTGGAGGATGCCTTGCCACAGTTTGTCATGAGTTGCCTGGTGGTTCCATACTGCTAGCTCATCCATGTGGCCCTCACCTAGACAGGCTAAGTAAGTCTGAAGTTTTGAGTGCAGTCATTGCAGTCCAGCACACAACACATTATGTTTGTCAACACATAACTGGTCAGTCAGCCTTTCTTGAACAGCAACTGCAAAGGCTTCCGGTGTTTCCATGTAAATTGCATAATGGCATGGCTGATAAAGCCTTTCTAGTTTTGTATTACTTGTTCTTGGTGCGCACTCAACATACAAAGGCCATACAGCATGTCATTTTTAATCGTTGAGTGCAGCCAGGTTCTCACTTGTTTTGGTGTACTAAGGGAGCATTTAACGTACCAGAAGATGCTCTCTTCCTTTTCAGTTCAATAAAAAACTATGAGAGAGAAGGACCAAGGCCGTGCAGTAAGACACAAATGCGGGCAGCTGTACCTTCCAGAAGGGTCTTGTGACTTCCATTGTCATCTGGCACTCGTGTCGATAAGGGTGAAGAGGTGCTGCGCTGTGGGCGAAAGCATCCATTCGGCCATGCTTCCCAAGCAGAGCTTCTCGATTTTTCTTTTTGCGCCGTTTTCTTTTATGGGCATGCCGAAACTGTTGTAAAATGACGATCGCAGCCTTACAGAACTCCATAGAAACACTCTTCAAAATGTTTATATTTGGTTCCACCAGTGCACTGACCTTTGCAACAATGATCAAGCAGTTGATCATTGTTGACAGTAGAGAATGTGCGCTAGTTGCCTGGTTGCAGCGCTTGAGCTTGATTCTATTGACGCAAGGTCCTCAAGAGCTTCGACTATGGTCATGTATTGCTGAGGAAAGATCCTTGCCAATTTCTACTTTCCAGACCATCTTTTTTCATGCATTGGAACTTGGGCACCAATCTTCTTCAGAGAATGCTCTCGTTGAAGAAGTTTGTCATTTCTTTGATGACCCCTACTGTGTTTTGGATTTCAGAGACCATGTTCAGATTGTAAGTTACTCAGTCTCTCAGCTATTGGTAGCAGAAAGCCCTCTTGTCAGGTGCCACACCTTTCTTTAACATCTGGCGACCTTGGATTGGCAAGAAGGCATAATTTCAAACAGTTCCACTAGTTATAATCTTAAAAAAGTGAGTTGCTTTCTTGCTAGCATTACTGTGATTCAATATCAGGCAAGGAGAAGGAGAATACGACTTGTCAGGCTAGTTAGTTATTGATTTGCAACAAACAAAAACTGCATTACAGAGACAAGGACTAAGAAGAGGCAAGACACACATAAACAATTTTATGTGTGTCTTTCCTCTTCTTAGTCCTTGTCTCGGTAGTGCAGCTTTTCTTTCTTTTTCTTTTTCTTTTTTTTTTTTGTTTAGAAGTAAAACCATCGTGATTTAACTACGTTGGGGGAGCTCACTGTTGGTACATTGTCCTGAAGTCATTGATGTCAGCTACTGCCCGCTTATGAAAGCTTGCATCACTCAAGTCAAATCTAGCAGCATTGTCACATGCCACACTGGCATCTTTGGCTTGGCAGCCGGATAACGGTTCGTCAGGCATGGTGCGTGAGGTAAAGCTGGTTTGGGAGTGCTTCATAGTTGAAAACAAACTGACATAATGGATGGATCTGTGGCAGTAGACATAGATAACACAGTGGAAAGACATAGCAGGCTGTAAAAGCTGCTATCGAATTTGCTGAAATTCCAGATGATAGTGTCAAACCCTCCTTCCGTTGGGTTCCTAACAATACCCGGCCACAATTGAATGAACCATTTAGGTGTACTGGGGACATTGGGGAAGGAGGGGAAGAGGTGAGGGTGATTCGTAGTAGCCAGACTGATAACAGGTCTCCTAGGAGTTGTGGACGGATTAGGGCTGTGCATGGGCTCAGGCCATCCTAGCCCATAGACCAGGCTGGACCCAGTTGGAACCCATTTGACTTGGGCTGGACCCGAACCAGCGTGTTTTCGTCTTCAGAGGCCCAGCTGGGGTCACTAATTAGGAGTATGCATGGCAGAGCTAACACTCTTGCTGCATGAAAGATTTTCTGACATCAGTTACCTGTTTTCCATGCTCCCTTGCCATGAATGGGTTGTATGCCGGCCATCAGTGATTGAAGAGAAGGGCTCCTTGAATACTGAGTTTCGACTTTCACTTCTCCCCCGTCAGTAAAACTGGTGCAAATAGCTAGATGTCTATTCAAGATTCACGCCATTCCATCACCTCTCACACTTCTTTGTTGTGGCTTACCCCATTCCTTGACATAGCCACGATGGAAGTTGAACATTTCACTTAGTCAAAGCTAGTCAAAGCACTCACGGTGTGCAGAGCCTCCTCTTCCCTGCCCAGAGAATGCTGTGGCACCACCTCACCTGCACAGCGAAAGGCATGCGTAAAAAAAAAACAACTGCCAAGGATCACGGCCTTGCACCGCTATCAGACTGGTCAGTCAAGGGCCAGACCGGGCATTTCATATGGAATGCAGGACGTGAGTGTACCGATCAAGCTGTGTAGCATATTTCTAAGGCATACAAAAACTTTATTATCTGAAATTGTTTTGGAGGTAACTATCCCCACCTTCCCCTTCCTCTGGATGCCCATCGTTACTAAGCAGCCCTCGTAAATGGCACTACTACTTAGCTACACTACATAGTCTTCCTAAGTAGCACTATGACTTAGCTCTGCTACATGGTGCTACAAAACAGAACTACTAATTAGCTACTAATTAAGTCAATCACATAATAGCAATGCATATGCTATCACATCAAATCTTAAGGATACTTAAGCATCTCCTAAGTTGTTTCTTTAGTCTTGTATGCCCTCAGCTTTTTCTCGACCACACCTCAAAACACTGGTGCATAAGTGAAATTCAATCATGCACAGTCAGAGGAATTCAGTCATGTAGTCAGAGATGTTGAACTTCAGCTGCCGAAGAGGGGTAATTGAGGAAAATTTAGACACATGAGTCCAAAATGAGGACCATACCTTACATTTCACATTATGGGCAGAAGCAGATATATCTGCTGCAGCTATTTAACTGCAGAGCCGAGCTCTGGTACCAATGGTGTGTTATGGCTTCAAGCAGCCTAGGCTTTTGCTACCTATCTACAGGACTGCTGCATTAAATGCATATAAGAAATGTTTGTGTGGACTGTACTTGGCAACATTTAAACATTAAGGCTAGTACTGCATCTGTTACCAAATTTTTCGCACTCAAAAGCCACCAATGAAGTCGAAGGATTGAAGTTGTTGCATAAATGCTGAAAAATTGGCAGGTGAGTGAGCTTTCATAAGCAGTTATACTGGCTGCAATGAAAGCTGTATAGTCTTGATTATATTTTGTCCCTTAAATGTCCTCGGTTAGTGACATATTTTTCTTTTTTGCCATTACTATAACTACAAAACACATTCTTTCAAGAAGATATAAGCAGAGGTAGGACTTTTTGTTTTTATTACTTGGAAATATGGCTGACTTTTTTTAGCATTTATTTCAGAACACAACTTTTTTCTTTTTTTTCAGTGAATGTATATTTTTGATCAATGAATTACTGACTTCTTTCAATAATTGATGTGGCCATCCTGTGTGGCCGAAAGTCTTCGTCTGCATTACTTTTAGCAGAGGCAGTTTATTAACTGCAGTCAAATCTTGATATAACGAACCCCACGGGGCTGCGAAAAATTGTGCATTATTTTGAAATATTATTGTAAGGAAAAATCTGCGATTATAAGCCAGTGGTCAAACCTAGGTATGAAAATGATGTACCGTGGCAGTAGGCATGTTTGTTGCACTAACTCCAAAGCTGATTTGTTTGAAGAAATCATGCGGCAAACATGACCACGCCCTACACTGCGCCACTACAGCTCATACACCTTCCACTTTGTGTAACACCTCATTGGGTGCGTGATTGCACCAAGCGACGAAGGTACGGACTTTGTTCACGTGAAAAAAATAATCAGAGTTCAATATGACCTCATCTTCAGTGCTCTCTGTAGTTTGAAAATCTTGTTGCTGTTTTTCAAATTGATCACGGTGGTCGATGGGGCAATATTAGCTGTCTGCAGAGGCCAATTTGCTTTTTCCCTGCGTCGATTTCTTGCAGTGAAAGCTGCGTTCTTATCTTCTTGGCACTTTGCTGGTGCAATCATCGTCAGATCTCACACAAAGTTTCCAATAAGATAATCCGCGACCAAAAAAATTGGCAGTGGGTTAGCTCAGCTATGCCAGGATATACGTAGCGAGAGGTATGTTTCCCTGACTGAGCTTGTTGTGGTCATGTATGTTTAGCAGTGAGAGACATTGGGTACACATCTTTTATTCATTTTGCTTGAAAGAGACGACGGCTACCCAATGATCTATGAAGTAGCATCCAGCGGTCTCAATTTTGTCTATACAGTATTTCGATTTGGCAGAGTCTCCAAACGCAAAGTCTCGTTGGATTACCCACTGGTGTCAAGTCCATTTGATGCCACAGTCTCTCGCACACATTACACATGTGTCCAAACGGATTGTTCACAAAGTCTGCTTCAAATGTCCAGGTCACATGCACTTTCGGAAACTCAGATGGAATGGTCAGTCAAACGACGTGCCTTCAGGTCCTCTTCTGTTGGTTCCCGTTGACGGAATTCTTCCATAGGCCCCATCTCGACGGCTATGCTCAGTCTATTTGCTCGGCAGTCTGGTGTCACTGTTTGGCAAGGCGTTCCTTTCTCTGTTCGGGCGTCTCCGCTACTTTCTTTGCCTTCGTACGCTCATGCTCTCTTTGCTCCTGCTATGCGCCGCTTTTCACGCTCTACCGGTGGCCGCGTTTCGATGGAGGCGAAACGAAGAGATGTCGATGTGCTATGCGATGTCAGTGCACGTGAAATATACCCAGGTAGTCAATATTAGCCCTCCACTACAGCTTCTCTTTCTCTCTTTCCACTTTCTCTCCCTCCTTCCTCCCTTCCATTACAGCATGGTTCAGGTGGCCACAGAGCAAGTGTGACAGATAATGCACCTTTCCTTCCCCGTGAATCAATTTATTTATTATTATTATCATTATTATTATTGCGCTCTGCATCTTGGCGTCTCCGCCTGGCAAGGCGTTCTCTTTGTTCGGGCATCTCTGCTGCATTGGAAGTGGAGTCTGCACGTGGCCACAAGCTCCGATATTATGCGCGGCGCACCTGGTGCTCCTCTCCAGTTTCCATGCATGCACACTAGTGGCCTGTCTTGAACACGACGAAATGCGCTCCGTACTAGAGTAAAATACCGTCCCGCATACGCGAATGGCACGAACGACCGAGCGGCGACGACACACAACACAGCATGGAGAAAGAAAAGAAAAGGAAAGCTTGGCAGTGAATAAAGCCAGATGAAGTTAGCGCTTGTCCTGCTTCTGTCCCTCTTGTGTTTTGTCTCAGTTTTGCACTGTTACTTTATGTCAGAGGTAGTTCATATCGTAGTAAAACCTCGTTACAAGAGACACTCAAGGGACCCGAAAAACGTCTCTTGTAAGCAAGGTCTCTTGTAACCCTCTTGTGTTTTGTCTCAGTTTTGCACTGTTACTTTATGTCAGAGGTAGTTCATATCGTAGTATTAGTAGTAAAACCTCGTTACAAGAGACACTCAAGGGACCCGAAAAACGTCTCTTGTAAGCAAGGTCTCTTGTAACCAAACATTGTAAAATCACTGTGTTGATCAGTTTACTGCACATCAGTATAAAAATGCATTCACATGCAGTAACAGGAAATTGTTCAGGAAAGCTTAAAGAAGTTATTCATACTAGTATGTATTTTTGTGAGTGCAGAGTCTACTCCTTCCCAAATTCTGGAGGTAAAGTGCTTCACTTTGCAAGCCTTCCTGTTACTCTAATACCTTTGAGGCACTCTTACATGCTCGTCAACCTCAGATGCTTACAGGCTTGTCACCCTCAGATGATTCACAAAGAGAAAGACATCAGGATTCTAAGCTTTCACCTTGTGATCAAATTTTAACAGTGAGGAGTTAAAAATGCTGGATGTCATTCATGCATTTTGATTTGCTTTGTAGGTAACAGTAATGTGATGCCGTTTCGACTTTCCAATCATGGGGAAGCACTCCTCAGTTCCTGACATACACAACAAAAAGGACATTGATATGGAACAGAATTTAGCTAAGGGAATCTGAAGTGCATCATGTACGAGTTGGTACGCTTCAGCTGCATTGCATGAGCACACCTGGGTTGTGTCTCTTCTAAATAGTGAAGAATTTACTCCACGGACCTGAAAAAGTTGTCCATAGTAACCGAGTGTCTCTTGTAACCATGTCTCTTGTATGCAATGTTGTTAACATGGCAGACATAGGAAAACCAATCAAACCCTTTTCAAATGTCTCTTAAAACAGTGTCTTTTGTAACGAGATTTAACTGTATATAAAACCCTACAGAAAAAAAATATATAAATTGTGCTTGCAACTAAACTGAAAAAAAATTACAAATAATAAGTAGCCCGGGTGTATTGACTAGGTAGTTACATGGCGCTCGATGGCTGAGGTGAGAAACAAGGTGCCATGTACCAGTTCGATGTCTGTGCAGGTTGATAAAACCTCACGTGGTTTAAATTTCTGATGCCCTAAACCACGGCACCTGCACAACTTCAGAGTAAGCATTGAGTCGAGCTAAAAGAGAAAGAAAAGTAAGAAAGTGTGTTTGCTACCTGCCTCATACCTAAACCCCACCAATAAGCTATCTAAAATCAGTTTTCACACTTAGAAATCACTATACAATGCAACTAATGCAGCTTCGAGCGAAAAAGCTGCTATCTTCATTGTAGCTTTCGTGACCCCGGGAACTACCATTCAATACTGCTAGAAGGAAGCCACGCACAGCCCATTAAACCCCATCAGAGTTATTATTTTACTATCACGACCATTGCTTTCTAGTCAGTCGCAGCAGTCAGTGGAGGGGGCTGATGACTGATTCGAAAAAAATATTTGAAAGTAAGGTGTGCAATGACAGCTTTTTGTTTTTTGTTTCTTTTGTCTCGCGGCGGCATGCGATTGATTGAAATTCCCCTTTCAGCCAGAAGCAAAACAGTCTTTACACGCTTTGGTTAAATGCAGGAAACACAAAGACACTGTGAACAAGGACGAGACTCGTGTCTGTATTTCGCACATTTAACCAAGATGAATAGTTACCAACTAGCTCAACAAAATGTTCTGGTAAGGTCTTTACGTGGCTGGCTTTCATGCTAGTTTTTTGCTGTAAGAAGTCCAGTCAAAAACTGTACTTTAAAAACAAAGATTACATAATATTAATTTGAGTCCTGGGCACTGCCGATCGGAAAATTTTGTATTCTCGCCATATTGTTAAAGCAGCACACGTTTTATCATAAGGATCTCTAAATGTTGCTGCCCAACGTCCGTTTGGTAGGGCGACTCGTTGCACGTACTCCCCTCTGCTGCCCGTGGCTGCCTACGGAGCGGGCATTGTAATGGCGGACGTCGTAGCAGACAACATGGTTTTCTCCACCCTGCAACGGCAGTAGGGGGAAGTGTGCGCATCGAGGCACCCTAGAACTAGATATGCTGATGATGATAGCTACCGCCCACGGGCCATACACACAGAAAGGCGATTTCTGTTTCACGCCAAAGTTGCAAGCTGCAGCACCGTTAACTTTAGCCGAATTTGTAATACTGATGTTCCTAGATAATAGAAGAAAACAAAAATAAGTATGCTATATCAAAATTAGCGTTAAAATATGCTATATTGAAATCCGTAATTCTAAAATAGTTTTACATTAAAAGCATAGGAAATCTGCTGGGAATTCCTAAAAATTTTGTTAATGTGGCATTCGTAGTAACGACATTTCACTGTGCTAATTTAACGTAACGGTAGTGCTTGCAGAAGGAATTGCTTTCATTATTAAAAAAAAAGGAATGAAATGTACTGGTGGGCAGAGGAAAAGCGCAAGTTTAATCCTAGGAACTGAGTTGTCAAGTTATCCCTGAGTTGTGCTGAATTGAGCACGGAGGGACAGGGCATCACATGGTCTTGGTAGCAGCAATCATACTGCTGCTCAGTCATCTAGGTGGCCAGAGCCTGAAATTTCTTCACGTTGCATGCGCATCTATTCATGCTTGTGTTCTATGTGCAGTTCATAAACTACTTGACCGACTACCTGCTCTAAGCAGGTATTGATTGTGAACAAACTGAGCTTAGCTAACAGCTGGCTAGGAGTTCAGGATTCATGATGTGCTGAGGCATATAAACTAGGGGTGCAATACCTCATAACACACAAGTCCGCTTCTTACAAAAGTATCACTGTCACATCGTTAACCTGGCCCTCCTGTAGTAGAACCCCTTTATTGTAAAGTCACTTGGACCAACAAAAACATTTACTGTATCAGTTTTTGGTGATGGCACGGTTCTGAAGATGCTCTCTGGTAATTAAGTGGCTGCCTAAAAATTATGTCTTGTTGCTTTGTATATTTAAAAAAACGCTGAAAAAAAATGCCTTCACTTTCTCTCTTATCATCTAGAATAAGAATAATGTTTATTTAACATTTTGAGAATGTTGGGTGCGCCGGCAAAAAGCCAGTGGAAAGACTGGACGAGGCCGCCACACACTACAGAGGCATTGCAATAGTGCATAGCATAATATCACTTATACAAAAAAGAACAAGCATAAACAACCGTTTTTCATTATCTGTACATTAGTTCAGACTATTTATTTATCTGTCTCTGTGCAATTTTTTTTTTTAGTTATAAGATTATCTGTTTACATCTCATGGGAGTACCTGTTTAGCATCTGTGCAGCATGGTTACAAATACAACTAAGTTTGATTTCATGTGAAAACCAATGCCTTGAGTGAACACGACATCACCGTCCACTGTTTCTGTCACCGAAGAGACAATAAATGAGAAATGGATGCAATAAACAAGCAGGGCATTGGGGCACTAGCTGCACCCCCACTTGCCACCGCTGCCTCGCATTGCGCAGGAATGCAAATTTTCAGCCGTTTCATTCCTTCCCTACTTTTTGTTGCGCCTTTACTCTTTTACTTTTTGAGTGGACCGTGCCACATTCTTTCCACACACGTTTGTTTTTTCCTATATGCCGCGTGCTTTGCCTCACGACTCCAAAGCCTACATAAAGTTAGCTTTTTTTCAGAGCTGCTGAGCCTGGTGGCAAAGCTGGTTTAAAATTCACGCAGTGTTTCTTTTTTTTTTTTTTTTTTTTTTTTTGTCAGGAAAAATTTGCTTTGCGATCCTAGGTAGATCACTTGCGGTGATGTCATTTCATGGAAAGTATGTCGCTGCGACCGGACGCACTTTACTATATCCGTTTTGTCAAAAATTTCTTTACTTTAAAGGGGAAAAAATGTAGCTGTTTATCGAAGTTGAACTCGGACTTGAGTTTCACTTTCCTGCATCCGAGTTTTTACTAAATTTGAGTTTACTATAGCGGGTTTCTACTTCTTAGTTAATCTTCAATTTTGGCTGTGTGTAACTTGTACTTAATAGACAGTTATCTTCGCTTTGCATGCTAAGAACACCAACCTTCTCCTGGTTAAAACCAAATTTGAAAAACAAGTTTCTCACATTTTAATCTTTTTGTTTGTTTGCTCAAGTCCAGCTCCTAGATACAAGTGGCAAGGCTACACGAGTACTCTGGTTACATACACACAGTATGAACAAGCTTCGTAACTGCCTGAATATAAATGCCACAGAGGGAGGGGTAAAGATGTTTTGCTCTTCAAGTGCTTTGATGCATGCTGGCATGAGATAAACTAGGCATATTGCAATTTTATTCTTTCCTATCATCAGCAGGGCTAATTTTTTTTTGTGTAGTTGTAATGAATGGGTTACCTTGAAGATGAGATTTTCTTTATGCTTCATTATTACTTTCAGCGGTTGCAGAATACACATCAGTTCCTGCAGGCTTAACAGAAGCATTTTTGCAAAAGAAATCCAGCCTGGTATTGAAGCCAACGGATAGTGCCCAAGGTACCCTCTTCCAAGTGAGCCTGCGAAATGTTCAGAGAGGTAATCTGGAAACAATAATTTTTCTAAGTGCACTATGCCCTGATTTGGGTGTCCTGTTGCAGCAAGGGCTAAGAGTTGATTTTAAAACATAGGCTTGCATTCTGTTCTCTGCAACCTCTGCATGCTGCTCTCTTGGCCATCTGAATTGGTCGAAATATTCAGCAGCATGGATAGAAACAGTCCAAAGGAAGCGCATTCACATGATCTCCACATTACACTGTCATAGAGATGCTATGCTGATCTTCTGCTGTGCTCAACACAGGCAAGTTGCTGAATGTGGGCATTTTTGTAATTTTGTGTTTTTTCAGTTGTGGCCCTCATGCAGTAGGAACTTTAATTCTCTTTGAGGCACAGACAAACTCTTCGACAAGGACACATGTACAAAGGGCTGCATTGTAAGGTACACTGAGGACAGGCAGATGGCCTGTATCCACGTGTTGCTGTTTCTAAGGTCCATACTTGCACCAGAAAAGGCCAGAAAAGAGCAAAAAATTTGTTAAGGTTTTGCCATCGATTGGTTTTGCAAGAAGACTGCTTGCATCAACAAAGCCTTTCGGTGTCGATTTTGCTGCTATTCACTTTTAACAGGGATCGCACTATCCCTTTTGGCTTGGGTACTCTGACCTTAAATGTAGGGCGGGACACTGTTTAAATGCAGCTTTCTCAGCAGTTAATTCATGTTTTCCTGCTAGGTATACCAAGCTTTTGTGTTTTTGTGAGTAGTTCAAAATAGTTGTTGTAGCATCCTTCTCATTGTTTTATACAGAGAGGTTTGAATTTTGTGCTGTGGCTTGCTGAACTGAAGTGTAAAGGCTGGTTGGTATGCCCTGTGTTCCAGATTCTTATGTGCATCATCATTGTGGTTTGTCGACAGGTATATTGAATATCACCATGTTTGCTTGGAAGCTGGTACTCTCTGTTGCTCACTTTATTTTTCTCGTTCCATCTGTTAGTGATGGTTGCTAGCCACATTCAGCATGTGTTAATGCAAAATGTTCTCCTGGTGCATTTCATGTTCATTCTAATACTTTTTTTTTTTTTGCAGAGATTTCATGTTGTGTACGATCAAAAAACCATTGTCAGTACATCCACTTATTCGATAGACTGGATAAGGATCCCGAGGTACTCTCAGAGTTTGTATACGACGACATTCTTTGCTATGCCATGCCAAGGTAATACTTCAGCATTGGTGACTGACTGATGATTTGCATGGGAGATGTTGCTGTGTGCTCGTATCAGATAACATGTGATTATTATGGCAATGGTTTTTGCTTTCAGCAACTACATCTTTGGAGAACTTCTTACGGTGACAGAAACAGGGCATATATTGCTGCAGCAGTGTGACCGAACGTGAGTTCATTAAGTAATTCTTGTTCCTTGTGGAATATATTGTCACATGTTGGGGACAGTGCTGTAGACGACAAACGAAGAGACAGGTTCAGGGCTGGAATCAACTTTTTATTGGGCTGACTTGTGCCTGCTAAAGAACTAAGAAACACGGTGGCATCAATAGCAGCAGTCTTGCTCGGCGGTCGTTGGACTACAATTTCCCGCTGCATTCGGCAGTGCTCATTTTAAAGTCGGCGCTGAAACATCTAGATAAACCAGCCAAGGGATACTGGAAAACTCCGGAATAATACAGAAACAGATGTGCTTGCCAGCAATTATTCCAGATTAATCTCAGGGCATCTCACGCTACAGTGAAAGTGGTAAAGGGGCATTTTGCAATATCGAACATAAGCAAACAAAGAGCACAAACTCAGTTTGTGTGCCACTATCAAAGCGACAAGGCCGCATGCCAGTGGGCGTTAAAAAAAACAATGATTTGATTGGTTCATGGAATTATTCTAGGTAGATGGCTCCATATAAATGACACGTGAATGCAAAACCTCTGAACTGGAGTCACAGTACATATGTATATGTTTAAGAAACTGTGCAAACAGGGAAGACAAGACCTAATTGCTTCAGCATACCATGTTTCTCGAGCTATGTTTCGATCTGGAACCATATTTTGGTTTTTAATGACCAAGGTAGCATTTTAGGCATCTGTTTCCGAAACAAACTTTCTTGAAGGGGTGGAAACATTACATTTGTATTCGGTGGGTTTTTTTTTTTTTTTTTTTTGAATAATGCACATGTCATTTACATTTGTATTCGGTGTTTTTTTTTTTTTTTTTGAATAATGCACATGTCATTTACATTTGTATTCGGTGTTTTTTTTTTTTTTTTTAATAATGCACATGTCATTTGTAAACATAGGTAACCATATGTTGTGTGCTTATATCTGGGAAGTAATGTATTAATTGAATTGCTTTTTCTACATAGTTTTGGTTCAGCTCACAAATGATGCTATCACGTCAAAAGTACAGTTGAGATCATGTGAGGCGAACGAAATATTATGAGGGACACTTAATTAAGCTCCATCTTTAAAGGTGCATCATGATAGCGGCATGATAAAGGCTCCCATCTGTGGCTCCTCTTTCTGTTTCTTTTATGCGTACATGTAGCATTTGCTCGCTTAATTACCAATTCCTTGACTTGTGCCTCTCAAGCATTCTTATTGGCATGCAGCTCTAAGCTACAATGTTATTCCGCTACCGGTCGTAGGAGACCACCCGGCATAGATACAAAACCCTGCTTTAATCGCACCTTAATGAATGGGCCCGCATGGCCTCCACATCCATGAGCCCTGCAATATTGACACCTATATAGCATATTTTTCTACTAATAGTAGCCCTTTTTTTTTTTTTTTTCAGTTTTGAGTATAAGTACACCTTTTTAAATATAAATAATTTTAGTGATCTTCGAGGTGTTTATGATAAGGTGCGACATTTCTATGTTACTTTTCATCAATTAGGACACTTTGTACGAAATTTTGCATGTCCTTTTAAGAAAAACTAACCACTGTTAATTTGTACTTTAAAACTAACAAATTTTCTTTCTTAGTGCCTGAATAAAATAATTTAGGAGGGAAACACAAAGTGACATTTTAAAGGGTTAGTACTATAATGCTCAATGTTTAGCCTTGGTGGCTAGATGTTAAGAGTGTATATTTCTTGGCGTGAAAATTGGCATGCTTTTACTGCAGTGATCCTTCCTGGAGAGCATCCGTGTCCCACGAGAAACCATCTACAAACCAGTGGTGGTGCGTCGATTTTGGCAGCCACCCTCGTCACGTCTGTTACATGGATCGCTCCGGATTGTACAGCCTTGATATAAGAAGACCGGTAAGCCCTTTGTCTTTACCGTGTTTACGCATTGAGCTGGGTGAAATGATTTGAGTGAGCTTGGATTATCTGTACCTCGCTGGCCGAAGGGTGAGCACAGTTATTTGTCTTACACAACTGAGCCTTTGTTGTATAAATACTGCTTAGCTTCGTCAGGGACTTTCTCCAAGATGTGACACAGCATACGCCAGCTATTTGCCTCCAACAAAACGGAGGAGACACTTTCTGCTCAACTCAACAGAGAAGGGGATTGGGGGTGAAGCTAGTCACAGGGATGGTGTCTCCTGATACAGGGGGAGGGGGAGTCCTCCTTCACACTAGCTTTGTGTTTTGAGCATGAAAGAATGAAGAAAATGGGCACTCTTCACTCTGTCTAGCAGCGGAAGCCAGGTGGGTTTCTTGACCTGACCCCCTCCACCTTCTGTTCTTGATTGTGCTACTTCTCTGGTGTCCCGAGTGCCGGTGGAATCCTTTGCACTGCACCCTGTGTTAAGTTCAATCTTGCATGCAAGATCTAAAATTTTCTCTGCCTTCTTGAACATTTGCTGGCTCTGATACTCTCAACAAAGCCAGGTGTGGGGTATTGCTCTCATGCCATTGCAAGATCAAGAACTCCTTTGCAGACAGCCGTGCCATCCCCAGCGTACACATGCTGGAGCATGCTTCAAATTGATGCAATGGAAAGATGGATATTTTTTGTTGCAATGAGTACTCCAAGCTGAAACCCACTAGAAATAGGGACTGGACCCTACGACCTTCCTCCTTCCTTCAGGCAGAGTAGACGAGTAATGAATTTGTTTTTGTGAGAGGTGCACCAAAGCACCTGGTTGGTTGAAGAAAGCTGATAATGTGATTTTTTGTTGGACATGGCTGCCCTGTGCAAACAGTCAGCCAAGTGTCACCTAGACGATTAGGTGCAGTGGCAGGAAGAATGTAGGAGCACATCCAGGATTACACGCATTCAAGTGCAAGAGAGGCAGCAACTTGCAGGAGAAACTCATAGGCAGCACTTGTCTTGAATCCTGCAGGTATCTCTCAGGCCAACCTATTGATAATGGAGGCTGAAAAAATGGGATGCATGCTGCAAGGCCTACCACCAGAGATGATAGAAAGAAGACTGCATACTTTCTGCAGAATCTGCAGTAGGTTACTTATGTAAACACCAAGGCACGGGCAATGGGAGCTATGCTTGTCTGCTCATGCCTTGCAATGGCTAGTTGCAACATATCCTCATTTTGTTGTGAAAGCAACATTACGCCAGGTTTCACCTCATCGTGTAGCCGGTGGCCGGTGGGCACGAATGGCCTTAAACAACCGTTGCTTAGCAACCGTTTCAGCCGAGCTCTGCCAGAGGGCGCCGCTGCCGCTCGCTTCCACCAGATGTTTTGCATTGTTTTGTTGCGAAAGCAGCACTCTGACAGCCAAAGCGAGGCCTCGGGTGGCCGCAGGTATGCCGTGCACGTGAAGAGGCATAGCTACAGTTTCCTCATATAAAAAAAAACTTTCTATCCACCGAGATTCAAACCTCCATCCCTCGAATCCCCAGCCGAGCGGTTTAACCAACTGAGCCACGGCTGGGACTGTGAATAGCGCACCTTAATGGCCCTTTACTGCACGATTTTTTATTTTATAATAATATTAATTCAGGACATGCAGGGCGCCATGAAAATCACTATATGCACATTGAAATTTGGTTCACTGGTTATGTACATTTTTTATTGGCACAAAAATGGTATGTTGCATATTTGCAACAGTGTGCACAGTGACAGCACCTTACAAAGTTGAACATCGTTCTTGATGACAATGAAATACAAATAACGACCACTGAATCAAACACAATAAAATCGTCATTTTGTCGTGTGGTACAAGAGGAAGCAATTGCTCTTGTTTGTAGAGCAGAGGTGGGTGCCACACTTTGAACAATAGCTCATACAGATACCGGTGCACTTCGGAAATTTGCAGCGCTGCCTCTTTTGGCTCCAAAGAACCCAGTGATCAACCTGAAAGAATACAAGTAATTTTTACCATTGAAACAATGCATGATTGTTTAGAAATTTTACCTCATCTAACCGAACATCCTGTGTAGGAGTGGGTGTCGTTGGGCCCCTCTTCTTTTCTCCTCAATGGCTTGTTCAATGGATTCATTGCTCGGTCTTCCCCTTTTCTTCAGCTGTTTTTTCCCTTTTCAGAGTGAAGTAGCCAGATCCATTTTGAATTCTGCCAAGGGAAGAATCCTTGTTACGGACTCAGAAGGGTTATTTATGGCATTCCTCCTGTACAGTAGCCAAGCATTCACAATAGTCAAATCGAGAATGTGGAGGAAGATGTGGAAATAATATCTTTTCGACCTCAAAGAGGGACGGTAGAGCGAAATAAGGGAGTCCAAAAGACTAACCCCTCCCATGTGCTTGTTATACACCGCTATCACTGAGGGGCATGGAATGTCAGTGCGCTCCTTTCTCTGTCGGTCATATCTTGATGCCTTTGAAACAGGCTGCGCTCCAACAAAAGAGGAAAGCAAGGTCACTGCTCTTTTGTCTTGCCATCTGACACATGACAGTTCAGCACCTCGAACGTCCGCAACCCGCTCCTCAATGTGGCCTCTACCTTTTTTCTTCATCTCCTGTTCCGAAGGCATGCTGACTCCGGGGACACTGTTGACTCGCACAGTGCCAATACAGTGTATTCCCTCTTGTTCCAGATATACCTGCAAGCTTGGGCAGTTGAAATAGTTGTCAATGTAAACCTTGTGATGAATGCCTTTTGGAATCATGCGGCACAATCGCACAACAACATTTCCACTAGCCCCACAGTCAGGATCTCCTGGAATCCTTGGTGCAGCGTTTTCCTTCCCAGTGTAGACTTCCAATTTGTATGAAAAGCCACTCACACCTGAAAGTACAAATATTTTGTAGCCCCATTTTTTAGGCTTCTTTGGGCAGTACTGCTTGAGGGAGCTTCGGCCTTTGAAAGGTACGATTTGTTCGTCGATCGACAAATGTTCTTCAAGGGGTATCAATAACAGCTGTTTGTTGATAGCACCAACCAGCGGGTGAACTTTTGCTAGCCGATCTCGTCCTGGGTCACCTTTTGGGCCCAGTGTAGCATTGTCGGCAAAGTGGATATGATGCTTCAGTTTTTCAAATCGATCTAGAGGAAAGGTATCAGCTACCTGACTGACCCTGGTCGCTGCACTCCAGTACCATCTTGTGTTTTTCATCTGAATTATTGACATCGACATGGTGGTTCCAATAAACATTTCAATTTCTTCTGTATTTGTGCAAAGTGGCTGGTTCACGTCTTTCTGAAGTGCGAACAAATTACTTTGGTCTGCTATTAGGGACATCAATGAACTTGGGAATAGTAACTTGAAGTACTGCAATGGTGTTGAAAGATCAGCAAGTTCTTCTGGAAGTTCACTTATTCCAGCGAATTTGACTTGCTGTGGGTCTCTCATCAAGTTCGCTTTCCTCCAAATGACTCTATCATTAGCTCCACTAGACGCTTTTGTGTCGTAGAGTTGTGCGTCAAATTTGCCTCCTCATCAGAGTGCGCACTTGAATCACTGCCACTGTCAATCAAGCTTCCATGTGGTTGAATATCTGAAGCATGAAAAAATTGACAGTCTTTTGTAATGAAATTTGCATGAAAACTTCAATGAATAAAAAAAATTGTATTCTACGAACAAAAATGTTCTCCAAGAAAAGAACTTACATTCAGAGTCGTCATCGCTTCCAAAAAGGTCACTGTCTTCGCTTTCTGAAGGAACTGCTCGGCCATAGAAGGTTTTAGGATCCATCGCTTGTTCTGGCACCAAAAACAACCAAGTTGCACATTGTTGCATATATGCAACATACTAACTTTATTGCGTTAGAAACAAAATATTCCAATATACGAATGTTTTTTGCCTTGTACAGATTAATAATTATACCTAGTAAAGCCTAAGTAATTTCATTACACAGTATCCAGTTCAGAAACGCATATAAAATGGCAAGAACTTACCTTTGTTACTGCACGTGAGCTTGCGAAGCATCCACCACGTTTGTTTTGTTAGTGATTCCTCGCAAGCATCACAGATGGCAGCACACGATGGCGCGTATTTCAAACCAGTGTTGCAGAAATGCAACCACAAGGAGATCCAACTCTGACCGCCTTTTGTTTTTAGAGTTATTTATGGACATGTTGCATATATGCAACAATGTGCAGTAAAGCAATGTGCAATGTGCATTGCAAAAACAATGTGCAATGTGCATCTTAATTCTCCTTCTCTAGCGTGAGGATAATAGTAGTGATGATGATATGCTAGTCAGCGGTGTATTTCGGGCGAGCATGTACTCAGCAAGAGCGCTCACTCTGGCCTCACCTTTCATGTGAGAGGGTGACATTAGTCCCCATCAGCCTGCCATGATATTTGAATTCATGTTACTCCTATGCCACGGGCACGAGCTGCCAACTCTGGTCGCTCCTTTCATAAGGAAGGATGATATCAGAATCAGCCTACCAGAACTGTTTGCATTCTTGTTACCCCTACGACACACAGGTACGTCCATACGACTTGGCTGAAGCGTGACTTTATATGTGGGCTGGTAGCTTACGCTCTCGCATCATACCCTTAAAGGATGAGCTTAGGTGTCCCCAATAATGTAGCACCTTACACTGATAGGGCGTAATAGGGGAATAATTTAGCAGGCAAAAGAAGCTTCCACCGTTACTTTCGCAATTCAACTAGGGACCACAGCCAACTTTTTATCTCAGCTGCCAGTCTGGCAGCTGGGCCTGGCTACAGTGGAAGAATGAAACCTGCCTAATGCGGCAAACAATGCCAATATCACAAGTACTTTTCGAGAGAGCGTAAAGAGCCTTACACCTGCAGTCAGAAAAATGTTATTGCTAGCACCATGAAGATTGCCATCCTGTCAATACAAGAATCGCTCCCTCTTAATAGTAGCCTTTTCATACAGGTAGTATGGTAGAAAGTTGGCCGAGTTGGTACAGAGACACGATTGGAATAATGCACTGCGGCGCTAAAAAAGAGAAAGACTAAACGCGTAATGAACAGGACGAGCACATAATCACTATAAGTTTATTTGAGTAAACAAGAAAAAAATGCGACAGTGTAGGTGTTCCCCAGTACCAGGGAAATCAGCTTATCGGGGTTTAGGAGTTATACCTGAGGTGTACGAAGCTATTTTGTACCTTGTGCAGCTTGTTCGTTTTTCTGCGTGAAAGTTCAATATTTTCTGCACATTTATCGTCGCAGAAGAAAATTTTGTTTCATTCTTACATTTCATGAATATAATGCTAGGGTATTTCTTGGAAACTTCGGTGTGTTATGCATATTGCACGTACTGTTTTTTCATGACAGTTTTTGAGAGCGCATTGGTTAATTCCGATGAGATGCGAACGTGATTGTGTGCAAGGACCTCTCTATGTGAAATCCTTGCGTGAAACACCTTCATCACGAGTTGCTTTTGTTGTAAATTTTTCGCATCATTCATCCTTATCCCCTCCTTTGCAACTGACCTGGTACAAAGAAGCCTGTACGCATTCGTTTTTCATATGACATCTGGTGCTTTGCCAGCTCCATTGTCTCCTTTTATTGTTCAACGCATGTGCCATCATGTAGTGAATGTAGCATGCTTGCTTCGTCACACAGGGAACTCGATATTCGACCTTGGTTTTCTGCTCTTTAACCAATTTCTCTTATTTTTAAAATTATTGAATTCCTCACATGCCCCTTCAACTTCTAGTGTGACATCTGATCCCGCAAACCATCGCATGGCGACCTCTGACAAGGTGAAATCTGATTCGCTGTGAGGGGTATGATGTCACACGTTCAGCACTGTCATATTATTTTTCTGTGAACCTAGGTTGGCAAGATTGCTTCAGCACTAATGCATGTTGTGTTTAAACCTTGCACTGTACTCGTTGAGGCTCATATGCTGATGCGTTTTATGATGCTGTAACTGTTATGTGATGTGGTTTACATCAATGCTTTGTTTAATATCAGCAGGTTTTACCATGCCCCAGAGAAACCTGTGTAACATTGAAATGCACATATTACCATGGTGTATGCTATTGACATTTTCCTTCTTGGAGCAATCATTTACCTTCTATATCCTTCAACACTCTTCTGATAGCTGACTTTTTCAATATTTTTTTTTTTTTTCAGGGATCTCGTAAACATGTATTCTGCAGTAACCGGCATGAAGCCTTTCTAAAAGACGAATTCTTCTTGTTTAAGCCTAACCCTCTAAACTGCCATCAAATATACCTGGCAAGCTCAAAACTGTTGTCAGTTTGGGATGAACGTCACTCTCGACAGCCAGTAAGTTTTGTATCTTCTATGTTTCAGCATTTCTAACAAAAGTAATAATAGGTTAAACCTTATGGTGCCAGCACATTTGACCAACACCTTCCTATTTCGAGTTACAGATCAATTCGATCTCGCCCTACCACCTGATCTGCTAGCCGTCCTGGTTAGCTCACTTGGTAGAGCGACTGCCCCGGAAAGGCGGTGGTGCCAGGTTCGATTCCCCGAGCAGTACGAATTTTTCTTTAACTGCGAAGTTTTTGAGAAACCTGTATAGCTTTCCTTTGTAGCCGTATGGCTGCGCTTGGGTGGATGTCAATGAGTAATTACTCCCTTATTACAGAAATGTATGTAATAATGTGGGTTCTCTATGCTAATGCCGTTCAGTGACAACACATTTGCAGGAAATCACTGAAACACAGTAGTGAGTTAAATTGGAAAAAGCTTTTGTGGGCTGCAACTCCCCACACGAGGGATGGATATCCTAATGGAATGGCCCATATAACAGTTTGCAATGCATTCTACTCTGTCCCTCTCCTCTGGACTTAGCTGTGATGTTAGTATTTGCAAGAATGTTACTTTCAGATATTGATACTATAGAAATCATGTGGAAGTGGTCTTGTTCACTATTTCAACTCTCAGATGTCATAACATAGTGCCAACGATAGACAGTGTTGTCTTCATGTAGAATAGACAGTAAGGCTGGTGTGGAAGTAAATTAGCTCTTTATGGGTAGACATAAGACAGCAAAAAATAGAAGACAACTTGATGGTTAAACCTCGTTACAAGAGACACTTAAGGGAACCCAAAAAGGTGTCTCTTGTAACCAAGATTCCCTTATCTAAATTCTGTTCCGTATCAGTGTCTTGTTTTGTTGCAATATGTCAGGAACCAAGAAGGAGTGCCTCCTTTTGACTGGGAAGTCAAAATGCCTTATTGTTTCAGCCACTCTTAACAACAGGGACATCTTGACTCCTCAGTAAAGAGGAGGCACTTCTTGGTTCCTGACATATTGCAACAAAGCTGGACACTGATATGGAACAGAATTTAATTAAGGGAATCTAAACTGTCGCACATACGAGCTGGTACGAGTCAGCTGCATTGCATGAGTGTACATGGGTTAATTGTGTCTCTTGTAAATAGTAAAAAAATTACTTTAGGGACCTGGAAAAGTTGCCCTTAGTAACAGAGTGTCTCTGTCTCTTGTCACCATGCCTCTTGTATGCAATGTTGTAAACATGGCAAACATAGGAAAACCAACGAAACCATTTTCGAGTGTCTCTTGTAACCATGTATCTTGTAACGAGACTTTGCTGTAATAACAGCAACAGCTTTGGCAGTTGTAAGCATGAGTTGCTCAGTTGTTTCAGTGCATCTCCATTTAAGCATGACTCAGGAAATTTAGGGCAGTAGTTGCATGTCTTCGTGGTAAGTCCTGTGCAGTTTCCTTCTCAGTTCAGTTCAGTCGTTCAGTCGTGTGCGACTCTTCGTGACCTTATGGACCATGTCACGCCACGCTTTCTGGTCTCTCACTATCTTCCTAACATCACATAACTTCATCTGCAGTGCCTCGAGTATGCCATCTAACCATCGCGTTCGCTGCCTACCCATTCTCCGGCGACCCTCAACCTTTCCCAACATCAAATCTTTCTCCAGGGACTCCTCTCTTTTCATCAGATGACCAAAGTAGCTGAGCTTTAACTTTAGAATTTGACCCTCTAATGAGCAGTCAGGGTTTATGGTCGACAATATGGACTGATTTGATTTTCTGGCAGTCCAAGGAACTCTCAAGTCTTCGCCAGCACCACAATTCAAACGCGAGTTTCCTTCTCACCTGATTGCAAATTGTTATGCAAAATCCACTATCATCAAAAAATCGTGCACCGTGCAAATAACTTCTCCTGCACAAGGAAAAAAACCGCAATGAGGCTATGCACTGAGAGCAATAGACAAGACATAGTGTTCAAAAATGAATGCAATAAAGCATATGAAATGCTGTTTTAACAGTGCCGTGTTTATTTGAATAATTGTCTTGGAAGCACTATACTACCATATACATATATACACTACACTTGTTACAGGTAGGCTGTAAAGGGTTTACATACCAGTAAGATTACTTTAACAGTCATCTTCTGTTGATTTGACCTGATCGGTACATAATTTTTGGAATGTTCCAAAGTTAAAAGAAAAGGAGAGCTTATAACATGCATGAAATATGACCTTTATTTACTCTGGGAAACTCATTGTGGGAGTGTTTGCATGCTTCTGGAAGGACACTGTTTGCAAATGACTTTGAAGGACTGAGAGGCACCACAGAGCTTACTGAGCATTGTCTTTGTGTATGCAGAAATATTTCACGAGTTCAGGTGCAGTTTCTGATATCAGCAGTACTTGACTCTGGTTACTGAATATCATCCTTTTTTCTTTTCTGTCATTGCTGTCTTACTACTGGCACTGAAAAGTGTTGCAGAAGTGTTGTTTAGCGAGGGAGCAAGTGCATTGTGCTGTTCGCACGTAAAAGCAATGCAGGACTGGCTTTATTCTGGCCAGTCCCCTTTAAAACACGCACAGTGCTTGCCAGTCTCCAATCATTATCAACTTTGTGACAGATACCTAATAACGAACTCTAGGCACAGCTTGTAGAAAAATGCATTGCTTTAGGGTTTAGAACAGTGTGTGTTTTTGCCTGCTGAAATGCATCCCTCTATAGTTGTGCAGAATGAATCAGGTTTCACACTTGGAATACATCCCTTTTAACTCTATGTTCTGAATGCAGGCCACATGACTTACATTGAAAGTTTTCTTTGATTACCTTAGGCACAACTTGAATAGGGTGTAATTTAGTTAATTGTCGCTTTTTAACTTTTATTCAAAGCAGCTAGTACTTGACATGGCACATTGGCTGAGCTCATGAAAAGGTCAGTTTCTGGAATCTTTACGTTACCATTGATTTGCACTTATATTTTGCTGAAAGCAAGAATTCTGGTCACTCCTGTTATTTTTGCTTTAGACTTAATGCAATAAGCTCAACATTAGAGGACCAGCCTTATTTGGTTGCCTTTATGTTCTACTGCTGCACAGTTTCAAATTGTGATAAAGAAGATTGAGCAAACAAAAAACTCATTTCTCCATCCTTTCTTCCAGATTTGAATGCATGTTCTGTGTCTTTCTTAGCCTTCAGTGCTTGTCTTTTATTGCACTATTATTTCTTTTTAAAATCTATGCACCATGTCACCCATGTACAAGTTTTGTTAAATTTCTTCTAGATGCTGACTTGGAGTCACTGTCTGCGACATGCCCCATCATTCCTTGAGTTTACCCCTTTTCAAAGTTGTGAAGAGAGAAGCCATTCTGATCTCTACATTACACTGGGGTCACAAAGGTCACGAGAAGTTGCAGTCTTTTATGTCCGCCAGGACTCGCCTACTGTCCAGCCTCTGTCACTGGTTCCTCCATGGCACTTATCACGTCCAAGTGACTTCGCAAAGCATCTTGAGCACCAAGGACGTGTTGTCGATAGCAGAGTGTTGAAGCGTGTGAATGCTCCGTTGATAGGTGGCTGTATGCTGGAATGCATGAGTGGCACTTTTTCGGCACTCCAGCTAACCTCATATGGTGATATCTTCCACCAGGTGAGCAGTCTAATTTATTCAAGATGCCTTCCACTGCCTTGCCTTGACGACGACTTTATATAAACAACACGTCTTTTGAGCTTTGGCAGTGAGCTTATATAAGAAGGTATGATATGGCATGACATGAAATGGAATGTGAGGTTTAACTTCCCAAAGTTACTCAAACTGTGAGGGGCGCCTTAGTGGATGATTTTGACCACCTCGAGATTGTTATCTTGCACTGACACTGTAGAGCACATGGGCGCCTTCTAGTATATTAGCTATTCAGTTAAATTGCCACTGCACTTTCACTATTTGAACTATTCATAAATTACAAATTTCTAGTTCATCTAAACTTAGAGCAAAAAATTTCAAGAATTTCGAGACTAGGCCCATGACTAGTTTGCCTTTTCCTCGTAGAAGCGACTGCCAGCACGTGGCAAAAGCCTGTTTGGTAAACATTAATGCTAATCAAAAGCTATGGCTGCTTTTATCTCACTCCATCTGTAGCCTAGCAGACACATCATGCTTCTCTCTATACACTGTAGGCAATGTGCATCTCATCACCTCTGCACCGCGATAGTGTGCAATGCAATGCTCTGTCAGTAGAAAATGCAGACCCGGATTTTTATGCCTCAAGCCAACAAGCGGGCCCAGTTTGCTTGCACGCATCTTTTACTCTGTGGGAGGCAGCACATAGCACGTGATACACCCGTGATGCTGAAATCCCACCGAATCAGATCTCCACCAGCGCAGGCGCTATTGTATCCTGTCTTTTCTGGACAGGCAAGAATGCTTCCTGCCAAGAAGTGACCTATTTTGCAATTCCCTTGATGGTGCACGGAAGCCATCTTATCAAAGTGCACTTTCTTGTGCAGCAGCGTGTTGCATTTTTTTTTTTTTACTTGACACTTCAGCATGGATGCCCCATGACTGAGGAGAGCCATAGCACGAGGGGGCTGGGGTTCGCAAATATTCATTTTAACTGAAAGGCACGCGAACCGTTTCATCTGAAGTGGATATTTCTGCGTTGAGTCCTATGAGAAACCAACCAAATGGGCTCACATTGTTCATCTTTTTCAAGCATTTTAACAGAGTTCATCTTAACGGGAGTCTTCTGTACTACATGATTCCTGCTTTCTTTTTAATGCTTGATATGCCTTACAGGAATAGCAAATTATGCTGACGATAGATGAAACAGTCTTTCTTTTGAAGTACCTCTGTTTCTTTTCACAACTGTGCTTTATGGGAATATATTTCTTTTTATTTTCAGCTATCTGTTCTGATTTTCAGAATTGCTCAGAAATATTCAATCTTTTTATTCGTATTTATTTTGTGCCCCAAAATTTGTTATTCACTTGCCTCTAATTAATTTGCTTTTTTTTTCTTTTTTTTTTTCTGGCCGTGGTTTGCAGAAAATTTCATCTATAAATTAACCTGGAAGCATTAAGAAAATATTCAGAAATTATTCCATTTAATCTCCCTCAACTTATAATCTGCAAATTTACTTCGCACCAAAAATATTGCTATTCATGCAGCTCTACTATAAACTGTAATGAGTGTGATGATTAAGCAGGAGCAAAGCTTACTAGTGCTGTCCTCACTACCTCCATAAAGTAAGGCTGGATCTGCACGTATGCATCTTGTTCACTTTTTAATTTCTCATTGACAAGTATTGATGGTGATAAAGGTAACAACCTTAAGTGGTGTTGGATAGTGCCTGGTAATGCTGATGCACTTGCTGGTGATGAGGCTGATTGATGTTGTCCTGTTCTCTGGATTCATCATCATGGGCAGCATGCACTCCACTGTGTCCTTTATATTGCAGGACTTCATATCGGACAGTGCTGAATCTCTGAGCAGAGGCATCTGGAATTTTAGTGCTGGCTGCGAGTTGTTACCGGCTGATGAAATCGTGAAGAGAGTGAAGTGGTGGATAGATCGTGTCACTGCATGCGATCCAGAGAATGAGGAAGGGCCAGAAAAGTTCCCACTTCTTGTCAGTCACTCTATTCGGTATCAAGGTGAGTGACGTTGCCCTTTTACCTGTTTTATAGTCTTGTAGTGGCACCTAAAAGGAGACGACTGCTGAGCATGCTGGACATCTGTGCAACCATACAGTGATGGAACAAAGTGCCAGTGTACTAAGTGTAACTCTCTGAAAGTATATTCTGTTATGCACCACATCATACATACATTGGGAGTGCGCACTGTTCAATTGCTTGTTGCATGCATACCTTGGAAACAGCCTCTGCCCCATCGGAGAAAACACTGGCATGCAGTTCTGTCAGTTCGCACAATCTCTCCACTTTTCTCATTACTGTGCATTCCAGCACTAATGCCATGCTACTCACTGCGTTCATCAAAAGCACTTCTGCAGGGCAGCACTAATAAGTATATTGATTTTCTGTTGTCACCGAGAAAAAGTTGCAAGACACTAAAACCTCTGGAAATGTTTTCTGGAAAAGTGCTCAGGCATCCACAGTTAACTCAAGCACTCACTGTACCTCTTGTAGACAAAGTGAAAACGCTTAAGGTATTTCCTTTGTATCAGTAGAAATCTCGGTAAGTTCGCGCTCTTTAAGTACTTATTACTTCATCATTTTTTCTATTTTGTGGTTTGTCTAATTTCTGAAGTGCTTACCTTGATTTCTTTTTGCTGTGCTTTATTTGCTTTCATTTCTCTTTTTCTCACCAAATCTTTGGAACATTTCTTCGACATGTGCAGGCATTAGGTCAGATGACAGTTGTGAAGTGACAGAGGATAGAAAGGCGAAGCTTAACGACTTGCAGCACATGATCCTTCAAGCCATGAAAGAGGTAAGAGCATTATCATATTTGGTGGCTACAATCACTCCAAATACAAGTCAATCCCCACCACTGAAAAAAAGAAAAGTTAGTTCCCTATGTACATTGATGCATGTCCGTCCCATCACTGCTCTCTGTTTTGTAGTTCCCCACAGGATAGCATTGTGTGCATGCAGCTCAGAGAAGTAAATACAGATTCATACATAACGATGCAATTGAAAAACCAGCAGTTAAAGGCAAATGGGGATCAAAGACGATAAAATTCTGCCCCATCGTGCCTTCCGTACTCACGTGCAGCCAGGTTGACTGCCAGGGTAACCGAACTGCTAGTGGTCGTGTAGCTTCAGATTCCAGTGAGGTTCACATTCCAGCAGCTAACGAATGTTTTCTCTCACGCTGTGCACATTGGTTGCTAGGTCTACGTTTCACTCGTGAGAGTGACTGCTCGTGCAAGTGAACTAGGGGAAACAGCATGCATGACTTTTTCTTGTGGAACTGATTTGCATTTGAATTAGATGCGTGTTTTGGACATGAAGTTTTGTGCATTTTGCCAGGACCAGGCACTGGCACGGGGCGCATGCTACTTATGGCTGGTTTGAAGCTGCCTTGGATCTCGCATAGGTCTGCTTCGGTATAGATCAATCTTCCACTCATTTAATTTGTTTTGTTTTGTTTGTGAAAAAAAAAAGGTACTTATGTATGGCAATATGCACTAATAGGCAGCCTCTTTTATTCGAGGCCAATGTGCTTTCCCAGCAGCCTTGCTTGACACAAGAAATCTGTATTCTTGCAGTTTTACATCTTCTTGCAGTGCAGGTCGGCTGCAAGTTATGCAACTGTTTAGTGTATGCAAAAAGTTGTCAGAAGTGCCACTGTTACCAGGCATGTGCATAGTGAACACATGGTGAAGACATTGCTAGTCTAGCAGAAATAAGCCTGTCGCATGTCAGCTAATTTGTGTTGTTTTAATCCCTTGGCACACGTTTCAATACCTTACACTATGAGCATTTTCTAATTCTCCATTCTTAATATTGCTTTTTTTTTTTACTGGGTTTTACTCAGCTGCATGAACAATTAAGCAACACACTAGCTATAATCTGTCACATGCTAGTAATGCATTTTGTCTGCATACTTAGGACAGTGAATTTATTCAGAACCCTGCAAGCGTATCTATTAAAGTAGATGTTGGTGAGCAGTATGCCACCACATACTCTGAGCAGCCACGCTCAGCCCTGCATGACATCCCAGTTTCTGGCAGAAGGGGGATCCTGTTGTTTGAGCAGACATCATGTGTTCGGACTTTTAACCGCAGCAGAGGCAACACCTCACTTTGGTCCCCGATGTTTGTAGGTGGGCACTCACAAGCTGACCCATCCAGCAGAATTCGGCAGTTACCCTTCTCCATCCTGCCCTCCTTCTTTCACTTTCCTATCCTCTTTCTCATAGGTTTCCTGTCTTCTCTCCTATTCAGCCAGGATTTGCTTGCATTTTCTTGCCTTGTCTCCTCGTTCGGCTGTGGCTGATAGCTGATAGCTGTAAATTTGTACTGTGGCCAAACAGTAGAATATTTTTACCTCCCCCTTTTTCTTGAAATGACTGCCTTAATAAAGAATGGGTACTGAAGCTACAGCAGAACTCTTCTAACTCTTCTAATTATATATAAAAGAGCCTTCACTAAGTCCTAAGTTCGATGTGATCCTCACTGCAAAAACCTGAAAAACCAGCCTGAATAACATCGCCTCTAGTGCTTCCAAACCTCTTACAGTTGCCTTAGGTTCAGAATACAAAGCTACTAAAGTAGGTACTGGGGATCTCCGCTTCGAATTTACAACAAAGATCAGTACTCCAGCCTTCCAAAATTTCTGTTGTTTGAAATCATCACACTCACAGCCTATAGACCATTTCAAAAAGTGGTCGTGGGCACTGCCGTATTGAATACTGGGCTGTGCTCGTAGCACAGAAAAGGCTAAGAATTATCTCTCCCAAACCTGCCCACAGCCCAATCAAACCGGTTTCACTGAGGGTCATGAAAATTCTGTACTAGATCGTTGAATGCGGTTTAAGAAGTAATCTTCAAGAATTACTTTTTTGACCCTTATATAGAAGATGAAATGTTGGAAAGTGTTAATGAACAGAAAGTCATCCATGTAGTATTTAAATAGCAGTTTGAAATTACAAAAAAAGATGCCAGCTGAACACCTGGTTCCGACCTGTACCTCAAGCATACTTTCTGACTCTATCAAAGGACATTATACAAATATAAATATTTGGCCATTCATTCCAAACCTTTGACAGCACTTCAAGTGCTGAAAATTCGTCTGTGGCTTTCAGAGCTCAGAGCTGTCATCACCACCTAAATGTGGGCCAAAGAGGCACGAAAGTGATATACAGTCGCTCAAAGCACATTCTTGTTCACGGCAACAACAGACTTCACCATTGTTGTGCATGGAGGCGGCACACCCTAGCAAGATCTGGTTTCTGCCCAGGCAAAGCCTCAGACAGGGACAGCAAAAGCTGCCCTGTCAGCTAAGAAGCAGGGCCCGCCGGCCCCACAGCTTAGGCTTCCTCTTGTCTGACAAAGCTGGAAAGCCGCACACCTGCCGTTTCTCTGTGGACACCCGACCACCTCTAAACCGATGGTGGACATTGGTTTTGCTGCAGCGGTAGCGTAGCTCTCTTGAGTGAAAAAAAAAAAAAAAAAAAGAGAAAATTCAAACAGGTAGCCCCTAAAAACTGGAAACCGAGGTGTTTAATTATAACCCTGTCTCATTAAACATGGCGCTCCTCAAATGTTGGAATCGTCATGGCTTTATATTAAAAACAGCACTTGTGTAGCAAATCTTTTGTACTGCATTTTCTCCGTCGCATTACTTTTAGGAGCAAAACACGCGAACATAGTAAAGAAATAGAAAGTCTCATTGTCACCTAGAGTAAGCAAGTATGCTCCCTGGTAGTGTCGCTGCTAAGCAGTGTTGCAACACAAGAAATCACGGTAAAAACTGGTTATAAACTTTTGCAGCCACTGTACTTCATTTTAATGCAATAACAATGTGTTCTGCATGCCTTGAACCTCACGTTCACACTTCACAACTCAAAAGCACTGTTGTAGCAGCTACCAGAGCAATATCTGGTAGTCGGTGATTTTTTCTTCTTTTTGGAAAAGCGACACTAAAGGCAGTGCTTCAGATTTTATTCTTTACAATAGTGCCTGCCTGCTCAATATAGGCAGACATACGCACCAGTCTTCGAGTTCGAGAAAAAGGAGTTGTGTGGGCATGTGTCATGCTTGTAAGCAAAGATGGGGTTGTAATCTGCAGTGACACAGGGGTGTAGGTAAAGGCAGTATACCTGTGCTGCACCAAGCAATGCTGCCTTGGAAACCAGCTTGCATGTGTGAATATTTGAGACCGTGCATGTCACTTGGGCTAAGAAATATTTTTGCTTGTGATTGGAGCATAGCCGCTGAATGGAAGCACACTAGATGTGTCTTTTTTGCATCCATCAGGAGCTTTCGAAGTTATGGTGGTAATTTTGACAACATTTTCGGGCCAAAGCCCACAACACCAAAGAGGACCCTCAAGGGGATCTGGCCAGTAGGAGCCCATTAATGCTGCTGCATGATACCCTTAGGCGCAGAGGTTGTGTGCCCTCAATTCTTTGCGCAGCCTCTTTTATTGTAGACAATAGTAAATGGTAATATTACAAACAGCATTATTCACACTGACTCCCAAGCACACCCACAGCACTTCACTCTAGCAGCACAGTCACACCACTACATACTTGGGAACATCATATAGTACAGTGTAACTGCAGGCACTGTTCAAATACATAAAATGGAGCTCTGCTGGGTCCAGAGTAACATCAGAATTATAGGCAGTAGGAAAGCAGACATGCTCATGCTTGTGATAACTGAATCATTAAAGAAGATGTGTTTAAAAATTGTATGAGGTTAGTGCATAAACTTAGAGATAAATGGCAGTCTGGTTGGTTTGGTTAACATCCTAAAGTAACTGAGGCTATAAAAAATGCTGTAGTGGAGGGCCCCGGGAATTTCAACCACCTGGTGTTCTTTTACGTGCACTGACGTTGCACAGTACACGGATGCCTCTTCGTTATGCCTTCATCTAAACGCTGCCGCCGGCGGTGGGATCGGAAGCCGGTTACTCCTCCACAGTAGTCAGGCATCTTAACCACTGTGCTACCATGGCGGGGCGGCAGTCTGCTTAGAATAACAAACTACACATGGTAAAGACTGTGTAAAAATTTGATTCGAAGTCACACACACACTCGGGATATTTTAAAGAAGTGATACTATACCGTCTTTGCATAGGAAGTGGACACACTTTGCAAGTAAGTTCGTTTTGACGAAGCAAATCAAATTTCTTTGTGATACATGAGGAGACCAGTTTACTCTAAAATGTGTCTTCTACTGATATAGTAGCAAACTTTCAACTTTGGAAAAAGACATTTTCCAAAGCTGATTTTAGATGAATGTGTCTTTGTTCGCTTGTCCTGTATTTTTATTTTTCAAAGAAAAAAATTTTTTGAAGATTTGATAAATTATAGTCTAATAAATACAGCAAAAATAACTTATCTTCATGCTTTGTGAATGATTAGCTTCAGCTGCATATGTCTCTTAAAAACAAACACAACAACATTTTATTAAGAACAAACCTTCGGCGGTGAGCATTTCATCTCTTTCTTATGTGGCAGAAACTGTCCATTAGCTTCGTGCTATGCTAATATATATTGCACTGGTCCTCTCTCTACAGAATAGGGTTCTGCATTCAAAGGAGTGGAAACAGACCTTAAGGGAAATTGGCACGGGCCAGCCTGAAGAAGACAGCAACATTGTTCGCCTAATGAGCACATTGGAGGCCGTACACTTGGGAACTTGGGACCGAACTGCAAGGCGTTACCTCGAGCAGTGGACAGAAACAGTTGAGTCATGTTTGATTACCACCAAGCAGGGTTGGTTCAGTGTTTTAGGGTAGCTTTGCACCCAGCTTGTATCTCTACTGAACTTCATTCGTGTCACTCTGGAGCAGGTGTTTGTTGTGCAGTGTTGCCACCTCTGTTGTTCAGCATTCCGCCAAAATAGTCTCAAAATCCACTAAACATCCGCGAAATATTTAAAAAAAACCGCCAAAATTATCGCTAATATGTACTGCGGTGCTGGATGTGAAAATATGTGCAGTGAAACCTCTGTATGGCTTAAAAATGAAAGGAAATTTATTATTCGATGTCACAGCCTTCAGCAGAACAGGTGAAGCAAAAAACAAACAAACAAGAATTTCGACCGCCGTTGTAAGTAGCTAGCGTGCTTCGTAAGCTCATGCGTAAGTCTTCATAAGCAGTCTCGAGAAGAAAAGCGGTCAAATTGTATCCCATATATATGTGGCTGATAGAAGAGAACGATTTCTTTGAGTGTTCATTCGCACTATTTTAGCACATTGTTTACTGCCAGCATTCGGGGCAGTTCGCACTACACAGTACTGTTCGTACCTTTGAACGAGTGTTCTTCCCTGTAATTGATTCTCATGTAAAAAAAAGTGACATAAATAGGCCGTGAGGCAATTCTACTGTTATTAAGCGTTCAGTTCAGTTCAGGCGTTCAGTCGTGTCCGACTCTTCGTGACCCTATGGACCATGTCACGCCACGCTTTCCGGTCTCTCACTATCTTCTTAACATCACATAGCTTCATCTGCAATGCCTCGAGAATGCCATCTAACCATCGCGTTCGCTGCCTACCCCTTCTCCGGCGACCCTCAACCTTTCCCAACATCAAATCTTTCTCCAGCGACTCCTCTCTTCTCATCAGATAACCAAAGTAGCTGAGCTTTAACTTTAGAATTTGACCCTCCAATGAGCAGTCAGGGTTTATGGTCGACAATATCGACTGATTTGATCTTCTGGCAGTCCAAGGAACTCTTAAGAGCCTTCGCCAGCACCACAATTCAAACGCGTCAATTCTTCGGCGGTCAGCCTTTTTCACAGTCCAACTCTCGCATCCATGCATCACAACTGGAAAGACCATAGCACGGGTTATACGGATCTTGGTTGGCAGACTAATGTCTCTGCTCTTTACTAGGCGGTCAAGGCTAACCATTGCTCTCTTTCCCAGAAGCAGGCGTCTCCTAATTTCATGGCTGCAGTCTCCTTCCGAGGTAATCTTGGCTCCCAAGAACAGAAAATCTGTCACAGCTTCCACTTCTTGTCCATTGATGCTCCAGGACTTGATAGGGCAAGACGCCATGATCTTCGTCTTTGTAATGTTCAGTTTAAGCCCAAACTTCTCACTCTCTTCTTGTACGCGCATCAGAAGTCTCTTGAGTTCCACTTCACTTTCTGCCATTAAAGTGGTATCATCCGCATATCTAAGGTTAGGGTTTTCTTTGCAGGAAATACTGGAGTGGGTTGCCATTACCTTCTCCAGTGAATCACATTTTGTCAGAACTCTCTGCCGTGACCTGTCTATCTTGGGTGGCCCTACACAGCAGAGCTCACGACTTCATCGAGTTTCGCAAGCCCCTCCGCCACGACAAGGCAGTGATCCATGAAGCGTAGTGTGCAATATATTGTTTAAAATGGCAATATGCAATATATATTACAGATTTATTTTAAGCATTTAGAAATAGCAATTACAAGGATACCAATCACACTGCTAGGTAACTGCAGCAAGTTCAGCTGGCTAAATGATCTTTTAACTTCCACTTTGAGTCGCCTATTGCCGCGTGCCTCGCAGGTTGGACAGACGGGTCAATGGATGGGATTATTTGACACCCTAGAGCAGCCAAGTGCAGAACGGCACCAGCTGCGGAGAATATTGTGGTCACTACCTCAAAGTGTATCATATAACTGTCCACGCCAACGCCAACGGAATGAACCGCATCATGGACGACCAGGCGGCTGTCACTGTCTGAGATAAATCCCACAGTTCTTTGCACATAACCTACAGGCATCTTTTAAGCAGAGACGAATGACAGAGCTTAACGTTCACTAAATATCCACTGAAAAACCTGAAATCCTCCAAAACAACGGGACCCGCCAAATAAGTATTCGTAATCCGCTGAAAAAAAGCTAGCCGCTAAATGCAAATTTTTCCTGCCAGGACACCAAAAAAAAAAAACGCTAAATTTAGTGGGAAATCCACTAAAATGGCAACTCTGGTTGGGTGGTGCCGTTTCATGGCAGAAGGGGATGAGCAGCTTTCACAACAGAGCACAGAGATGTTGCATTCATTAAGAACCGCTAATGAAAACATTATGTTCAGAAAATGCCTCCTGAGCCTGTACATCAAGGAGCACCATGCACTCCAGATTTAACGTTTTGCTCGTGCAATGATTTTAGCGGATCATAGATAAATGCCTATTGTCAAATGTGCAGCTTGTGTATGGTTATGTTGTCACAGGAAGTTTAACGACTGAAAGTACCATTTTCTTCTGTTTTTAGACGCAGTGTCCAGAAAACATCACCGAAGGGCCCGAAGATGCACAAATGTCCTCTTTGAATATTTCACAGAGCTGGGCGAAAGAGGAGCAGGAGACTGAGCCTGATACCTGGCAAAACATGTCTTTTAATGAAAACTTAGCTTCTGGCTCAACACCTGTGGATGTGGGTCCTTTAAAGGATGCTTTGTTGACTTCACAGGCTTCCACTGTTGAATATTTTGATCCAAGTCAGCCACTGTTCGTCAGTGATGACGAAAATGATCTGGCATATTTGACACAAATGTCTTCCACAGTGGAACAACCAAATAGGCCAAAAGAGTGGAAGATACCTTTAAAAAAAAAGAAAATTATGATGGATGGGTTCTGAGGTGGCCTAATTAAGCCTGTTAGTCAGCATTAGGCCAAGAAAAGAGGCCAAGGGCAAAATGCTAGCATGTTTACAAGAAAGCACAGTATGTGCTTATTTCTTTTGGTTTGCATCACCTCTGAAACATGTCCTGCTATTTTTTACAGTATTGTAAAAGGATAGTTAAGTGGTCAAGTTCTAACTGTGGCTGGCGAAAACCGAAGTCTTGCAAAACTTTAAAGGAAATGCTGTAGAAAGTTAATGCACATTTTATTGTTTTATGTAAATAGCCACATCCTTCATTTTTCATACCTCGCTGTTAATAAATGTCATCATTCAGAGAACAGCTGCATCTTACTGATTTTATATACTATGTTTTCTTGGCTCCTATGCATTGTTCTTAGCCGGTCGCACAGTTACGTTGCAGTTTCAAAGCGTTTCTCCGTGTGGTACATCGCGAATGTTGGGTGTGTAGCAGTGCTTTACTTCATGTCATTTTTTCAGCATGTGCATTGTCGTAACGGCACATGCCGCCATGGCATCAGTGGCTTCCAGCACACATGCCCTACGCCAACGCCCTCCAAGCTTGTTCGCAGAGTGATTTTGTTGTGGCTGATTGTTGTAGTTCCAGTGCCTCTGTGATGCGAGCATGAATGCGCAAGAAGAAAACTACTTTTATGTAAGTGTCTACCACCATCGCTGCCGCGCTATGGCGGAAGACCACCAGCCATAAACATATCATTGCACATGCTGCACACATCATGAGGGGAGGGGGAGGGGGAAGTCACCACCACATACTCGCCAGCTGCATGTCTTCAGCCATTATATCTTTCTAGTTCACTGTAGCAGCCAACTGCGGGCATGCATCTTGGTGGACTCCTGCACTTACAAGTAATGGCGTACAGTTGGAGATACATATGTTGTCTGTTCGAATCCCTATCACCAAATAACTTACTTGACAAGCGTATGAATGCTAAATGGGAAGCGAAATCATGTGACACCAGCCTGGCCGCTACACAAAGTGTGAATGCGATACAAGATCACATTATATATTTTTGTTGCCACTTTCTGTCCACATATCAGCTGGATGACCAGCGTACCGTAAAATTCCGAGCAAGTTGAAATTACTGAAAATGTGAAGGAGGGCACTTTCCCGGACTGGACCGAAATTTAAAATCATAAACAAAATTTCCCGCTAAAAAAATGAACTCAGTGTTCATGGATTTAAAATTTTATTTATCTCTAATTGGGGCAATCGGGCTGAGAAGTGTGTTGTGTGTCAGAATGTTGACGAGCTGCTATGCAATGTGCTTTCACTGCGCCACCGCTGCCGATGCAACCTGATCGGCAGTTTTCTCTCAGCGTGTTATTTAAGCATGTTAGCAACTGCCTTTTTTCATTTCATCACCAGCTTCCACCTAGAGAGCAGCCAGCTGCTGCTGTCTGGATGAGATTCATTTCAACGGTAGGGAGCCGGCAGGTGCGGCACGGTATAGAGGGGGCGATTTTCCAGAACAGCGCGGAAATGTAAAATTAGCAGTGGAGTTAAGGGAGGCACTTGCACAGGTAGGGGTTCTTGCTTGGAATTTTACTGTAGTCTGGTCGACGTAACTGGGAAGAAGGATCTAGCCTATAACTTTCTGGACTGAGAATCAAGGTGCCCACCTGGTGCAAAAACATCTCGTCTGCTCTAATTAACATTTTCTCTCTCTTTTTTTCACTCTTGTTGCATAACTTACGAAAATCAGTGAAAGCTAGTGTAAGCATTTTCTTACTGTTAAAGCAGTACTAGTGCCTGTGTCAGCCTGTAACATTGGAGAAAGAAGCTTGGGCCTTACAGAAGCGCTACCTACGAAGCACCTTCCCACTGCACTACCGTAGCTAGGGTTCTGCCCACCCACGCACTTCAACCATCAACAAGTGCCGCCAGCTTCTACCTTACACAAGTGCCACCCGAGGGGGCTATAAAAACTGCTGGAGTGGAAGTCGCCTATACTGGCCAATGAGCTGGGGTGAAGCCGGCGGCAGCCATCTTGAGGGGGACAGGAAGTGGCCTGCCAAGCTCTAGGGAGCGCTGTTCGCCGGCGTTGCCAGTGGGTTTCAAGTGTTTAAGGACCTTTATGTTGTGGTGCAGTACTGTGGGCGATCAGATGAGCCATACTGGACGTTTCCGAGTCTATTTGAACCATCTGGATTTTTAACAATCTCTGTGATATCCGAGTACTGGGGCGTTTTTTAGCTCTACTCAGTGCAAAAGTCGCTGCTCTGCCTCGATGTCAAACCTTTGCGTCAAGCCATAGCAATGCTGGTATTACATAGTTGCGTAGCTTATGTAGAGTGTAATGCACTGGATTAATTACAAGTCTTAATTAAACAGTGAATTAACTGCTGTTAAGCATGTGACATTGAGTCACATATCATTAGATACCTGATGTTGTGTATAATTGCACAGGAACAATTCTAGGGCCTAATCAATTATGCCAATTAGCTAATTGGGAATAAAGATTAAAATTCATGTTTAGCTGCAAGTCATATATTGTTGGATAGATTTTGCCAAGCATAATTGCACTGGACAAACTGCACATCATAATTAATTACTGCTAATTAGTTGGATGTAGTTAAAAACTGAAATGTATGCTATACTTCCAAGTCATATTGTAGCGTAGCTTATATAAAGTATGGTTGTACTGAACTAATGTCATTGCAGTACACTAAGGGCCTAACTTCTGATGGTTACTAATTATGATTAAAATAGAACATTATACTACAACGTTGGATCTATATTGCTCGACAAACCGAATCCAAAATCAAAAGCTCAACAACGCAAAAGCCAAGCAAAACATAGCTAATGCTCATCGAACTCCGTTCAGTTGAGTTAGATGGCCAATTTCCATTTTAGTGTCACCAGCATCTAACTTTTAGGAGAGTAGTTCATCACTTTTGAAGCCGACTATACTGCTGGAATTATCAGGTGAACAGCTGCATTGGCTTCCTTTGCCGTGGCCTCGACAGCGCACGGCTACGGTGGGCGGCTTTAGTGGGCTTCGGTATTTCTGACTGGAGGCTCTCACACGACTTTTGCTTTGTGTGGGCCAGGAACAGTGCCTGGTTTGTTGCAACCAAATTTAAAGCATTAGATTTTTTTATCCTAGCTGACTCCTCGGTTTCGCACCGTCAACTTCAGCACCGTCCACAGCACAGACCTCGGCATTTCACCAAAATGCTTCCTGAAAGCGAGTTGTTCATTGGCACATATGGATGGCTATTCTTTTCCGGGATGCAAAAAAGTTTGAGAACCCATGTCATAGAGTAAAATCATCAAAATAATCGTTGGGGGGTAAATCCAACTTCTGCGCCTGTGTGAACACGCATAAAGCGCATCGCATCCATTTCTTATCGACTTGTATTTGTGTGAATAATGGAACATCGAAATCTGCATTCGGATTAACAAGGAACGTCCTGAAGTTGCTGGTAGACCTTTGTGCCTAGTGTGTCTCTACGTCTACGCCACATCGAATAATGCTGCTTACACGCTGATATAAACGCAGCGCGTGTCACATTGATGAGCGAAGTGTAAGCTTACTGTTTTACTTGTGGCAACCATTTACTCAGATATAGCAGCTATTAAAGCTGCTAACTACTTCACCACAGTCTCCCAGTCTTCCCAAGTCCGGAGTGGCACCGATCCTCGCAGGGGGAGGAGACGCCAGGCAGGTTAGTAGGATATGGGTCAGTGTCGCTTTAGGGACTTGGCAGAGGGTGCAGGTTGGCGGGATTGATTGGTAGTAAGATAATAGGGAGGGAGTGGGGAGGGTCCTCATTTGCAATCATCGCCAGAGATGCTGTTCCGTGGTGGTAAGGGAGGAGTGTGGTGGTGGTAATTGTTGCCGTTTGGAGCGGAAGTGTGCAGTGAGCTCAGCGAAGGCATGCATGCGCTCTTTCGAGAATTCCCTCCCGAGTTCCGCCTGTGCCTGGTTTCTTGATCCTCGGGCTAAGGAGTCGGCGGCCTCGTTGCCGGTATTTCCCCGAGTGCGCATGTACCCAGATGAGCTCAACGCGTCGGGATTAGTGTGGCGAGCAGACATTTGGCAGAGAGGTGTACCCTGCCTCTTGCATAATTTAATATTGCGGTTTTGGACTCGCTGATGGTGTAGTTGGCACTAGTATCTGTCAGGGCCATGGCGATGGTGGTCTCTTCAGCCTCTTCTGCTGTGGTGCCTGGTGGCAGTTCTAAACTGAGGGGGTCGGTGTTTTGTTGGTATACTTTGGCCGTAGCTCCCCGGTCGTCTAAGCTGCATCTACCCAGCCTGCATCCGGGGCGTCCCCGTACCACTTGTGCAGTGCTTTCGCCCGTGCAGTCCTGTGGTCTTGATCCCGCAAAGGGTGCATGTTTCGAGGCAGCGGTTTGATGTAGAGAGATTCCCTGATGTGGGGTGGAAGCGTGCTTAGTTTTGGGTCGTTGGCAGGGATCCGGATGTTAGGTTTGTGCAATATTTGTCTACCTGTGGGTGTAGCAGCAAGGCGTATGTATTGAGCTTGAAGGTGTGCTTCAATTCGCGTACTGTATTGTGCAGCCCCAGGGCAAGCTATTTCTCGTTTCTTGTGTTTCCGGTGTACTGTGATAGTCAGCACTTCAGCCATCGACATGCACCAGTGCGTTGTGCGACGAAGACAAAGAAGAAGTACGCTGGGCTCGCCGTTGCAAGGTCCTCTCCTTACAGCTCTCCATCTGAGCGTCAATAAACGCCCCATTAAAATTGGAGGAGGTGCTGGGTACGATCCCATTCAAACTGGAACTGCGAAGCCGTACACTACCCTCTACGACCGCCATGCAAGACCAGTCCACTTCGACGCTGCCGGCCGTTCCACCCACGATCATGTGTTCTGGCGTCGTGCGCCAGCGTGACCCTTGCCTCTTCAGTGGCACGGCCGACCAAGATGTCGACGACTGGCTGTCATCGTATGAAAGAGTAAGCAGCTACAACAAGTGGGATGACTCATATAAGCTCAGTAATGTCATATTCTATCTGACGGACGTGGCGAACCTCTGGTTTCGCAACCATGAGGCTGACCTGTCATCTTGGTCGACATTTAAAAAGAATTTCGCGGAAGTGTTCGGCCGCCCGGCAGTGCGTAAGCTTCGTGCCAAACAACGTTTACACGATCGTGTTCAGCGCGCTGATGAGACCTTTACCAGCTACATAGAAGACATCGTTGATCTCTGCAAACGAGTCGACCCGGCCATGCCGGAAGCGAACAAAATCCGCTACATCCTCGAGGGCATTTCTGAGGACGCCTTCCAGATGCTGGTAGCGAAAGATCCCACCAGCGTTAGTGAACTCGTGAAGCTTTGCCAGAGCTACGACGAGCTCCGCAGGCGGCGCGCTTCTAGGCGCCGCTCCGGTGTGTGCGACGAAGGCGTAGCCGCATTAGCCCTGGGTGGTTCGCCAACTTCTGAAGGGAGCCCGCTGAATCAACAGATCAAAGATTTTATTCGTGAAGAGGTCGCACGTCAAATCTCACTCCTTCCCCATTTTCAAGACTCGGGCCGCCTCGTTCCTGAACTGGCTCCATCTTTGGCCCCTACTATACGCCGTGTCGTGCAAGAACACGTCGCTGATGTCTTGCCGTCCAACCCCGTGCTGCCGTCTGTGACGGCACCTCACGTATTCCCAAATAACGGCTAGGCCACCACCTTCGCTCACGTCTGACTCCTATGTGCAGGTCCCTGCCTACCGTTCACCGCCGCATGCTGAGCCTTCGTTCCAAGCCCCATCCTCAAGGTTCCGCCCACATCCTATGAAACCTTGGCGTACTACGGACAACCTTCCGATTTGCTATGCCTGCGGTCGGCCGGGCCATGTTGCACGCCTTTGTCGCCAGCGCCTCCAACCTTCACAGCCTGACATTCGACTTTACCCGTACGATACCGACTCACGCTCGCAAATGATTCCGCCCGGTTCTCAATTTGTCTCACAAGATCGCCAAACCTATGCCACTCGTCGATCACATTCTCCTCGGCGCCGATCGCTTTCTCCAATGCTGCGACGTTCTAACAACACCGTTGAGGGAAACTAACAGTCGCAGTTCTGGGGGCAAGAACTGCGCTTGTTTCGGATTCCTCAAGTCCTCCGTGTCGTCCCGCTAATGTTATCAAAGTTTCTGTAGAAGGCGCCACAGTTCTCGCTCTCGTCGATATCGGTGCAGCCGTCTAGCTCCGTCATCAGTGAAGCGCTCTGCCATCGAATTCGCAAAGTGACCACTCCGATTTCCGACTTTTCGCTCCGCACCGCCTCATCACAGCACATTCACCCCTCCGCATCTTGCACAGCCCGTGTGCTCATTCAAGACGTCTTGTACCCCATCGAGTTTATTGTTCTGCCGAACTGCTCGCATGATATCATCCTCGGATACGATTTTCTATCGACTCATCAAGCCGTTATTGACTGTGCTCGTGCGCAAATTGCCTTCGCCCCCCTCAGTGATGCCCCCTTCTGTGATACCCCTCCCCACACTGCAAAACTCCTCGTCGCCCATGACACCGACATTCCTCCGTTCTCTGCTGCCCTCGTACCACTGTTGAGTGGGTAACTCCTTTGACTGCAATTTTTACACCTTCCGAAGCCGCCTCCCGTCATCCCTACCTCCTTTTTCCGTTCGCAGTTCTCGAAATTCAAGACGGCAAGAGTGCACTTTACGCCTCGAACCATTTTCTTGCCCAGCAGTCCTGCTCCGTGGCGAATGCATTGGACGTCTTGAAGGGCTTGATCCCGGTCATATCACCACTCTTGCTGACTCAACCCCCTCCTTCGACGTTAGTCTGTGCTCTTACGATGTTGCGACGGCTTCGACGCCCTCCGACGTTTTCCAACATGCTATTGATGCTGATCTTCCACTTGCGCAACGTGATCAACTTGTCGCCCTCTTGCAGAACTTCGCTTCTTCATTCGACCTTCCTCAAACTGACTTGGGCCGCACGTCTGTCGTAGAGCACACCATTGACACCGGTAAAACCGCACCTTTGCGCCAGCGCCCCTATCGCGTGTCGGCTTCGGAGCGCCAAGTAATTGCTGATCATGTGGTCGACATGCTCCGTCGTGGTGTCATTCGGCCATCCCACAGTCCCTGGGCGTCTCCAGTTGTGTTGGTACCTAAAAAAGATGGCTCTTTCCGGTTTTGTGTCGACTACCGCCGGCTCAACAAGATCACGCGCAAGGACGTCTATCCTCTGCCACGCATCGATGACGCACTGGACTGCTTGCAGGGCGTCGAGTTTTTCTCCTCGTTGGATTTACGATCTGGCTACTGGCAGGTGTCAATGGATAACGCTGACCGCTCTAAAACTGCCTTCATCACACCAGATGGATTATATGAATTCAACGTCATGCCCTTTGGGCTTTGCAACGCCCCGGCCACATTTGAACGCCTCATGGACACTGCTTCGTGGATTCAAGTGGCGAACCTGTCTTTGCTATCTCGATGATATCGTAGTCTTTTCTACCGATTTTCAATCCCACCTGCTCCAACTGAAGGACGTTCTCACTTGTCTCGCCACTGCCGGCCTCCAACTGAATCTGAAGAAGTGCCGCTTTGCTGCTCGCCGACTAACTATTCTAGGTCATGTCGTTTCTAAGGATGGCATTCTTCCCGATCCCACCAAACTTCGTGCAGTTGCCGAATTCCCACGCCCAAAATCACTGAAGCAGCTACGAAGTTTCATCGGCCTGTGCTCCTACTTTCGCCGCTTCATCTTAAATTTCGCATCTATTATTGCTCCTCTCATCCAGCTCCTCTCCGGCAGCTCCGACCTCTCCGCATGGACACTTGCTTGTGATGACGCCTTCAACACTTTACGCCGTCTCTTGGTTTCGCCTCCCATCCTCCGCCACTTCGACCCGAATGCGCCAACTGAGATTCACACTGACGCTAGTGGTATTGGGATAGGCGCCGTTCTCACCCAACGCAAACCTGGTATCCGAGACTATGTGGTGGCGTACGCAAGCCGCACCTTGACCAAGGCAGAGTCCAATTATTCTGTTACGGAAAGGGAATGCTTGGCCATTATTTGGGCCATCGGCAAATTCCGACCGTATGTCTATGGCCGGCCATTTTATGTGGTCACTGATCATCACGCTCTGTGCTGGCTGGCGTCCCTCAAAGACCCGTCCGGCCGCCTTGCTCGCTGGGCTCTTCGCCTCCAAGAGTATGACATTCGTGTCATATATCGCTCAGGCCTCAAGCATACTGACGCGGACGCTCTTTCGCGCTCACTGCTGCCTCCCTCTTCGTTGTCTGATGAGATCTGCGCCCACGATTTGTCTTCGCTTGCCACTATCGACATGGCCACGGAACAGCGGCGCGACCAGTGGATATCTACACTTCTGGACTTTCTTTCAAGTCACTCTCCAGGTCGTTTATCTAGGGCGCTTGCCCGCCAAGCTCACCATTTTTCAATTCGTGACGGGCTGCTCTATCGCCGCAATTATCTTCACGACGGAAGGAAGTGGCTTTTAGTCATCCCCCGTCATCTCCGCCCCGAAATTTGTGCTGCTTTCCATACTGATCCCCAGTGCGCCTACGGCGGAGTGTTGAAAACCTACACGCGCTTGCGTCTACGCTTCTTCTGGCGTGGAATGTACCGCTTTGTCCGCCATTTTGTCCGTTCTTGCCAGTCTTGCCAACGCCGAAAAACTCCTCTCAAGTCTCCTGCTTCGTTGCAGCCGTTGCCCTGTCCTGCCCGTCCGTTTGATCGTGTCGGCATAGATCTATACGGTCCCCTTCCTACAACTTCGGCTGGCAACCGCTGGATTATCGTGGCAGTGGATCATCTGACCCGCTACACTGAGACATCATCATTGCCCTCTGCTTCCGCACGCGACGTGGCTGCTTTTATTCTGAAAAACCTGGTTCTTCGCCATGGTGCCCCTCGTGAACTGCTCAGTGACCGCGGACGCGTTTTCTTATCAGACGCTCTTGAGGCTCTCCTGAAAGAATGCCGCACCATACACCGCACCGCTACCTCGTACCACCCTCAGACGAATGGACTGACAGAACGTTTTAACCGCACTCTCGGTGACATGCTGGCTATGTACGTGAACACCGACCATTCCAATTCGGACCAAGTTCTACCGTTTGTTACTTACGCATATAACACCGCGGCACAGACCACTACTGGATTCTCTCCATTCTTTCTCCTTTACGGGCGCGAGCCACCCTGTACTATGGACACACTTTTTCCCTACCGCCCTGGCGTTTCCGAATCTTCCCCGCTATCCGATGCCGTCACGTACGCAGAAGAATGCCGTCAGCTCGCCCGCTCTCTCACAACAGAAAATCAGTGGCAACAAAAATACCTCCGTGATACCGGCGAAGCTTCGTCATATCTCCCGAACTCTCTGGTGTGGCTCTGGATGCCCTCCACAACCCCTGGCCTTTCAAAGAAATTTCTTGCTCGCTACCACGGGCCATATAGGGTCCTCCAGCAAACATCTGCAGTCAACTACGTAGTTGAGCCCGTCACGCCCTCTGCGGACTTGCGTCGCCGTGGTCGTGAAACAGTTCACGTGAGCCGATTGAAGCCGTTCTATGACCCCGCTGTGCTTTCCGCGCCCCTAAGTCGCCAGGATGGCTCCTTTTTTTACCCGGGGGAAATATGTACTGCGATAGTCAGCACTTCAGCCATCGACATGCACCAGTGCGTTGTGCGACGAAGACAAAGAAGAAGTACGCTGGGCTCGCCGTTGCGAGGTCCTCTCCTTACAGCTCTCCATCTGAGCGTCAATAAACGCCCCATTACACCGGGTAGATTCAGAGCCTTTCTTGTTGCTTGCCGAATCATGGCGTCTAGCTGCTGAGTTTTGCCTGGGGTAAGTCTAAGATAATGGGTCGCGTAGAGGATACGACTAACTGTGTAGGCGACCACTCACGCTTGGGTGTTTGTCTGCGAAGTAAAGCAAATTCTTCCTTTAGTGCTGTTATAACGTCGCTGAATCGTTTCAGTGTCTGGAATCGATGGCGGTGTGGCGGCAGGGCCGGTTAGCAGAGCAGACCAACACACTCCTTTGAGTACAGTAGAACTTCGTACAGTAGAGCTAGTTAAAGCAGTTAAAGCGGGCGGTGGCGACTGAGACTCGTCAGTTTGAGGTGTCTCTTTTTCCTGAATTTTCGGCTGGGACATGCAAGGCTCAGTGAAATGTGGCCTGTGGTTTTACATAAGATGCAGAACGGAGGCTTTTCGCATTCATCACCCGGATGTGGGTTCCCGCAACTCTTGCAAACTCTTTCTGATGTGCAAACCATGTGGAAGAAAGGCCTGATGAAGCGTCTTGTTAGGACTAAAGAGATTTGTCGCCTGGCAGGGGAGACATGTGCGCGTTCACACTCGGACATCACCGTTAGTTCCGGGACAGACATAGCGCTGGGTAGCCCGAACGCCTGGGTGACGTGTATAGTGAGTGGAAAATGGTGCGACGTGATGAAACCGGAACAAAAGGGCGGGGAAGGAGGGATCGCACCATCATGGTTCAGGCGTGCACGGATGGGGCACAGGCTACATTCGGAGAGAACGGGAGTTCTCCCGGAGAGCTTTGAGCTCGCTGTCATCCTGCTGTGCGGACGAGAATGCGGCCCAGAATGCGGCCCAGTCAACGGTTGGAAATGGAGAGTCAACCGCAGCTATACGAGAAAGGGTGTCAGCGGCACTGTTGTCGGCACCTTTCACGTAGCGGATGTCGGTAGTGAATTCGGAAATATATGTGAGTCAACCATAAAGATCCCCAGGTCATGGCCTCCGAGATCATCCCCGCGCAGGCCATGTCTTCATCGCGAACTTCGCAATCTCGCATATCAACGTGTTCGAAATTATTCCGTAGCTCTCCACTACGGCACCTCTCTCTCTTTCGGCTTCGCTCCCACCTTCCTCTTTTCCCTCATGGCGCGGTTCAGGCGTCCAGAGAACAAGTGTGACAGATACCGAGCCCTGCCTTTCCTGTGAACTTGTTAAGTTCGCTGACAGACAGACAGAAAACTTTATTGTGCGTAAGCCCCTGAGTCCCCGCACGACCTCACTGAAAATCAAGTGTTTGTGTCTCTCAGGATAATGGTCTGCACTGCCGGGTCCCCCGAGCGCAGGAGAGCCTCCCAATCCTCCCAGGTCTTCAAGTGCTCTAGGGCCCGCGGGGGGGATGTGGGAGAGGATGTGGTGGGAAGAGACAAAGGATCCTGGGCAAAGGGTACAAGCAGGAGTGGGGAAGGAGGGATGGTGTTGGGATAGGGTAAAGGGTGAAGGAAAAACGCGTGCAGTCTGCACCATAATGTTTCGTGTTTATTGTCTAGAGGGGGTGTGGGTAGAGCTGACGTGAGGCTCTGTAAGCCCGCATCAGCTCGCTGAACGAGTGCATATACGCTCCTTCGTGAACCGGTATTAGAGGCCATCTGAGCCCGTGGTTTAAAGTACCCCGAGCTAAACGGTTGGCAGCGTCGTTTCCGGGATTCCCGGAGTGCGCAAATACCCATATCAGCTCCACATGGCTGGGGTGCATCGGGCGAGCCCAGTGTGCTGAAAGCAGGGACACGGTTTCGGCCTTGCGCGAAATTTAGAATCGTTTCTGAATCTGTTAAAATATACTGGGTTTCCGTGCGGGTTATTGCTATTTCAATGGCGGCTTCCTCGGCAGATTCTGGGGAGGGGTCTGAGGAGGAATCCTGCACGGCTGCGGTCGCTTCATCACCCGTGCATGCAGCGCCCACCCATACAGCGTCCAACTCACCGCCATAATATCGGTGGAGTGCCTTTGCACGGGCTCTGCGGCACTGGTCATGGTAGCTGGATGATTTTTTGGGAGTGGCTTGATAAGCGGTTATTAGTTTATGTATCGAGGAATGGAGAGAAGGTTTGGGTCCTTCATAGTGGTTCACCGCGCTAACATCTAGAACGACAATAAGCACAACAACACGGAGTCGAGCGGCTGCTGGTGGACTACGGGTAACGATCGATGCGATGTGACTGTATACGCTTAGACAGCTGCTTGACGGTGTGGTTAACTCGAGAACTTGTCCCGATATCTTTTAGAACAAAGAGCAGGTATCAGAGAGCGAATGCTGATAGGAGCAAATTCTGGCAGTACTCTAGAAACGGAGAGGCGAGTCGAACCATCTGTCCGGCGAAGACGCTGCACGCTGACGTCCAAGTCGAAGTAGGATAGAAAATTCGAGCCGATTATCGGGTATACAATGTCAGCGATACCGAAGACCCATATAAAAGCGCGGCAAAGCCCTAAGTCGAGGGTGGGAGAGCGAAGCTTGTACGTCGCTATAGATGAGGCGTGGGCGGCACAGAACGACTGGCCTGTTGATTTGGAACGGTCAGTCAGTCGTGGGAACCATACCTACATCCGCGCCCATGTATGAGGAATTTGACGCTAGATAGCTTGTCGATTACATTAAGGAGGCGGCTGGGACGACGAGGGCGATCACACGCCGTCGTCAGCGATTTCTGCGGATGCTCTTCGCGATTTCTGCGGAGCTTCTAGACTGACGTGAGCGCGAAGGAGAGCGATGCTTGGGACTAGGTGGGAAACAGAGCTCCTTGGGCGGACGCCGGAATGCTGTGACAGGCGATGAGCTCATCAGTGCGGGCCTCGAAGTGCGAAATCGCCAGGTCAAGTGATGGGAAGACAGCAGTGACTGATGGAGAGCCACTTCATGAACCTGATCGGCGAGCTCCGCCAAGCTATTGAGTTTGATGTCACCGGCCGCCGCGAGAACAAGGCGAATAGGCTGGGGCAGGCGTTGAAGGAAAAGCTCCCGAAAGCAACACGGCGTGTGTGGAGAAGTCCCGTTCTCCGAGAATCTGCCGCATCCAGCGCAGAAGTTGAGAGCCGCCAAGGTCCTCCCCGCAAGAACTGCTGGAGGCGGGTGCGGTACGAAGGCATGGTTCTCTCTAGCACCTTGCTGTTGAGGTGTCTCTCCTGTGGATTCGGGTCCGAGAGCTCGCTGGCAACACCAGGAGGAAGCGCAGAAACTACCTGGTTGTAGCGCGTTGCGTAGAGGTTAAACTGCACCTTAATCTGAAAAAAAAAAAAAAATAGACGAAATTTCTCGGGCCAGAAGGGCCCGACGGGTACCCCCCTTTAAGTGCGTGTATTTGGAAACTTCATGTAACGAACATGTCGCGGCGGTTGACCTTCATATAACGATTTCGCGGCTTTGACTATATGTTAGCTAGTGCAAAATTACTGAAAATTTGACAGAACATTGCAAGTTTCAGGACGGTAAGACACTAACTGAAGTGTAAGGAGCGTCTGCTATAGCGACGAGCGACCACATTTGATGCAACGCACCGTGTTTCTGCGTCGACGCCGCATATTTACGTGGCAGACACAGCAGTTCCCGTTGATTTCGCTTTCAAAATGTGGCACTACAATAGTTCATTCTTAGAAGCGGCAAAATAACAGGACAAAGAAAAATACAAGGGGCGAGCAGTGTGCGTCCATCGCTGCCACTCGGTTGCTGGCGGACTCCCGCACGTCGGTCGCGGCAACAGCGGAGCACGCCGGCGACGCAAGTCAGAATCGGTTTTCTGGGGCAACGGTGATGGACGAGCAGGAACATGCGTAAAGTATGGAGCCTACATGTGCCGCAGCGCTCGACATGTAGGTTGCCTACGTATCCGGCGTGGAAGAAACGCTATGATTGGTGGGGTTCTGGCGAATAAGCACAACAGTAGAATCAGCCCCAAAGGCTTTCGCCTTATCGCTCTTTGTTTTTGGGGATGAGCTTTATTGCATTATAAATGTGTTCAGCTCTTCCCTCCTGCCCTTGTAATAATTAAGTATGCATATTCTTGGGCACAGCGCTATCATGAATTGCTAGGCACCGGATCGCGAAAGCTGTCGATGTTTATTCTTCTTCCTCCTGTCTTATGAATTTCATGGCGCCATTAAAAATGATCCATGCTTTATTGTATTGCATGTTATTCTGCGCCTCTGTAAAAACAATTACCTGAGTATTCGAAGAAAATTTCTAGCGGCTTTTCGATGGATGTTAACAGCAAAGCGCCCCTGTATGTGCGACACCAGTGCGCATTTGAGAACCCAAGGTGGTCGAAATTTCCGGACTCGTCCGCTACGGCGTCCCTCATAGCCTCAGTCGCTTTAGGACGTTAAACGCCATAACCAAACTAAAACCTCTGTATAAAACAGAAGCTTCGCGTCCAAGCTTAATCGCACCTTTTATGGAATATGTGTGCGCGAGGACGCGAAGAGTCGCCAGAGGGACCAACAGCGCGCCAATGGCACGTGGCATTCTCAAGTAACAAAGAAGAGGCCGCGACCACGGCCCCTGCTGCGGAGCGCACAGCGTCGCCTCTCCATGGCCTGAAAGGAGGTCGGCCGCGACAGCGCCTGCGCTTCGGCCGGCATGAAGATCCGTGCGACCGCATTACTCGCTTTGTGCTTAACCTTCGCGGTTGGTCACAGCGCGGTGAGCGATAGCGACCATGGCGGCCTCATCAAAAAGAGGAACGCAATGAGGGACTTTCATGATTCACTCGCAAAATTCGCCTCATCGCTTCGAAATTTTGAAAAGAAGGGCCAGGAAGTGCTAAACTCAGCAACGAGAAACGTAAATTCATCAGGCTTCGCCGCTGAAAGCGGTTCCGCGGCACCGGAGACAAGAAGGCGCCGCCGAAGTCGCAGACGGCATGGCCGTGGTCTTGGCGACGGTGGAGCTAGTGCTTACCGCAATGACGACGACAGGGCCTTCGAGACTCCCGCATACTTTTCGGCCGGCACAGAGGAATTAGTGCACAAGAGAGATGACGAGTCCCTCCGCGTTATTCGCATCAAGATACTCCACCACGGACGCGAAGGTAACAACGCTCGAAGATTGCATTCGAAAACTACGCCGTGTCCAACTGCGCTTTTGGCTTCAGCCGCAGTCCGACGTATCACCTTCGTCGCCCGCCGTCGTAAATCTACTACAGCTCAAGTTGGTTCACCGCAGAAGGCTAAGATGGCCAAAACGACCCAGGTCCCTACTAACAAGAAGACTTCTACGGCAAGGTCAACTGGTGTCCCACTCAAAATTTGTGAGCAAAACAACGACGACGTGAAAGTGTCTCAGGACAATGTGGAGGTCCAGGATAGTGAATATCACAACGAAGAGTCGTCTGGAAAAGACGCAAGCGAAGAAACTGCATTTCAAAGCGACGGTGAGGAGTCCGCTTCGCAGGTCGATACTCAGCCGCCGAACGAGGACGGTACCCACGAGTACGAGATGGCGGCGGGCAGTGAGGGCGAAGCAGGTGATCAAGATGTGCCGGCTCAAGATGTGCAGAGTGCAACCATGAAGACAAACCGGGTTACCAAGGGGAATGGCGCGAAGCCTTACAATCTGCTCTCGCGGGCCGATCACTTGCGCATCCACATAGTTCACAAACCGTCAAACCCGCAGGCCGACGTTAACGAGACGTTTTACGCGAACCACAGTTTCATTAACAAAACAGGACACGATGTTCTCGTGGTGAAGAGCGACGACCATTTCTATGTGACAAATAATTCCAAAGTTGTCAAAGTGAGGGACGTGGATCGTGATCCCTACCCTGGGGAGGTGTTGAACTATGTCGAAGTGCGTAAGAGCGATGACCAGGAACCGTACTTCAGTAACCAGGACTATGTGGCAGAGTTCGAGAAGAGAGTGAAGCAGGTGAATGAGAGTCTACAGCGCATCCGTAATTACCGCCAACCGCCGCAGGCCAAGCGAAGAAGCAGAAGGGACAATGTTCGCTCCATGCGGTCCCTCCGCTACGCGTCTCCCGAGAGGGTGGACGTGCCTTCTCGCAAAGGCGAAGTGCAGCGGTCGCGCGTCATCGGAGCGAATAGTGGTAGCATCAGGATCACAATCAATAGACGGCTGGATAACGACGAAGGCGCACAAAGAGGAACCGTCGGTAGAGTGGCACCCATTCGAAGGACGGATGAGTCGAGAGCTGATGGCATGCCGCTGCGTCACAGTGTACGCGTCCTCGATCCTCAGGCGAGGGAGATACCCGTTAGAACCGTGGCCAAACGCGGCGCCAATGAGAGCAGCTCGGCGGCGGATGAGCGTGGTGGTGACGACGTACTCGAGGTGTTGGTCAACAACTCTCGACTGAACAGCGAACCACTGCTCAACGCGCCTGGTAAGGTGGCCGCCCCCTTCGCTTACGCTTCGGGCCCACGCCCGCTTGTGTCAAAGTACGAACAACTGCGTTTCAAGGCACTCTCGTTGACTTGCGTGCTAGCAGTTGTATCCGTGTTTACGGTGGCGGTCGTGCTCACAATGTTATACTTCGATTTGAATCAGCTCTTTCGGTTTAAAAGAGACTTTAAGTACACTGCCCTGGGCCTCACAGGGACATCTTATGACGACAACTGAGAAGCAATCCTGTCGAATGACTAATTATCGTACTGTAAATTTACATTGGGGATTGTACCATATGCAAAACCTGTGCACCGCTCACCTGCCGTACCTAACGCACCTTGGAGTCGTCTCGTTGCGCTGTCTTCTAGTATATACGGCTGGAACTAGCTATACCGCTCTGCTTGATTAATAACTCATCGCTGAGCAAAAGAAAGCTCTTGGCGAATGTCGCAATTGATATGTGTAATGTGCGACCGCTCAGTGTAACTGACGGTTTCTTAAATGGACAGTTTACGTGCATGCCGTGTGTTACGATAGCATTGCATACAAAATCTGTCTACATGAAAAATACAAATGATATTTCTTCTAATGATCTCGTACGTGTTTTATTTTCTTATTAAGAGTTGGGCTATTATGAGGAAGGTTTTGCATACCGAGCATTATGGGCATGATGATTTGAAGTTACATGACGGTATACTTCATGCGTTAATTACAACTTCACGCGACAAATTACGTCAATGCGTAGTAAACATTACCACTTGATGGTTTATACAAAGTTCTAGATGGCAAACTGTTCCGACCTCGGGCAGTATGAACAAAAAACGTCGCGTCATACAATACAGTTCCTTGACATTCAACTCGTGGTACAGTTGATCACTTCGATGCATCTTTTGCTGCCTGGATATACTTTTTACGGACTTATGCCGTGAAAAAAAATTCGATCTAACATTTCTTCTGCGATCCTTATGCTCTTGTCATTTAAGTTCATGTTTGCTTTCATGCTAAGTTACCGACTGTAATAGACTAGATCGAATCCGACTGTCTATTCACGTGACGTCACAGCTGACGTCAGTATGCAGCCAAAGCCATCTTTGCGTCCTAGCTGTTCTCACTAGTATGGTCGACGGCTTAGGTTATCTGCGCATCCGTTTACTGCGCCGCTCTACCTTATGCCTGCACCACTGTAATCAAAACTAACTCGGCATCATGAGTGACAGTTCGAATTATCAGTAGTCTGACAGAAACCTGTACAAAAAAAAAAAAACAAAAAAAAAACGGCATTGACCCGTTTGCAGTCGATGTGCGCAACTCCACGGTAAGCGTCGACCGGCGGCCGCGCATAAATATGCTTGACATTCATGAATTCCTTGCACTATACGAACAAGCTTCGTCACAAGAAACCAACTGAAAAGCTACACACCACTCGAAAAACACAACTACGTTACAAGCGGTTGGTTAAAGAGCCGCGGTTTAAGCAGACGAACTCGCGCTGCCCTACAATGCTTATCCCAGTTAAACCGTTGAGTTCTTCTAGCTCGAATTTTGCACTGAAATAACATTTTGTAGTCAGTATTTTTTTTTACGGAACTTGTTTGGTGTACTTGTCTCATTCGATCAGAAGAAGTCGGATGTTTGCATCGTCTGTGGCGGTAACGAAGCAAACGAAACCGCTGCCTCAACGATGGCCTCGGGGGCGCCACCGAGCTCGTTGCGCTGCAGACTCGAAATGATTGTTTGGAGCAAAACTCTTCAAATACCGTGCTGTTTTTTGCAAACTAAGTTTTGCTTGTTATTATTTCTAAATAATTTTATAACGCTCTTTAAACCTTCTGCAATACAACTCTGCCCGCCTAGGTTCCTTCAGCGAATATTGCTTCGCAGACGACACAGACGATGTGCGACCGTCCGATATAACTCAAATCTAGAAATATGCTTGCAACCTGTGAGACTACTACAAACGATAGAATATTTTCCTCAGTGTTCATTTGGCTCGTCTCATGTCTCAAATGAGTCGGATACGCCAAACACAGAGTTTGTCGAGCCCTCTGTATGCTTGGATTGTCGCAAAACACGAAGAGGAGGTGTTGGCGGCGCACTACATGCGCCTGGCTGGACACAGTGATGCATGTTGTCATGTTGGTGGGGTGCTCTTTTACCTGGAATATGGCTTGCGAGTGCGGGAAGAGCAGCCATGCCCGGATCGTTGCAACAGCTCGCTGCCAGGGAACATCCGAAAGGTTCCAGACCAGCCGACTTTCAACATTTATTTCGTATTTTTCGTGATACTACTTGAACGGTTGAGCCGTGCCAGCCATACGTGACGTCGCATCTCGATGAGTTCTTTCGTTCGGGCGGAGACATTCATCTGTACTTTCGGAACCTTAAAATGCCGAGGTCGTTCGCGCAGCTCTTCAGCTTCCGAATTGTTTGCACTGTGCACGGCTACTACTGTTTACGATAGCTCAATAAACCATAGCTGCGGATGCCACCACTCGTGGAACCGCACGGCAGTACTTGATACCTACGTTCGCCCTGTTCGTTCGGTGGACACAAAAATGGCTGACTGCGCCTCAGTTACCCACAATGCACCGCGCACAGCTCGCCAGTGAATACCCCCTATACTAGATTTTTTTCTTATTTGGTTAGGAGCTCAGCTTTGAGGGTTCCATCCGACATACATATTCAAGATGATGTGTTTCTATGCTTTATTACAAGTTAAGAATGAATCAAATAAACGCCTCCAATCAATAGCAGCCGCAAAAGATATACCCTCTCTCATAACGGAACTTGAACATTGGCTTTCAGCTTTGCATCCCACAAGAAAGGAAAGAAACTGCCCATCCTAGTGAAACATCGACAAAGGCTGGGGTCCCTACCTTTGGAGGTAGACCAGCGTTGAGATCTGATGCCACTGGCTGGAAATCCTCTTTGGCCGCTGAATTCTTGAGTTGTAACTAGGTATAATATATTTCGAAAAACAGATGACGACCAGTAAAATGAAATTTGATATTGATGCCCCGCCGGGGTGGTGCAGTGGTAAGACGCCCGACTACTGTGCCGGAGTACCCGGGCTCGAACCCGACCTCGGCTATGGTAGCCACCATACCTCGGCGGTTGCGTTTCGATGTAGGCGAAACGGAGAGGTGTCCGTGTGCTGTGCGATGTCAGCGTACGTTAAAAGATCCCCAGGTGGTCGAAATTACTCCGTAGCCCTCCACTACGGCTCCTCTTTCTCTCTTTCCACTTTAACTTCCACCTTCCTCCCTTCCCCTACGGCGCGGTTCAGATGTCCACGGAAACAAGTGTGACAGATACTGCGCCTTTCCCTTCCTATGGACCAGTTATAACTATTATTATTATTATTATTATTATTATTATTATTATTATTATTATTATTATTATTATTATTATTATTATTATTATTATTATTATTATTATTATTATTATTAATGTTTTGGCGCCAAGAACGAGCTCTCTGTTCACAATGAAATCGCACCAAAAAGATTCGTCTCTTACAAGCTATCGGTCATTCGTTTTTTTTTTTCTTTTTTTTTTTTAAACAACCCGTCGAACCGAAATACATTCAAGGAATTTAGTCTCCGACGTGGAGCTTGTCTGAGCAGTGGTGTGGACGGCGGTGAGCGATCGTAATTCTTTCGTTATGGTGGGCTGACCTGAAGAGAATCTGATAGCTACTATAGTCGTCATTACAAACAATAAACAAATTAAATTTCAAATACCTCTTAAAGTATGCAACTGTCTCAAGCAAGACAAAAAAGCGCGCGAAGGCCTGTTTTGTGAATCGGTCTACACATTGCTATACTGAAACTGCATATTATTGCACTCATAGTGAACCTAATGCAATTGTTTGGGCACAAATATATGACTAGCTTCATTGTCAAATAGTAAGAAACTCTAAAATAGGTGTCACTGGGGAGCGAAAAAGAGCCTATAGGGAGCTTGCATGAAGCGATGCATGCTGGGTAATCCGCCATGATGATGTCGTTGACCGCAGACGACGCAGCAGCACGGCACTGCCACACAGACTCGTCTGCATGGTCGCGCAGTGCGCGCAGACGATTCTGGCGCGATCGAACCAGGCCGACTGCGGGTTCTTCACGATTCCAAAAAATACGTCTGCACGAGGGCGAGAAGAGTAGATGATTCCTCTAGCGACGCCGACGCAATGGCTCGCACGGGCCAACACACGCGAGATCGACGCCAATCCGGGCAAGTATCAAACTACTCGCCAGATCTCAAATGAATGTCTGCAATGTCGACGGGCGGCCAGGTCCAGACGCATAGTGCAGTCATTCGCTCGCTCTTGAAGAAGCGTAACATGAACAGGTCCGCGACGTGCTGTTAATTTGCATTTCTCCATATCGCGCCCGAGTTTTCGGGCACAGAGAAGGGCTGCAGCGCACGAAAAGCCGCGTGTTTGCTCAGTGGATCGTCGAAAACGACAAGGCACTTTCAATTCAGTCTGGCTGCACTGCCTGCCGTCGCTGCCAGCGACAACATCATGGCGGATTACCCAGCATGCTTCGCTTCATGCAAGCTTAAAAGACAAAACAGCACGTAAATATTAGACCTCGAAGGCACAGACCGCATCTGACGTTCTAGCTGAACGCCTGGCGCCAAGACCTCGAAAGCAATGTTCGGCGGCACTCCAGGCATGTAGCTGAACTATGCGATGTGGTGTCCGAGGAGGATTTTCTCTGCATGCTCTCCTCCGTATACGCACGGCCGGGTCTTGATTCAGCGCATCCTCTTGACCGTCGAGCGGCTCGTGAAGTCTATGGCGTTTCTTTGGCACTGGAATGTCGTGCCTCTATGCAGACCTTTTTATTTCCTTTCTGACTTTCGACAGATGTGCAGAGAAGTGAGGAAACAAATTTGATAACGCTGCATATTTTCCAAGACACGGTCGCCGCGCAGCACTTACGAGTACTATAGATGGCCCTCGCGATAGCTTCCCGTGATTTTGACGCGAGATGAGGTTCTAAATGCTTCTCACATAAAAAGTCTGAAGGTTAGAGCAAACTTTCCTTATGTGGGATTACATTTTTTCAAACCTTTAAACGTTCTTGGTTGTTTGGAGCAGACAACAGAGACAGCTTTTCTTTGCCCGACTTAATTGTAGCCTGGGGTGCATCGCGGAGCACAGCAATTTCGTCCCATCGTCGAAGCACCGGTGACAGCATCATACACACCCACAATCAAAATACAGTAATATTTCAGAGAAAAAACAACGATACAGACCGAAGTAGAAGACCGTGCCGAACAATGTTCACTACAAGCAGACGACAACGACGCAAACGGCGGGAGCACCCGGAACGGCGAGGCTTATGGTGCAAACAAGGTTAAGCGGTGCCGTTGATACACCTTTTTATTTTTACACCGTGGTCATAACCGCTTTTCGGCCTAGTTCGACTCATTTGGTTCGACTGGTTCGACTAGAAAGCTAGAGCATGGTAGAAGAACGCTAGAGTGTACTAGTTCGGCTGGTTCGGCTTTTGAAATCGAAACTGAAGCAGGAGACAAAACTATTATGCAGTTATAGTTAGGGTTTAGTGATGTATGCATACTAATACCTTCAGTAATGTCAAGAAAAACTATAATTTTGTGTTTTTAAATTAATCCGCCTTTTGCGGCAGGATGTGGCGCCATCATGCGGGAGCGGGCGGGAAACACATTGAGCGGCAGTGTAGCAGACGACGCGAGAGCGCACCATACGAAATGGCCACGCCAACGCTGGTAGAAAGCGAAAGCTTCCCCCCTTTTTTGGCCTCGGAGCGGAAAGTAGTGACAGTGATTGCAGCATATCATGTTCACGCAGTATGGGGGAAGGTAGAGCGTTTTCACAATCCACTAATAACGCACGTACGCATATACAATCTTCGTATTGTAAGAGCGTGTAGCGCGGGCCGTGTTCGACGTGACAGAATGAGACGCTCTCAGCGTGCAGGTTTTCGGCAGACAGGAGAGCGTGGGGGCAGAGAGAGAGAGAGAGGGGGATCTCAAAGGGCAAAGCAGCCAGGGGTTTGTTGATGCTGCAGAGCTAGGTGGAATCGTCTCCTGTGACTTTGAGCGGCGCATATGCGCGGGGTGTCTTGAGTTACCGAGCACAATGCGGTCACCGCGGCGCCGGCATGGTGCAATGGGCGTCGCTTCCTCCTCGCGTCATCTACAACCGTGCAGCTATAGGATTTCATCCACGAAGATCGGCAGAGAGTCACATATACACACCCCGTGAAAAGGGCATTGTCCCGGCCCGAATGCACACCTGCAGGAAACTCGCTGCATTTTTCTGGCAATGGATGATTCAGAGCTGTAGCCGGTTTCTGGCCTCAGGAGTCAGAACGGATGTGGTCGCAGTGGTGAAAAGGTTCTCGGTGCGCACAGAATGGTCATTCTGTTGTGAAAGGATCTCCAACGTTCATTTCTGCCTCCGCCGCGATTTCTGCGGAATCAACTTGGTGACACATGTGAATCTCCTACATATCGGATGCGCATCTCGGTCAGGAACGATCCACTCTGCAAGTGAACGAGCATGAACCCTCCAGGAGACTCATTTATTGTGCCGGGCGGTTTCCTTGCCGTTGCAAACGGTTGGACGAAGACGACGATTATCAAGCTCCCTAACGAAGTGCATCTGATTGCGTACATTAAAGGAACAAAGTCCGGATGCTTTGGCGTGCACGAAGGCGAGCCTTTTATTAGAAAAAAAAAATACTGTGCGTCGTGCAAGTGCGTCATATGCTCCGAGCGGCAAAAACAGATACTACAGGTATGTATGCATCTAAGCGAAATAGGCATGATGAAAAGTACCTACTGGAGTTTTCACCCAGGCTGTAGCGCACCAGTGATAGGTGCAATGAGGATATCTTCGGTGCGTGATTGCTTCAGTTGCACCGGGGCCTGAAGGCGATGTATTTTGTCCCTTCTTATCTTTATGTGGGAAAGGGCTATAGGTAGCTTAGATATCACAGGCGGCTGTGTGCGCTACGCCGTAATATTTAGCATGTTTTATCGTGACTGCCACCTCACTAACAAGAAAAAAAAAAAAAAATACGGCGTTTTAATGCACTGCCGTTCGCGAGCCTCATGACCAGCTCAACCACTCGGCTCGCTAACGGCGGTGCATCACAACAAACACCCTTTTTTTCTTCTTTTTAGTCAGGCGGCAGTCGCGATAAAACATGCTAAATATTACGGTCTAGCGCACACAGCCACCTGTGATATCTGCGCTACCCGGCCCCTTCGCACATAAATAAAACAAACGACAAAATACATCGCAATCAGACGCGCCGAACAAGTGCTCATTGCGGCTATCACTGGTGGGTTACAGGCTTGGTGCAAACTCCGGTAGATACTTTTCATCATGCACATTTCCTTTAGATGCATACATACCTGTAACGAAGTGTTTTTCGCACAGTCGAGAGCACGCAGTCGGCTGCCAAGGTCGCCCATTCACGTCTTGACGCTTGGTTGCCCTAATCCAAGCTTCACGCCGTTGCAGGTCGCGACTCGCCGAAGGAAACCTAACAAAACGCGTCTTGCATCCCGGCACGCCTCGAGAGTGGCAGCCGTAAGCGGCACAGGTGGTTGGCATCGTTTTACCGAGGCTGTGAACGTAACGCGCCTCCAGCCCCCGTGCGTTGGCTATGAGTGCGGCGACGAGAAGCGCCGTCGACGCCTCTCAATGTGTTTTCATCAGTCGCCGCTGGGGCTTCGCGCATGCGCAGAAAACTCGCGCAAAAGGCGGATTACGGAACGGCCGGCGTTGCTTGGTGCAACCGGGTGAAAATAAGCAAATCGTTATTGCAACCCATGGATTGGCTTGGCTTTGTTTATTATTTTCGGATTGGGGTTTTTGCAGGAAAGCCAAAGGCAGATCACGTGTCGTGTGTTTGTAAACGACGTTTGGAATGTGTGGTCGTGTGAATCGCGATTTTTGCGCCGTGCACATTTCGTGCCTCAGTGCTCATCTTGCAGTTTCTTCATGGATTACGTTAGTAACGACAGAGGCAATAGACGCAGTAGAGAGTAGAGGCTTCGTGCATCCACGGAAGTTGAAAGAGTGCTCCGACCTGCGGACCCCGTCGGTCTCTCCGTTCATTCTGCAACAAATCATATTTGCGTGTTGCTTAACGAACAGGGCATCTTGGATTTATTTTTGAAGCATGAGTGGTGCACAGTGTGGCATACTAGAAACCAAGAGCGTATGTAAAACGCCTGTGTATGGGGATCGTGATTTGGTTTGTGCTGCCATAGAAGAAAAATATTCTCAACGTGTAGGTGGTCTTGGCTTTCGTTTTGAAGGTTGCGATTTTTATGTAATCACCGTATGTGATCGCTTGGCTGATTCTGGAAGGGTGTTTATGTGCTCTTTCTTTTGCAATGCCGGGCACTCCAGATAAAACGGGTCTTTTCGAAGCTGCGAGCAGTTTTCCCAAAACTGCCTTAGCGAAAGGACACTTCTATTTCGCGTTATTCACGAGGTGTGCGCGTTCGCGTAGTGTACAAGAGTGTGTAAAAAATATTTAGCATTCACCCGTTCCTACGTTCCCTGAATCACACAGGGTATAGGCACTAAGATGGAGCCGAAATGGTGCCTTTCGCCCTCAATATATCCCAATATTAACTTCGAAAAAAATATCCAGCAGGTTCGGTACTGGATTTTCTTTTACCGCTTTTCTCAAGTTGCGTCGCCTGTCTGCACGCATTTTTCACGTTGCCCGCATTCTGCTGAAGCTGCCTGAATTGAACAAACCTCTATCCACTAGTTTGATCCAAGGCTTTCTGACCGACCGCTCGCGGTTTTTATACTGCTAATACTCAGTCCTTTTTTTCAAAGTTTTCTTTCAGCTATGTGTTCCACAAAGCACTGTCCCTTACTCAACAATCTCCCTTCAGTAACTTCTACCATCCACATTTTAGTTGATGACTGTGTACTTCGCTGCTCTGTAACCAACTCATCCGACGCCTCTGCCTTATATCTATATCTAATTTGCATACAATAGTGATGTGCTATGTGGCCTCCGTCCCTGAGAATCTTTAAACTGTTGATTTCTTCTCACCACTGCCAAAACAACACATCCTACTTACAAAATTAACACTAGTATTACTTTTTCAAAGAATTCGTTTAAGTACTTTGGTGTTCACCTCACTAATGGCTTAACATTGTCTTACCTTGTAAGCCATGTAACTAATTACTCTAATAAAACTGTTGGATACCTCTATCGTAACCTACCCATGGCTGGCACCTTCTTGTGTAAAATTACTAGATTACAAAATCCTTGTGTGATCACAACTTTAATATGCCAATGATATAGTTGATCCACACTACTGTAATTTTACTGAACCTTATGAGCCTGTTCAAAACCATGCCACCAGCTTCATTCCCTCAAATACTCCTTCAGCATCTCTGCCATGAAATCTCTGTTACAGTCTCTGTTCTCATCACTGTACTTCATGCCCCTGCCTTTATCACAAGCTTTTCATACAAGACCTCATGGCAGTCGTCTCGGCTAACCTGTGTATAGAACACCTCGCACAGGTCATCGTAAAAGTGGCGTTTCACCGCATGCCCGCCCAACTACATTTCATGAGTCATTCTTCGCAAGCACTGTTCACAACTGGAATCATCCCTCATCAGTGATCCTGTAAGCTTCAATACTGCCATCGAAGAACCTGTCTAATCATAGCCATGTATACCACTAGCCTGTCGCCATTTATCACTGTGCACAAGCCCATTCCTTCTGTAAAGTCTTGCATTAGGACCTCTGAGGTATCAATAAACACATAAATAAAAGCATGGTTGATAAAGATTCCTTACAATATGGGAACTGTGATTATGTTCGGCAGGAATATATATATATGTAACTGGATCATGTTGAACGGTGTTAAGCTGTCTTTCCTGTGATATTGAACTTAGAAATTAGGATACTGAGTGATAACACTGGCATGGTGGCTTGTCTTTTGAACTTAGAATGAACTTAGAATTTAGAATTTGATTGCAGTATTCCTTTATTTGCATTCATCCTCAATGCAGGGGTGGAAGTGCTGCTTCATTCTGCTCCAGCCTGCTTTCCCTGCTCCAAAATTGCTCCAACTTGACTGCATCAATGTTCTGACATTAAATTTAGTGGAGCACGGTTTTGCCGCACAGTGGGCCATTACTGGTATTGACAGCAAGAATCGCAATCCGAGACAATTAAGTTAAGCGACTATGAGAAGCGCAGCTGGGCAATGGTCTGTTATGAGTTCTGTATACAGGGTATGTGGCTGGTGTAGTCAAAACGATGGCAGCACACCGGTAGCAGAGGTGTAATGCATGTCACCGGAGCCTAATACATATAAAATTTTAATATTACTTTTAGTATGCAGCATAATGTTTGCTTATAAGCAAATTTGAGGAATTCGTTACGGAAAATGTTCTGTGCACTTGATATAGCACCTACTCCCGGCCTTTTGAATCGCCTGTGGTGAGGGAAATGAGATCAGCAAGTGAAGCAGGCGCACCAAACTACTACGAGGTAGCGAAGCACTGTAAGTGGTAGACGAATATGTTTACTTAGGACAGGTAGTAACCGCAGATCTAGATCATGAAAGGGAAATAACTAGAAGAATAAGATTGGGATGGAGTGGATTTGGTAAGTATTCTAGTATCTTACCGGTATTGCTCAAGAGGAAAGTATACAGCAGTTGCATCTTACACTTACTCACCTATGGAGCTGAATCATGGAGGCTAATGAAAAGGGTTCTATTTAAGTTGAAGACAACGCAGATGACTATGGAATGAAAAATGGTAGGTGTAACGTTAAAAAATAGGAAGCACATAGAGTGAGTTAGAGAAATAATGAGTTAATTACATTCTAGTGGAAATCAAGGAGATGAAATGGGCATGGGCAGGGCATGTAATGCGTAGAGAGGACAACTGATGTTCGCTTAGGGTAATAAACGATTCCAAGGGAAGCAAATCGTCGCAGGGGACAGCAGAAAGTTAGGTGAGCGGATGAGGTTAAAAAGTTGGCAGGAGTAAAGTGGATGCAGCTAGCACAGGTAGAGGAGTATGGGAGAGGCCTTCACCTTGCAGTTGATATAGCCTGGCCAATGATGATGACTACGAGCCATTGGAAACTTGTCCAGCTGCAATGAACTACACGGTTTGTTTCTAGCGATTCTGCTGTGAATACAAGCAGGTGCTTCACCATCTAGCCTGTCATGCCTACAACAGACAAAAGCACACTTGGAACTCTTATGGAGGTGATGCCACTTAGGTGCCAGTCACTAAATGTGTTTTCAAAAGTGTTGGAAAGTCATATACAGGGCCTATTGCCAGTGTGTTGAAACTAAGATAGCTCAAGCAATAATTTCAGCAGCCACAGAGGGCCATAAAGTAATGAATTTGAAGGGGAAAAAGGCTATACTTAAAGTGCCACCTATCTTCCCTGGAGGCCTTACTGGCCAGTACCCAGAAATTTATCTGCACAGGCGCAGGATCAAAAAGAATATGCACAAGATAGAAAGCAGAAATGTACTGTTCATTGATGTGACTTCAAACTTATTGGCAATACTTGAGTGCATCAAAGTGGTGAAGTCCACCTTTGAATCTTACAAAACAGTATAAATCTCTTAGTTAAACGATCTTCAATGAAGTGTAGAAGACAGCATTCCATTTGCTGCTATTTAACCCTTTGACTGGTTTTGCTGTACAAGTGCTGCGGCCGCATGCCGTCCCGCAGCATCTGCAGTACAGGTATTGCGCTAAACGCATGGTGTTTGAAATAGCTCGACACTGGAGGTGATTTTTTTTTTTTTTTTTTCGGAATATTCGACAGTCAAAGAGTTAAGTGAGGAAGCTAGAATTCTATTATTAAAAGCGAGTAAAGAATCTTGCTCCAAGACATAATGTGATTGCTCCAAAACTCTCGCTTTATTGCTTCAAAGCTGCTCCGAAGTTACTTTATTACTGCTCCCTGAGCTGCTCTAAAATGCTTGAGCCTGTTTCCACCTGTGTAAATATGATTACTTTCTTCCCCTGTACGGCACTTCAACCAAGAAAAAACTCGGTTATAATTTCTTTCCCGTGTTTTTTTGTTTGTGTGACTAAACTATTTAAACTAATATTCTGCCTTGAGGTCTTAACCAACTTAATAATCTCCTTAATAATAAGCGAAGCATATAAGCAGAAGGAGCGATCACTTTCACTTCGACGTTAGATGTTGCAGAAAGTCAAGTTCATCATGGTTGACAGCAAAGTCTTATTCATTGTAATAAATTTATGACTGTATCAATACTTGTGCATGTTACTATATTGGAATGAGGTCTTTGAGATTGAGATAGATGTGGTCAGAGGTAGGGAGATGAACACAGCACTGACTGTCAACTGAGGTTTATTGGAAAACGGAGGAATTTATGCACATTTTCATAACATGTGACTCAGCCGAAGTCAAAATGTCATATACACGTGTACCAGTTTTCTCTCCTAACAAAGCATTGACAAAAAAAAAAAGTAACAGTAAACAAGAAATCACAAAAATCCAAAACGCAAGTGAAGTAGTATACACCATGAGCAAGCACATGCCTCACCGCTAAACATTCGATGAAGACAAATGAAAAAGCCAGGTTGAGCTGTACATGGGCTTCTGTTGTCAAAATGTAAAGTATGAATGAGCAGGATTAAGTCGTGTCATTAGCCTTAAAAACCACCAGATATAGAACCGAAAACTGCCATACAAGAAAAGATATAACATACTAAGCATTTTGAGTAAACCTACGCTACTTACAGGATCTCAAGTTCTTTTTCACTGAGCATTATCGAAGGTGCACAGACGCACAAGCCCTTTTTCTGTTTGATGACTCTTGCCTCCAGAATCTCTGTTGTAATCTGCTTGTTGCTTCTACCAATAATCCTTGTTTTGTGAAGCCCAGTGCTTAAAGTCTGGCTCAATCGGAGGGGGTCTGTAGTGTTCGAGCATTGGTGGAAAGGGAAATAAAGAAAGTGGCTGGTTGCTTGTTTTGCAAATAATTTTATACAAAGGGGAGAAATCATTATTTTTCTCCATCTCTGGTTTTTATTAATACTCAATGTGAAACTGTTAAACTGCTAAAACGATAGAGAAGAAATCTTCCAATTACACCACTGACAAGAACAAAACAATGGTTACCTGGTTTGTATTCTTACAGTCCTCATGCTTGAATTCAAGCTTGTGGGGATCTCGGACCCCTCTTAAATATTACGGGGGGGGTGGGGGGTCTCTAACACACCCCCAGGCTTTAAGCCCAGTAGAAGCCAGGGCATACAACCTGTGCACCTGCTGCAGTGCAAAGCAACGTTTCCTTCGCAGATGTTTCCTTTTTGCAAGTTTTTCATAGGTATAATTGTGTTCTCAGAACCGTTCATTGAGGCATCTACCCGTTTGTCCAATGTAACGTTTCCCACAGCTTAATGGGATCTCATACACCACACCTGTGCTGCAGGGTACAAATAAAGTCTGGTGTTTTATGCTACATGCGCGTCGCTGCACACCACAAGTTTGAGTGATCCTACAAAGCTTCGATAACTTTTCCGAAGCTGTAAAAACTACTTCGATATTTACTTTTTTGCCTATTTGTTTCAAATCATGTGATATGCTGTGCAGATAGGTTATTGCAACCAGATTTTGTTGTTGTATTCTGTACGCTGTGTTAGGCATAGCTTCCTTGCTGTTTGTTTTCATTTTTTTATAGGTTCCTTCAGCAACTGAGATGACACCATGTTCCGGATAGCCAGCTTCTTTCAACCTGTCAGTTTGATGAATGAAGCTGCTTTCCAGGAATTTTCGAGATTATCTCATTCTTCTTTTGATACCTCTTCCTTTCCTCTGTCACATGAATCTCATGTCAAACGTAAAATGGGTACAAATTTTCTCTCCATCCCGGCACATTTCATTTTCCGCACTTTTCTTCCCCGACTTGGTGGGTTTGGCTAGTCTTGCACCAGCTGACAGACTGGTTGGCTTTGGTGACCCGTACTCAGGACATTCTCGGTGCCTAATACTCCGTGTCATTTAAGTTTCTTCCTCCTTCTCCCAGTGCATTTTTTTCTGTACCGTTTCCACCTAAAGCATCTTGTACCAACTATATCTCCCATTTGCATTAACCTGGAACATTGCTTTTCCTTTGCACCACTGCCATTCAGTCCCCCATTTATCTTGACTCTCCTCCTTTTAATTGGTGTACCTGGCTGGAGTCCTCCATGTCGAAGTGACAGATGGCCCTGGTTCTACAAGTTGCAAGCCTCTTTGGCACTCATTTTTGTAGCCAAATAAAGTTTATTACTACTACTTCTACTAGGTCTTGAAGTACAGTTTTAAGAGTTGAGGAAAGGTCTACAGGGACCAGCATAGCTGAGAGCGAAACTTAAAAAACACAATAAGACCTTAAACGTGGGTCGTTTTATTTTGCAGTTTATAACTTATATTTTGGATAGTTCCAATGAAGCTCTGAATGGTCTCTTTTGATCGTGCTTCTATACCTTAAAATTTCTAACTGAAGGTATGAATGCATTCTAGAAAAGAAAGCAAAAGCCGTCAGGGCTAGGCTTTTTTTGTGCTTCTAAGTGTTGCAATTTTTTAGAAAAATTTGGCATTGGCAGAACAGCCAAGTTGAGTATTAAATTTTGGTAAAATGAATTCTGCTTTGCCCAGTACTCTTGCTGAATTTTGGGGGTGCTATTAAAATCACTTGTTTTGACATTTCAAAAGCCTTTTTCTGTTTCTTCTCTGGCTGCATATACTGCAGCTAATTCTCTTGATTTTAAGCGAGTATCTCAATTTTAAGGCACTTTTGATGACTCAGTACTTGCGCCTTTTCCTTTCTTAGAAATTTTTGCCTCAAATTCAAGTTAGTTTTTTATTTCATGCAAAGAGGAAGCAGCCACAGTTAAGCAATTACTGTAAGTGTCTTGATGAGCTGGCCCATCAGGTGATGAGGAATGCTTTGTATATACTGATTCACTAAATGAGAAGCATGGGCATGTTCAACTCAAATAAAATTAGCTGCCTTTTCTTAATCTTCAAAAAGCATTTGATACAGTGAACCATAAGATTTTAACTACCAAACTGAACTACTTAATTGTCTTCTGCTGTCCATTTATTGCTATTCTTATGAATTTTTGCATCAGATTAAACAACCAAATCAAACCTTCTGATAATGTATCAGTAAAGGGGGTTGTAAAGGGTAGGGTTTATTCCATCTCCCATACTTTTTTCCTTAATTTAATAACACAAGCCCCAAAATTTAAACTTCCACGAGTTTGTCCTTCTAGAATGAACAAATTATGTCACTAAGTGTTCTGACAATGCAGTTTCAGTGAATAAGAATCTGTTGGCACCATGCAGGAGGTCATGCCGACGCCCATGTCAGTATCTCTACCTATATCAGTGTAAACTTTCCCAAAACATAATTCTGTTGGCGTATTTAGCGCAAGAAATTTTTATGCGCGGGCTAAATTGAAACCACTGTGATGATCGAGCGTGTACCTGGCCATAACCTCCTCTATTTTTTCGAAAAAATAGAGGAGGCTATGACCTGGCTCTCTTATGAGCCCGTTTCATATGTGCGGGTATACCTTGCTCTCGAAGCTTGCCGTCCCTCCTGTGCGCTACGAAGGAGCAAGTGACAACTTTGGAGCAGTACGCTGCCATCTACGCTACCTGCTCGGGTAGTTTCGGCCGTACACAGGCGAAACCGAAACTATACAGCGGGTGAGCGAAAATCGCCACGCTAGTCATGCATGCTGAATACGCGCCACGCACCGCCGCGGGTGTCACTCCTTTCAAAATGTTCGGGAGCGCCCGGAAGGAATGGCTAGCGAAGCGATCGTACAACGTACACCGTACATATATATGCCGCGCGCACGAAATTATCCTCGACCGAGAGGTTTCGTTTTCTGCCATGCGCGGCCTAAATTCATGTGCTAAAAGCGAGGACGATAATGGTGTTTCCAAAATTTAAAAAAACTGATATAGATATTATAATTGCGACCTCAGCAAACCTATAGCTGTTAGTAAATGAGGCGCTAGTGCGCATGACTAGTTAAAAAGTATTATCAGTTATATACCAGCGCCTGCTTAATTAATTGTTATCGCACCACATACACGGGCACAATTAAAAGCCTCCAGCCGAACCAACCCGTGAAACTACATGTTAATTCTGCAATGCCCGCAGTCCCGGCATAGTTTCTTTTTTCACGGCCCGCACCCGCAGCAGCGGAGGCTGCAACGAATTGCATGCCGCCCGTAAGCGTGTACGTGGCGTCGATCGGCATTGCAGTGCACCGTTGTGATCATTTAAGAGCCAACAGATCCCGTACGTCTTTGTTGGCCAGCGTGTATAAACGAACTGTCTGGCGACTCGAGCAGGGTAAGCCACGCTAATTCGACCAGGAGGCGACTTCGTGCCAGGAATTGCATGGTTGCGATTTTATAGGAAGTCGAGATTGAATTGCGATGGCCCAGTGGAAGCTAGGTGGAACGGAACTGCATGGCCATGTCACAAAAACGTAGCAGCCGCGGGCAAAACCAAGCACCCAACAACACAACAGTGTCTTCTGCAGCCCCCCCCCCCCCCCCTCCCCCTCCCCCGCTGTGCTGGTGCAGTTGGCGTACTCGACTTCTGTGTCCAAGGGTGTGGGATTCAATCCTGACTGGGGTGACTGCTTTTCAATGGGAGCGAATACTAACAAGGCGCCCGCGTGTACTGCGCGGTACGGTAAAAACCCAGCTAGATGGTCGAAATTCTCGGAGCCTTCCACTATATACGGCGTATCTCATAGCCTGATCGAGTTGCTTCGGGACCTCATAAACCAAACCAAGCCATCTTTTGCAGTGCAGTTTAATTCGTCCCCCACGTACCCACCTCGCATACACAGCATATGTAACGCGACTCATTCGAACATTTGATTATTCGAACTGAAGTGGAAGCGCGAATTTTCATGTGGCACTTGATCTCAGTGCGTGGTTATGCATATGTTTGTTGTGAACATAAAATATAGAAAAAGAAGTAAATTATTTTTTACTATATATTTTGCGCGGCCGGATTTACAAGCAATGGTATATCCAGCAGCCAAATGGCCGTTTATATCGAACAATTTGTTCAAATTATTCCATGTTGGTCTCTAACAAATCCAGTGCGTAAGACATGCATCAGAGTGAATCGCCGAACTTTCATCCTCTGATGTGCTCTTTATTCGCTTCGCCGGTTACGCGACTGCCATAGGGCTGCGCTGTAAACTAAATTCGATAAAATATTTTATTTATGTGCTCAATTAGTAGAGATGGCTTACCTGCTTATAGTGCAATAATCAGCGAAAATTGATGGCCATTAGCAACCAAACTGGAAAGAGGGTTGAATCCGTGCCGCGGAGGGCGTGGCGTCGCTAGGAGAATTGACGGCGACGATGCGCCGGCCGACAGCTGCCAGTCGATGACCAGACGCATAGCATGCTTGGTTTGTAAAGGTGACCACTGCACAAGTGCTGCCGATACTTTATGTCGCAGTCGACAAGAAAGAAGTGAAAGCGATTAAGTTGACTTACGTTGCACTCTCTCCAGGCGTTTTAATTGAGCAGTAGCCCGTCCATGTTTGGTGTCAGTGCTGTGTTTTCATTTTTAGTATCAACTAAGCAGCTCGATTAGACCACTATTAATTGTGCTTGAGGAAGTATATATGACAAACACTAAGTGACGACTAGATATATCAAATTTTCTTTATTAAATATAGTAGTTGGCAGGGCCCTTACCTGCAGGTATACTTAAAGCCTGATAGCATCTGATTTAAGCACCCTTCCATATATATTTCATGGAAATCAGGTTAAGCCTAGCTGAGTCCACTTAGAAAGGTACCCTCTCGCAAAACATGGCTTGCCAGTGCAAAAGCACGAAGGTGCTGTATAGAAACTAGCAGATGTCGTCCTTGCATGATGGAAACTGGCAGCTTGAAATATGAAATCTATGTGTGCCAGGAGGAATTCTATGTAATATTAAGCATTGCAATACTTTTCTTGAAAGCATGTTTCTTTTTTTTTTTTGCTCATTAGTTTCATTCACAGTGCACATGGGGTGTCCACTCAGAAACATCTACTCTATTTTCCTTTTTCAAAACCTTGCTTTGCCCCTCACAGAGTACTACCAAAGTTTTCACTTTTTTAGGCTTTAAGAAAATTTCTCACCGCAAAATTGGAAAGTGTGCCAAGCAATTAAGTAAGGCAACAATGCTATGCTTCAGAATACTCAGGCTACTGGAGGCATTAAGCTGAAGGTTTCATCATTAAAATCTTGTCAAACATGAGGATAGTCCGAAACTGAATTGATAAACTACTGATGTTAATACTGCATTTATGGTTCCAAAAATGGCTGGGATCACACGTGTATGCTGATGGTACAGTGTAGCAACTTTTGCTGCTATACGTACCTTAATTATTATTTCTCCATTTTTTGGAACGCTGTCATCTTGACAATGCTATTTTTTTAACTGCCAATTTTACTTACAATTACTGTGCCTAAAGGTGTGGGAAAGGTTATACCAGAAACTGAAATACACATAAATTGAGCAAATGCAACTAATATTTCGGGGGCACTTCAGCACCGCTGTTAAGGAAAACATGCCACAGCATTTACGACTCCTGTATCCTCATCCCTGTACATTTAGTTGGCTACTTGTTGACTCACCAATCTTTGTTTGCACTTTTATCACACATACCAATTTGTAAAATTACTAATTACCACATTATGTAAATGAACTCCCAACTCACACATCTGACGGGATTCTGAAAGGCAATGAGTTTTTCTCATGTCAAAGGAGCTGCTTGGGTAGGCAGCTGGACCATACCATGGCCCTCACATCACACAGACCAGTCCATCCAGTCATACTATCTGCCACTCATCCTTGTCGCTCAAATTGCCTTTTTTGGTAAATATGGCCTTTTAATGCAGTCAAATTAAATTAGGCGAGGGCTTGAACTATTGTTACATGTAAAGAATTACTGCACACGCTTATTTTTTATGCCCTTTTAGTATGCTGCTTCACCATCCCAGTAGCATAAGAGGCACAGCAATAGTGTATTAAGCGGGTATCCAAGGTTAGATCTGATCTCATTGCTACAAGCATGTCACCTCGCTACTGAACACAATTCACTTTGAAGGGCCAAGAGTTCAATATTTTAGTAAAGTGATTAGCACTGCCAAATGTTTGAGCATTACATGAGGTGACAGTATGGGTGTAAGCAAGCATTGCAATTAAGAAAGTTGCTGCTCATCTGCAAAATACTGAATTAAACCAATCTTATGCAATTCAACAAACACCGCCCACTTTGCCATTTTATCATCAGTCCCTGCCTGCAGTTCGAAACATCTTCATTGGGCTTACCTCTAAAAATTGTCTACGAAACATATCTGTGAACTTTTCTTACTTCACTGGTTTTGCGGATTATTTCCAGTCTCAAAAGGAATAACAAATACATGTGGTTCTATGACACATACAGTAAATACTTACCTTTCTAGGTAGGTTACAAAAGGGAAGTAATGCAGAAGGTTGGCAGTCTAAACATAAATGAGTGTGTCAACATGGTGTTTTGGCACTGGAGTGTTTATTACTCCAATCATGTGCGTTAATAATGAATGAAAAGGCACATAAGTAGGAATACTTTATTTTGACACAGAAGCTATGGCCAACGTGTGTGTGTTGCCATTACGCTCATAAGTGAAGTGCAGACTTGTGAGTACACTGTTGAGCCAGTAGCACACGGAGCAGTCAACTTGGGCCAGGGAATGCCGTGCTTTGAAAGGTGGGCAGCTGTTGTGATCTCTCGGCTAGTATCAGTCACGTGCAGGATCGGCTGTCATGGGGAGAAAAAACAAAAGAATGCAAGCTCAGAACAATAACAAAACACCCAGAGAAACTCAGAGACGTACCAAATTTAAATAAAAAGATAACAGGACTGCAGACTATGCAGCAGCTCATATATTCTAATAGTGGATTTGCATATGGTCACTACACCCTCAAAAAGGAAAGAAGCACGAATGCTGAATTCATGACTCGTCAAAGGAACCAGACAAAAAGAAAAGTGTGCACCCTGTAGCATAGCTCAAGAACGAGAAAAGCCAAAACAGCGAAAAGGTTACCCTAAGTAAGGCCAGTACTAGTGCTCTCTGCATGCATGTGACAATGTATCACTGCAGTGCACATGCACAGCAGAAATGGACACCATGGGTAGTAAAGAACTGATATGAAGTTATCAATACTGGCCACAGACATCAGAACAGACAGCTGATTGTGCTTTGGTATAACGCAAGCGTGCAGGCTTTAGTAGGTTGTGAAGCATATAAATAAACGTTGAGACATCTTGAAAACCATGTGTGCACATTTTCATTTGCTGCTGCATCCAAGAAGTTTCGCTTGCACTGTTCATTAGATGACATGCATTGCTCTCGGATTGTAGCGTTTGTCGACTACACAGCATGATTCCAGAATCGCGACTAATTCAGCTGTGGACTTTTCATTTTCTAAACTTGCGAAATCCTTCCTATGGGCCGTGAAAAAGAATGAGGAACTGTTCCACCCAAATGTCTATAACGCACATGATGGCAGCCACAAGTCATTTTGTGCCAAACAGTAGTTTCCATACAAGTAACAAGAAGTTCTCAAACTATGTGACAGGACCACAGCTATTTACTTTGAGGGTGGCCACAGCAAACAGGCAACAACCACAAGATGGCCAAATCCCTCATCGAACTGCAGCACCACAACAGTTGCTACAATGCCAGCATCATAAAACCTCTGGCTGTCTTTGATATACGGTCTCCATCACAAATACACCAGTTCATGTTGTTAAGGAGGCTGTCCACGAGCATCTTACTTCTCATAGCAGCTAAAAAATATTGCAAACAGAGACCAACACTTGACTTTAAGTGCAGTAGCAGCACTACCAACATTCAGTGTGTTAATGGAGTATACACACCCTGAAACAGATAAGACAAAAAATCAATAATAGATTATTTAGCTGTTGAAGATAAAAATCAGGTGATGATCTGTACAGAGCAATGTCTTGCATGTCGTTAACAAGCAAAATGAGACCAAGATTAGGTGCATATGCTCCTGTAAGATGAAGTGCTGCACTGGCCTAGCCCAAGCAGTGCGGGTACCTCCAGTCAAAACGCTTTCAAGTGCCATCATCCACGAGATGGTTGCCCAATAGCAATCGGAATTTTCATAATGCTGCGTTCCTTATCTTCAGCCAGCATTTTTCCCTCTTCCCAATGGATGCAACCCTCCCCAAAACTCTAAACTGAAGACATCAATTCAGTCATGCAGAACTGTCAATAATGACCTGAACCACAAACCAACTTGGAGAGGTGGAAGCAGGCTCGAGCACTTTGAAGCTATAAAACGGAAGTTTTGAAGCATTCAAATTGTTTTAGAGCACGTTTCTAAAGTCAAATGATATTGTTACGGACGACATCAAAGAAGAAAAAGCGGGCAGTGGCGCGGACAGGAGCGCTCGCGCTAGGCCCGGCAACATTTTTCATTAAACGCCATCTCACTGTCATCGACCATCTCTCTGTCCTGTGTTCTCCTGTTTTCATCGGCTTGCCGTATCGTAACATTTGGTTGGAGGTGCTGGTACTTCATCATCACCCCCCCCATCCTGGTCCGGAGCATCAGCGCCCTGCGACTTCTTGCGCCGTCGTAGAAAGGTTAGGAGGAAACGCAAAGTAGCCAATAGCGTGCGTATGTAGCCTTCACGCCATGCCAAAACTGCCATTCGTCAAGCGTAGGTACCACCTCCATCAAAGAAAGAGGAAGCCAATATTCTTCTCGAATTAATGTATCTTGAACTGGAGGTGACGGCGGTAGAAGAAAGACAAGAAGCTCAGGTGGCGTGCCCGTCCTGTGGTGTGCGAGCGGTGCCGTTATATCATAGCTCACAACAGCACCGCCGCCAGGGCCGGCACGTGTTCTGGCTGCAATGCTCTTCGCTGATTCTGCATGTAGAAGATGGCGCCGCTGCGGCAGCAAGACTGTATCTGTGGCTGAGGCGTCACGAGTGTTGAACACCAACCTTGAAAAAGATTGCACCTCATCAAGCGTTCGAATGTTGGCCCTTCCCAGTGGTTTGTATAAGGTTTCCAGTTCCTAGCCTCCAGTGGTATACAGTCGTTCCCCCTTTAATATGGACGACCCGAATTATGAACAGTTTTTCTGGGGACGAAACTTTTTCAGTGTAGTTATTCCTCATTAATATGGAAACTCGCTGTCTGGACAATGGACAGGGGAAGAATGTACACGGCCCACTTGGGCCCATGTATTTTTGTCTCGGTAATATGGACAGTGCTTGAAAAAAAAGCAGAGGAGTCCGAACGCAAGTTAAATAAGGGCACGCCGCCCGCGAACCTACGCAACAGCCGATACAACCGGATGCCTGAAAGAGTCCTGTGGGGTTGGAAAGAATAAAAGCGAGCGTGGGGCGCAAGAGCGGAGAGGAACTTGCACAGCAAACCGAGGGTTGGCGTAAGAAAGACCCTGAAAGGGGAGAACCAGGAGATTTCTGGGTGCAGCGGCAGTGCCGCCGCAGTCGGGAAAACAGCAACATGTGGTTGCAATAAATTCTGCTGGACGTGAACAGAGAGGCCAGTAAAAGCGTAAGAAAGAAATGACAGGAAGAAAGAAAAGTGCATACAGTGGTGGTGGGAACTGAAGTTTTCTTTCCCAAAGCACAGTATGTGTTCCATGACGCCGTAAACTCTTTTCGGTGAGAGTTAAGACACACTCACAAAGTAGGGCGACAAAAGAAAGGCGATGTACGAGCATGCAACCGAGACCGGGCGTCCCGTCCTGGGCGCGGTTCCCTCTCAGGCTCCTGGTTTTCGTTCCTGTTGCTGCCGAACTGCCACATTTTGCACCTGAGGCGGGTCCGCATGTCGGCTTCGCTATAAGTTAACGATGCGGCCTTGACAAGGTCTGAGCTCTTCGTAGTCGGCTAATCGTCGTTCTAAACTGTACTTCAGCTTGCAGTGTTTGTCTTACACGAACACATAGAAACGGCGCCAAGAAGATGGGATGTTCTATAGCCTCCGCATAGCAGCTTGCCAATTTGACTCTCTCGCTTCCTTACGGAAACAGTACAAGGCAAAAAAGAAAGAATCAGAAGAACGGAAAGGCAGAAAGGTTAACTAAGCAAGAAAGTGCAAAGTATCAGGAGCCTGTAACCCTCAACTGGAGTCTGGATTTTGGCATGGTGGGAATTAAACGCAAAAGAACAGAGCTGAACGTCGGCGCGAAGCAAGCAATCTGTGAACACAAGCAGAAAAAGCCATCTCAGTCAATCTAAGCCGTGAGGGACTAGTATCGACAGCTCGACTGTTTCCTCGCCTCAGAAGAATCTCAAGCAGCTACTTAGCGGCTACTTTGCTCAATGCCGAGCCCATTTTGAAAGTGATGGTGAGTAGAAAATCGGACGCCGATTCATGCTCGAAAGTTAAACCAACACAAAGCCCACCATCACGTGTGTCATTGTACGCGAGTCGCTTCAGTCTCCACTACCAGTTTTCGAAGACAACAATGATAAGGATAATGCACTCAAAATTGCCGGTGTTCTGTCAAATTTTGTGTCAAGTGCACACCGTTATCTACAAAAGAAGTCATTAATTACAATTCTTTTTTTCTCAATAAAATTCTTTTCATTTTATTCATGACTCGTTATTATGGATGACTCGCTTTATGGACAGTTTTGGTCGGAAACCAAAGTGTCCATATTAGCGAGGCACGACTGTATAAAACTGACCATATGTAGAAGTGCCTTATTGCAGACCAGACTGTCTGTGCTCGCTGATAGCTGAAACAGCCTCACCTGGCACTAATTTATTAGGCGAACTTCACGCTGCACCACACCAGCGTAACCCGCACATGGCATTTTACGCTTTAAAACATGCAAGAGCGGTGTTTGACTGCTGCTCCTTAGTAACCGAGGGGAGTAATTTCATATATTCATTCGTATCGTTCAATGTGGCCGGCGCACGCCTAATTGTTTACGACTCTGACTCGATTTAAAAATTGCTCATTCAAGATTTATCTTATTCCATCATCAAGGAGATTTCTAAACTCTATCAAGCCTTTGCGGCTATTTCAGTTATGAGACGTTCCAATCAACAGATTAAAATGAAAACCATACCCACATTTGGTTTTGAATTTTTTCACGTGGAGAAAAAAAAAAAAAAGTGTACATGACGCCAAAAAAACAACAAAAGGGCTATGTCTCTGGAGCAATGGTCCCAAATCGGCTCAAAGTGTGAGGACGCCGTAGCAGAGGCTTCCGGATCACTTCGGCCACCTGGGATTCTTCAGTGAAACTGCCATCGTTAAGTATATGCCTGCAATGCTTTCAGCTTCGACCAAAATGCTGTTTCCCAATTAGGATCAGACTAGGGTATCCCAGCTCAGTACTCGAGAGCTTTAATGACCAAGCCACCGCGGTGCCGTAATAAGTAAATAAATAAGCCAAGAAGACTAAACTTCTTTCTCGGAGCGTACCATGGTTATTTTATCCATTTCGCTGCAGCTACGCTGCGAATGTGTATTTTACTCTGACAAAGTGACTATAAAGGACATCGGCCCTATGTGTACAAGCCCGAATCCGGCTCAGACCCGTACCTTTAAGCCCACTCAGAGTCCAGCAAAAATGTTCATGTGTCGGCCCAGACGGGCCGTGGGTTGGGCCACACCCAGCTTTTGGGCCTGTCCATGCCCACACAGTGTCGTGTGAAGCGCGTGCTACCTTCACTTGACGCTTCTACAGAAGGTTTGACGATCTTCTATTTTTTTCGGTTCCTGGGGCTGCCTTTCAGTGGGTCGCTTTCTACTTTTCGATGCCTGAAAGGTAGGCAAGGCAGGCAGAGAATATCGTGGGGACCGCTTCCTTTGCTACCAACGCGCAACGCTTTGCAGCACATGCCCATTTAACTCTGTCGTCCATGTTTTGGACACAAACCTGGGCTCCAAGCGCCCCTCACAAACAGTGGCTGTATAGCTCGGTCCTTTCTTGGTATGCCGGCCACCATAGCTGAAGTCGTTTGACATCTTTTCGCACCGAAGAAAGCTGACATTTTTCATTGCAGAATACGTAGCCTGTATTGCAGTGGTGAACAATGCACTTTTTTTTCCACATTACATTACATTACAACTTAGAATATACCGTGATCGAAGAAAGGCGTGGAGCGGGGGCGTCAGCGAGAAAAACAAAATGTGCACCGATGCAAGTTGAGAACTGACTGGCAATCCTTGCGGCACCCAGCGAACCCGCGGCCACCAACAGTCAACGCAGTCTCTCGGCAGCCTACGGAAATCAGAGCATCGGTATTGCCACTTACTGTTCGGTGCGGAGCGACCCGTTCACACACTTCTAACACCATGATGCGGAGGTTGTGGGTCTGGGCCGACCAGTGGCATATAGTCGCTTTTTGCTAAACAATTACCTTTCAGACAAACTAATTATGAATTATCCATTGATCCCCACGCCATTATGGGCATAGAGCAGGGGGTCTCAAACTCATATTGCTACGTGGGCTGCATTGAGAAAGCTTTTTCTCTCATGACCCAGGAGCCAGAAAGTAATAAAACAACAGGAAACAAAGTACAGTAAATAACAATAAAATGAACAAAAATAAGCAAAATTTCGTTTTGTCAGACCAAGCGCTCCTATTATTGCAAAAGAAAAGCAATGTGTGCTGTTTCCACTTCAATGCCGGACAAAAGCAGCTTCAGGATCGCTCAGAGAGAGGTACTGAAATGGTACACCTGTTAATAAATATCACACTTATAATCTTCAACAAGAAAATAAAAAAAAAACAAAAAAACAAAAAGAACACTTAGAAATAAAAGAGAAGGCAGGATGTCTGGCTCCTTGCTTTTGAAGGCATAGTGATGTCAAATGAAAGTTCACGCAGATTAAGTGGTCAACGCCTTTTCAAAAATGAATGCATACTAACTGGTACAAAATCTGAGTTTATTTTAGTTGGAAATTAGGGCTGGTGGCAATGCTTTCAAAACGTCAGCTGAAAATTTTGAGCTGGCGGACTGCAGCACGCAGCTCCGCGGGCTGTGCGCCAAGGCCCCTGGCATAAAAGGATAATCTCTGATGAGCGGAAAGAAAGTGTTCGACATTGGGCTGCATTCCCCATTCTCAGCAAGGGAAACTAGAATGCTTCTTTGCTCGTCAAGTGAAGAGGATATACATTAGGCAGGCATTGCCTCTGCTACGAAATGGACACCACCGTAGGCAGTGTACACCTGGACAATGTTTTAACAGTACCACGCGACCGTCGACTGCCCTGCACTGCTGCGCCGGAAGATGCAGGAGATGACAAAGTAATAGAGTGCGAGGGCGTGCTCACAATTCTTGCTGCTGCAGTGAACCTCGTTTGCTACGCTGCTTTGATCAATGTGAAGCAACCCTGCCACAATTGGCTGGCAGGCATGCCGGTGCCCGGAGAAGCTGTCATTGTTTGTTTTTAGCCGCAATAGTATCTGCATATCATGCGAATATCTCCAAAGTACACACATTTCCGATAAAAAATCCAACATGCCCCATAACTCTTGCCATCGATACTTTTGAAAAATTGTTGTATCGGTACTTTCATTGCATAAAAAAAAAAAAAAAAAAAAAAAAAGAAAAGAAAAAAAAAAAAAAAAAAAAGAAACCCTTGAGACAACCAGGGACAAGTGTAATATTTGGAACGTTACAAGTTTGCACAGATTGAAGCCACAAGCACATAGCAGAGCGCTCCCAGAACTCCGATATGAAACTTGATTCAAGGGGTTGCTGCCAATGGAGCAGAACAGCCAAGCAGACAACACTCGCTGAAGCAGCATGATTACATCTCCCTGCTTGTTCCCTCTCCTGATTTCCACTTTGCTTCTGCTCGGACAGTCGACGCTCAAGCGATACTGTTAAAGAATTGGCAGGGTGTATATTCTGTGCTGCTTGTCTTGCAAGCCATTGATGCCAATCTTGCAGACCTCATTTTATCTTTCACAGTGGTTTCCAAAGCTATAAAGTTATTGCAGCAACTTTGTTACACGCACAAAAAAGCGACACAACCAATCTGTGCAGGAATATCATTCGTTAAAGAAGGCAGCTTTGCCAGTTTTTCACAGCAAATTGAGAAGACAATAAAGCGTGGTTTGATCTTCCATCTCGTGCAAACATTTGTTTGTTTTTGGAGCTAGTCTGGTTTTCTTAGTCTGAATCAACTGTTACATTGCACACTGTTTGCAACGCATTGATTGCAACTGAGAAAAAAAGGCTGCAAACTACAAGCTGGACACTGCAGCTGCAGGAATGCTTGCTTGCTTGATTCATTCATGCACTCTATGCGAACTGGTGACCTGTGCCATGTTCCCCATGTAAAAGTTAAAACAAATGACCAGTCCCGGTGGCACAACAATTGTTTTGAAATTAAGTACAGGGCTCACGTTGTGGCGTTGGAGCATAGGCTGCCTCCGCCTTTCATAGTCCCATTTGTTCAGCCTCAGCAACCAGCAAGCCCATGCTAGACTCCAAAACACATATCAGGATGATCCCTGCGTACCAAATATTAGACGTCAGCTTATAAGCGATGTTTACACACACAAAAGAAATTAAGACAAGTACATGTTGATGCATTTTAAACACAAGGCGAAATCGCTTACCTCACCGCAATTGGAAAGTGGCCCTGCATACACTTGACAGTGCGCAGTCATAAAATGAGGTATTAAATCATTATTCTACACCGCGTCACAGCAATGAGGGTCACACAAAGGGTCACGTCGCACAAATGGTTAGTACGTCGTGGTGCACCGAAACAAAAGCTTCCCACACAGGCCTGTGTGATCCTCACCTTTTCTGCTTCTACGCGTTGTTTTGTCATGTCCTAGTATCTCCTTAAGTCCCTCCATCAGCTCAAAGACGTTACAATCATTAATTATTCATCCAGACCGCTGAGGAAAGCTTACCCAAGTTTCCCGCCGTTTTCAGGCGCACGCAAGACTGGTAGTCAGGCGTGTTTTACATGACTGAGACTTTCGTGCGGTTGGCCTAATAAACGGTATTTAACCGTATGTTCCTTGGTGTCGAACTACGTTGAGCTTTCGATTGAAACTTTCTATAATACACCTTTGGGCCGTTCGGGCCCACTGCCGGCCAAGCAGGCTCAATGGTCGTCAACAGAACATTCGGACGCACGGAAGTTGAAAACTAAATGTAGAACTCCAGACAGCGGGCAATGACTCAATACATGCATACTGAAGTATCTAAAGAATAGAAAAAATTGCTTACGTACCGTACAACACGAGAGCACCCAGCTCTCACGGCTCCCACCATGGACGACGACGACCAGCCATTTTGCTACTAAAAGCAACACAAAACCCACAAAACAATAGCCGGATGTGACGTTTTTCTTAAACCGGATAAGACGTCATGGGTTGCAGCAAGCATTTTGCTCCTGCAACCCGGGGCCCGATCCTCGACATTCGCCTTTTCGGCCATGTTGTGACGTACCCGTGACGTGTAAATTGGGGCGGTGCTAAATCGCGTGTACACAGAAATTGATGACGAAATTTAAAAAACAGGGAAAAAAGTTACAAAAAATTAACGCCGTCGTCTGCTACTTGGCGCCGATTACAAAAATGCCAACGCTGCGATGCCGAGAAGCTGAAGGGTCGGTGCGAACCGTGTTTACGCTGCAGGGTAAGGCTGAGGAGATAGTGAGATACTTACGTATACATTGCGGCTGTACTGTACTATTAGTTACGGTCGTTGCGACCACAGTGAATCATAGTACACACGCTGTCGGACGTCCAGCAGCAGCTAGGCTGAGCGAACGGCGGTACTCGACGCAAACCCCACAAACAGCCGGTCGTCAAGTGTGAGCGATGCCTGACTTGAGATGCGTGCATGTGGTTAGCTGTGCGTAAGTTTCATTTATGGACTTAGTCACGCAAAGAAATCGGCGAGTATCAGGATCGAGCTTTGCACATTCACCTCAGCTAGTGGGTATAAAGAAGTTGTTTACGAATACTGAGAATTGGAAGCGTCCAGCAGATTTTCGGGCTGCAGTTGCCACTAGAGAAGAGACACACCTGTTCGACAACAACGCTGACCTTCTCAAGGTATCACTGCCGTTGGAAACTGCCTGCGGCAGCCCACCGTTTCCATCATTTTAAGTCTGTTACGGCTACGTGTCGGCTTCAGTGGCGTAGCGTGCGGATATCGGCCCGGTGAAGCGGCGTAGTGAAAACACGCATAGTGGAGAGCTCGATTAGGCCATATACCTGGCGATCTTAGCCTGCGCTGACATCGGACCACCTTTAGGATGGAATTAACACGCTGGCGTGTTAATTCCATCGAAATGCGATCGTCGTGACTGGGCTACGCACATACTGCGGGTCAGAGCCGGCGTCTGCATGGTTACACTTTTTATTGAGCCATCGCGGCGGGGACGTTTTCACGCAGCCGCAAAAATAAGCAGATAAGATTTTCTGGCAGCAATGAAAATGCAATAAAAAGTGTAACCATGCAGATGCCCACTGGCAGCAACGGGTTAGCTTTCACGCTGATGGCATTTAATGTGCCCTGAATTAGACGTACATAGCACGTTGTATGCACATTTCACCGCATGCAGAGTGTCACTGTGTTGTGGCAGATGTATTAATTATCTCGTTAAAATGAAATAAAAAATCTGTCGGTATTATTGTCCTTGGTTTCTGAGCATGTTGCATAAAAACATTTTATAAAAGTAGCAACACTGCTCGTCTGATGCAGGTACACATCACACCACAATGTCACAAGTGAAACAAAATTTGTCAGGTACAGCCTGTTCCTTTGCTACTGTTTACCAGTTTTGCACTTGCAATAGCATCTGGCACTTTCTTTCAGTGCAGCAAGATTCTTCAGAGGAGAGAAGGGTGAAGAGGTCAGCTAGAGAAATGCCTTCACTTTTTTTATTTGACGCTCAGGAAGTGAAGGAACAGACATGAAGAGTGAATATGATATATGATGCCTAATTACAATGAGCTAGATGCAGTATGGAAACCATTTTCTTGAAGCAATTGTCATTGAATGTAGCATTCATGCACACATTAACCAGTGCACATGCTACACAAAGCCCGAACCTGTCTCTGAGTGAAGCATGGGAGCCAAAGGGGAAAACAAGCGTGACTTTAAGGACACCGTAAGTAAAAAGTAACAGCAACAAAAAAGGAAAACAGAAGTATGCACAGGGACAATATTAGACAAAAAGAAACATGAATTGCAAGGCTGATGTGGCCTGCAGTACATTATTTTTAGGAGAGACAGCAACGCAATCGGGTGGTGTTCTGGATTTTTTGGCAAAGGGTCATTATTGCCAGGTGATAATACTGTATGATTTGTATTGGCTTTGCCATCCCCTGTGTGCTCTTCCAGCAATGCATAATGTCCAACGTGCAACTAACATCCACTCTCTACACTCTGACTCAAAAACATGCTCAAATGAACCTCACCTGAATACGGGCATAAATATGGGAATAAAGCATGGAATTTACTTTTTCGATATTCTGATTGCATATCATTGGAAAACTAAACGTGATGGCTTGTTTAAATGAGCGTATGATTTGCAGCTAGTGTGTCTTGTATGCATGGTTTTTCCAACAGGTTGCAGTATAGCTTCTGTCCTTTATTTTGGCAAAACATGCACACTTTAAGAGGCCTGCTACTCACGCAACACATTCCCTGTAGCTTTAAACAGCTCGCCATTGACTAACAATTGGTGTATTATTTGCTTTCGGTACTTTTTGGCATTTTTTTTACATGCACCTGACATCAAGCCTTGCTTATAAGAAAAATGAAAATTACAATATACAAAACAATACAAAATTTATTTACAGCACTCCACACTCTACAATACACAGCCTAAAAAATGAAAGGCTGTCACACATTCAAGTAATTACAGTATTGTACTTGTACAGCTCATCGCCATATCTGAAAGGTGGCACGGCCTTGGAGACCAAAGAAGAGAAATTAGTTATACAAAGCAAGGGAACACAAGATAGGGTCAAAAACCCATTCTCCAAGTGTTTGGCCCAAGATAACCCCAGCACCAGCAAAGCAAGCACCCACTGTTTTACCAAAGAGTACCCAACACCACTGAGGATTGGTCCCCAAATGCTCAAACCACTAGGCTGCAACTACAGTCAAGGGATGCTATGCATTCCGCAGTATTACCAGTATCAAAGTGATGTCGTATGTGCCAAGAGTTGATGTATTTAAATTTTCGTTTCTGCCTAAAACAATCATTGAATGAAACAACCTTGACCGAAGCGTATTTGAAAAAACTTGTTCTTTAAAACTTTTGATAAAGAGTTGGAATTTTGTTGGGCCGCCTAAATGTACATTACCCACCCTGTAACAGCCCGGAAGGGCTAACAGTACTTGCAAATAAATAAATAAATATGGAACTCGTCATTTAAATGGCAGTCGGCACCTGCGACAGAGCAAGTATTCCCTGATTCTGTTATGGACAGGGCAAAGGTAGTTATAGTGTGTGTAAGAATGATTTTATCTGTGCATAAATGCCTGCCACACCTAGAATGCTCCCTTTATGCAGTCTACCAAAAAGCAGAAATGTTTGTCTCAGGAAGACAAGCCTTAAGCATTATTTCAGCAAGTCACTCAATGTGACGGCTATCAGGCAAACCAGCACAGCACTTGAAAACTTCATGCTCAAAAAACAATTGTGGGGACACGCAAGCTCAGCATTTACCGCTATGACACAACAGCTTTTATGGCTCCTGTCTGCAGACTCTCATTCGTGTGAATCGACTTTGCTACTGCTAACACCTAGTATTTATTCTATGATACATATCAGTAGCGTATACCTGTAAGTTATCCAATTATGTGGAAGACCACTTGTCTAGCTACCTATAAAGCCCACTGTAACCAAGCTGTACGGATGCGTTTCCATGGCCTAAGGGTTGCCTGTCCTATTATCCAAAGATCCTGCAAGGTTTATCACCTCACACATTCATCTCAAAGGTGAAGCCAGAGACATCACATTGAGTACTCGGCCATGTCACCTGTCTGAAATGTGCCCAAGATTTTCCCCTCACAACGTCACATTTTGTGCAGAAAAGAGGCTTTAACGTTGCTGCATCAAAAAAAAAAGCAAGAAGCCAATAGCTGAACATCTACGCTACATTAGGCTCTGCTGGCTCGCAAGACATTTGACCACGGTGCCAACAGCCAAGTTATAGATGTAGCTGTGGCAGAGGCTGTACCACAGAAACAACAGAAGAATGTGGTCAAGATAAAATGAAATCGCTTTGTTCACAAATTCTTCAATACATCATGAAAAAGAATGGCTCACTTATGGATAGTATGACGTCTACTGTGTTCAATAGGATTGTATCTTCAGGAAGTTATCTTTTGAATGCAATCTTAAGAATATATTGTGGTGTTCAATTTAGGCTGTACACATAGCAGACGTGCAAAATATGGAACACATTCTGAGGGTTAAATGCAGAGAGGATTGCTGAAGCTGATATAATAGGAAAGCATAGGGATACTAGATAACGTAGAAAACAAATGTGACAATAGGATAGGTGTAAGTGAAACTAGTGCAGCTGTCACTTATGAGAGCAAAAAGTTATACAACTCAGTACTAGCACAATGGTACAAAATGTTGAAAAGTGATGATGAAACAAAAGTGTCCTTGAAAGTGCTTCCACATAAATGAGATGAAAGTGATTGGCATAAAATGTCTGCCCCTTCCTTAAAATTCTCAATTTAAAGCTCACAAAGAACAATGAAGATAAGGCTACAAAAGCAACTAACAGAAAAAAAAATAATGAAGCAGTTATACACAGCTGCAATCATTCGATAAACATCTCGAGTGATGAAGCCATGCTTCAGTGGCTTAGAGCATGAATATGCGAGCTTTACCAACCCTCCTTTAACATATGTGAGTGCCGGAGGGCATGTGGCAGCAGCAAGAATGTGTCAAGAAGCAACTGGCCCAGATAGCAGCCTCATAATAGGGGTATGGAAGGTCTACACACAACGCTATCATGGAGGGAGATATTTTATGGAACAAGATATGTAGCAATGTACAAAAGGAGCAAAGCATTTTGTAGAGCTGCAGTCAAAAATTTATGAAGGACAATCTTATCAAAAAGATTTTATTTCATTCCTGCGCTTGTGCATCATTATTGTGACTATGGGTTATATAGTGAACATGAAATGTCAAGAAATTTATCTCGTACACAAATGAATGCATTCTTTCCCCTGCGAAGCCACCTTCAAGAACTTTTGCCAGTGGGTGCACATGCACATCAATATCACCTAGTTACAAAACAGAGAAGTCAATAGTTGCCTTTGTAAAAAAAAATGAATACAAAAATGTTCATTGATAGCCGAGCCACACAAATGATGCAGAGGTTAAACAGGTTATCTGGGATCTTGATTAACATGACTAAAAAGCATCGGTAATTGCAGTGCAAAGTGAAAATGGCAAATTTTGCAAAAGTGGAATCTAAAATTGCCAAAATGGGTTGACAAGTTGGCGGGGCCCTCATTTTTCGTGCATACAACAATGAAAGACAATGACCACCAAATAGATGCACAGATTAGCCTTGGGAAAACTAGTTGATTGCTGTTCATCTACGTTCAGCATATGAAGGAAGCAATAGAAAACAAGCATAAAGGCAACCAAATACAAAGAAGCACAGCTCGCTTCACTCTACAGTTCGTGGAAAAACACAGTGAGCACCTCACGTTTCACCCTAGTAGCACACAAGATAGGTGTAACGAAATGGACTCTGCTATGGTAAACGACTGCAGACACATCCACCAGGGTACACGTATGTCAAATATTCTCACTGAAGTAGTATGTCGCAGACTGCTTGCTTGCCACAAACACCAAAGTGAATTGTGAACTATATGTGCACGCACGTCCTACTCAGAATGGCACTTCTGGAGGTAGAAGGAGAACGTTTTTGTACCTTCCTGCGTTTCATTGACATGAAGCACTTAATAAAATGCACACTGAGTTTAAGCAGAACACAAAAAAGCAAAGTATACAACAAAGAATGACAGCTCTCAGCGAGGGCCACAGCACTTGTAGAATACACTCAGTATGTCTACAGATGGTAGACAAAAAATTATAGCACCAAAGAAAGGTTTGGTTTGGTTTGTGGGGTTTAACGTCCCAAAGTGACTCAAAGTGACATTGATCACTTGTGGCATATATCAAAATCATGACAGCGAGTGAAAATCTCAAGTGCAGGTGATCAAGTTGTTCTTGTCCAAGTTAATATAAATGTTGCATGTCCTCTTCCTTGTACTTGTCGATGTTCCTGCTGCGATTACCATTTGCAGGTGGCGTCAATGTCATGTGATCTGCACACACTACAAGCTGTAACGATCTTCAAAAAGAGCTGTCCATCTGCATAGCACTTCACATCTGATGTGGCCGTCCAGGGACAAGGCGTGGCCTCCCAGATTATACAAGCCTAGCAGAGAGGTTAATGATGTTGAATATGGCCCCAGGACTTCTCGCCCACATGATGACTCGGATCGGAAGTGCTGCAATGGCTGCACAAGGTCCACACGATCACCTGCAAATGTTTAGTGCCTAAATTATATGCGAATAAAATATCAAACACGCATGGCACAGGAACATTCAAAATCATCAATGCTGCAAGCTAAGCTGCGGTAAAGTGTAATCTATGAATGCAAGAAATGGTCAGTGCAATACCTAAGTGAACCATTTCCGTAACAGGTAAAGACGGGTTGGTGGCGGAAATTGTAGTGCGAAGGTTAACTTTTTTCTATTTTGCAACTAAAGGAACGACTTATATCAGGCGATTTCACATTACTTTCCTTTCTCGGTCGTCGAAACCATTAGCCAAGAAATCTTGACAACTACGAGCACACTCAGTTTTTTTTTTTTTTCGCCGCATGCGTCCTGTAAGTATTCCTTTAATCTTCAGTCATTTCCCGCCTGCGCACAACTTGAATGCGAATGACGCTGTATGAACAGTCACCTTTGCAGGTTTTCCTATTGCGCTTACCTCTATGATGCTCGACGTGCTGCAGCATTTCCAGCAGATTGACTGCGTTGCCTTGCTGGCCGACACCCATCGAGAAGCCCGACACATTCCAGGAGCTCGTTGCTCGGCCGAACGAATACATTTCGTGCCATCCTACATCAGAGGCGTTCACCACTGCCGATTCCACCCGAAACACCCGAGCGCAGAGCAATTCTCGCCTCGGAGTTTGCAAAGCCGCCACACTACACTCCTCAGATCTGACTGTACTGACGAGCTATCTTTCAAGGCAATTTGACAGCATTGCTGTGCTGCAGCAAATCCTCGATCACTACTTGCAGACGACGAACTGCACGAAGACCACTCGTAAGCGTACCTCCCTCCATGGCCGCCGCCATTGCTGGGTTATTATAACCGCGCAGACCAATAATTTCTTACCATGGAAGAAAGGGTTTGAAATAAGAAAGCAGTTAGCGCCGTCACGCGGCCGCACGCTTCTGCCCCATTAGAGATTGTCTCAAACGTCCTTTATTTCATACGCGCTCATAATTTGCCTTTCTATTCCGTTTAAAAAGCCATACAAGGTGTATATAAAGTTATCCTTTTACTTTTAATAACAAGCTAAGAAACTACGGTAGGCTAACGGCTGCATAAATCAGCTTGCCTGTCGCCATAGTCTCATTAGCATAATTCGGGCACCTCGCCACTCGGCGAAATTATGGCGGCCAAACGTCAGCATTTTCGGTAATGGCGGCACGTCAGTTACGTCATGACGCGTCAATTTGACGTAATCTAAATATGCTTGCGTATCACGTGTTTCACGTGACATAGCTTCAGCCAATCAAATTTGAGCATCCGCTCCTTCCCAGTATGCCATTATTTTCATCACATTGGTTAATCGAGCGTAAGTGTTCTCCAAACCACCATCAGTAACTTTGCTTCCACTCCAAAATCATTCGTATTTGTCATCCAGGCAACAAGGATAGCTCCGGTTGAAATCAATTTTCACGGCTACGTCATTTTGACGTAACCGCTAAAAGTGCTTGCCTCAACTGATGGTTTCGCGCCACAAGTTTGAAGCACGTGACTCTTTTCTGAGCCAATCAGAAAGACAATATGGCGCCGCCAGGGGAAGGCGAATATCGAGGATCGGGCCCCCGGTTGTAGGAAGCATTTCGCTGCTGCAACCGGGTCGCAGCAGACGGCGCCTTACGGAACGCTCAGCTTGGCCAATTTGAAGCCGACAGTAGCCGTTAGCAATCATAGCCGTAGCCTTGTAGGCTTGAGCCTTGAGCCCTTGAGCCACTTGCCTTCGTGTTTTTGAGCACGTTGATGCAGTAACGTTGATTGGAACTGTGTCTGCCATCGCTGTAGCGCTTCTCCTTCGGATTTCCTTGATAATATTTAGAAATGGCGAAGAGTTTACGCAGTAAGTGGAAACGGAAAATGCGGGCAAAGAAGCGAGAGAGGTATTCCGTCAAAGAGCTGGCTAAGCTGAAAGAGATGCTGGCTGCTGCTGGTTCGAAGAACGACACTGAAATGTCCGACGTGTGCACTGTCGTTGACGCCAAGCAAGTCACTGAGCGTACTTTAGAGTCTGGCGAGCTGGCTGACATACAAGGTACGCTTTCTAATTTAAGTATACATTTCATTAGTGAGTTGACGGGTGGTTGTGATGTGTGCTGCTCAAGAATGTGTCATGGAGTGCGCTCGGCGATGCAGTGATGTGCTGACATCTGCTCTGCTACGTGTGACTTCGCACTGTCCCTTCACAGGCATTTCTTCATTTGCATTCCGTCACTATGAATGCATCGCGCTGAGAAGGCAGGTCAATGCGTACATGCTTCATGCTTACAGGTCAATGCTTGATACTGTGCATCTAGTAATCAATGCGTTGTCACGACGAACTTAGTATATTTTCATTGATTATGGCTGACTGGATCTGCGAGATCTGCAAGCAAGGCGAAAAGCAAGGCGCCCGTGTGCTGTGCGATGTCAGTGCACGTTAAAGAACCCCAGGTGGTCAAAATTTCCGGAGTCCTCCACTACGGCGTCTCTCATAGCCTGAGTTGCTTTGGGACGTTAAACCCCAAAAAACCAAAACCAAACCAGAATTGTACCTTTGTCGTTATATGGGTGCATTCATATGAATAGTCAGTGTAGCAGACTATCAGTTGTCTGCATTTCAATTCTACTCCATATTTGACGGTCATGAGCACATTGTAGCCAACAAACTGCAGAACACATACAAACTCATATATGTTTGTCTGGGATTACTTTAAGGGTTGGCCGTGCAGGCATTTACAAACATTGTTTAATTACACTACTTTTATTATCTATGTTCTCTTTGTTACAGCTGATGACCAGACAGGAACAATGGACATTGACAAGCCTGTGCGAAAGTATGATCCAAAGACACTCAGAGATGAGCATGGCACCTACCCTGTTTGGATGAGCCAGAGGGCAATACGGAAGCTAAAAGCTCAGCATGGAAGAAAAGGTCGGAAGTCAGCTTCTCGGAAGGGTGTCAAGAAAAATGGGAAGCGCAAGTCCTCTCATTAGTTTTGTCACATTTGTTCATAAGTCATTAATTGAAAGCATGTGGGAATAAAAAACAGAATGCTCTGTAGTCCTGCTGAAGGTGCTCAGGGTGTTACGCAAAGTTAGAATAGAGCATGTACATCGCAGACCTCCTACATGAGTCCAAAGTGTAAGTTATTCTGTTCTTTGACATTGGTTGTATAGCTTGTAAAAACAATAACTGTGCTTCATTTATACATGCACTTCGATCAGATGAGCCCCTTCCATGACTGACTCATTTTTTGAAGAGTATAGCTCAGCAGCATAAAGCATAGCCTAGCTCAACTTTGTCTGCTGCATAGATTTTCAGCTTATATTACAGTGCCATCAGTACCTAGCTTTCTTCGCTGCCTTGAGCAACGTTTATAGATCCTTTTCAGATCTGCATCTCCTCGGCGCGCCAGCAGGGAGCAGGCGGCCCACTGCGGCTCCCGCCACCGCGGCGCTAGTGTCGACTTTTGCGCCAGGGAAGAGCGTTGTCTGCTACAGAAGCGCCGCGCTCCACTCTTCTTCCCGAACTGCTCTGAAGCATTGCTTGCGCTCTGTGGCGTCATTATCTGTGCTTTATAGGTTTATGGACTTGAGTGCTGTGACAGCAAGGACGATTGCTTAGAAAAAAATGGGCGTCTGCAATAATTATTGCTTTGGGCAGAACAGTCAAATTTTTTGCGTGTGCATTTTGCCATTTGGTTTGAATGCCTGCATACATATACATGTTCGTATACAAGAGTGCTACAACACTCAACGGTGTTTCAGTCTTTCTAGTCACATTAGGTGTTATGCGATTGGTTATCGTCGGCGTAGTAGTTGTAGTGATTGATGACCGATTGGTTTGTAGTAGAGGATAGTGAGTAACGAAATCACGGAAGCTAATTGAGCGGGGAATTAAAGGAATTGAAAAAAAATGTGAAAAAGGGGGTTCAGTGATGTCAGGATGCTCAGAATGGAAGCCAATGCTCTATGATGCTAATTAAGTAAATTTCAGAGTGTGCAATTGATCAATTAAATAATTGAAAGAGTTAAGAAATGAAACCTGCGTTAAGATGTGTACTGCACAGAATGGAAGGGCAATGTTAGCAGATACTAAGTTTCGGTGAGTAAAAATTGTAAAAGTAAAAAAAAAAAAAAAAAAAAAAGTGACAAGCATTGTCTGCATGTGCGAAACGCTATAGCGTCTTAACAGCGGAGCATCAGTGTCACCCTTTTCTGACGTGATCTAGGTAGGGTGCCTTGAAATTGAGTGCATGCTCGCTATGCTCACTCCTTTTTATCGCTTTCCGTACAAATTAACGTTTTCCTCGTCATTATTGTTTTGAGCAATAGCAGACACGCCACCCGAAAAAATTTTGTAAAGCCTACGTATGAAGCCTCTGGAAGTTGATGCCATCTGAACCCAAGGCTTGAGGCGATTAAAGGACTGCCTTATAAAGCATCCACACATCTCCTGTTATTGGGATATATTCTAACCTGACAGGCCTTGTGTACTTTCATGAGCTTTTGCCGCTTCCTTCACCCCTTTCCTGAGTTGGTTAATTTGTTTGTTTTTTCTGCTTGCTAAAACGGCATGAATCAGCCAGCCTCTTCAAATTACGGCTGCGAAGCGCGCTTTTTTCATGTGTTAACATAGTGCACTTTGTTTTCTGAACCTTCAGCCTTTTCAAAAGCTTTAGACCCCTTTTATCTTTAAAAAGAAATTTTTCCTGTTTGTAGCTGACAGTCCCTCTGCTGTTAAAGGTCCAACGAGCCTTGCACAGTTTCCAAAAGGTGCAAAATCGTCTCTACATCTCTAGCGAAGTGATTGTCAGATCTATATGGGCAATTTCGACACCAGTTGTCCGCGGCTAGATAATCCACAACTGACTTCGCGGACTGCAGCGCTAGCTCTTAGTCTTAGTAATATTCCTGCATGAAAAAAAAAACAGCCTATGATCAATGCACATTTTTGTCCAGAGCTGCCGATCTCTATGTAACCGTAAAACGCAAATTTTTTCCCCAGTCAGTTGATTAAATTTCACTCGTCTGATTTACTCAGTATCTTTTACACATCGGTTTGCGTTGTGTCACTGAGTGCAACTTTGGTGGTCCTTAGGTTTAAATTTTTGCCGTTCCTGATGTAGACAGATGTATAATATAGATGGTTAGGTCATATGCTAGGAAATGTATGACACCTGAGAGACCGTGCCGGTCGCTAGATTTTGACCACTTTTTCGGTGAACGCATGTTTGTAGAATTTAGTAATATAACTTCTTTCTAGATGTATGTGTTGCACACGCTTCATGTTGTTCGCAACAATTTGGCTCTTCGGGGTACCGTTGTCTCCCAGTTGCATGACAAATGGCCATTTGGCGGCGAAGAAAGGTGTCTCTTCTCCCAGTTATGCCTGTGCCTGCTAAAATATTATGGCTCAAAACACATTATAATATGTTTCTTCAGTCCTGACACATTATGAAAAAGATAGCTGAAAATCACTACCTACCCTCTGAATGATTATTTTCAAAATTTTGCGCTCGATAAACATCCGGCAGCATGTGGTACTTGTAAATTGATTAATGATTCATGGCCAATGCCGGCACCCACATTGAACTGCAGGGTCACATGTGCAGTACAGCTGAGGATTTGCAAACACTAACACAAAAAAAAAAAATCAAGATATTTGTATGAAAAAAAAAAACTTAGTAAATTGGTGCATGCATGCTTCCGCAGCATCGACCGCGCTGCCGTATCTGTGCGTAGTCGGCGTGGAGCAAACTTCGACTACAGCGCCATCTCAGTGCCTAGGCACAAAGTGCGGCCGCTTTTGCAGGCGCAGTTTCAGAACTAAAAAGAATCTATAAATGATGGCCTTGAGGGCCTCTAGTGTAGGTTGTGTTTATTGTGGCTTGCTTACTAAAACCTTAAAGGTATACTGAATAAAAAAATTGCCGCCAAGATTTCCAGCATAGATGGTAGCTATCGCAGTGACCTAAACAATCCACTTTATGAACAGAAATGAGTGGAAAGTAAGTATTTTAATTAATATTTCTCAAATCGCTGCACCTAGCGGGCTCCTGTGAAATCTTTGACAAAACCGGATATCACGTCACGACTACCCTTATTGTGGCCGGTTGCACCTGTTCATTTTTCCTTTCCCCTGTGGCACTCGCAAAGCGCAGGGACGGACGTGCTTTTTTTTTTTTTGCTGCTCGTTTTCCTGCGCACAATTCATCGTTCCCTCCCAGCGCGCAAACAATTGTCCGTAATACGTGCCCTCCGTACGAGTTCCCCTCGATCTCCCTCGTTTGCAGCATTCTACATTTCGCAGCATTGTGAACGGCACGACGCAGGGGAGCCGATACTGCGTGTAGCAGGTCAACCAACTTCAGGTGCGGGGGCGGAGGCGGCGTGATCGTGGGGCCATGACGTTACTGCGGGTAGTTGTGACGTCACACCCGCCGTCTCACAGTAGGGAGCACGCTGCCTGACCCAGCGGCCGCTCAGGAAACGTCAAAAATACAGCCATCCGCTCAAAACTAACCCGAATTATGTGTCTGTACTAAATTATGTGTCTGTACTAGTGTAATTGTGTCTTAAGAATGCAGTTGTGGTGCTTTCTCAATATTCTTGGATATTTGTTCAGTATACCTTTAAGTTATTCTGTGCACCATATTCAGAGAATGTATTGTGGAAGTTGAGCATTAGAGAGAACACTTTCTGCTACACCACAAACGAAGGGCTTTTTATAAAAGTGAGCGCCACTTGTCTGTCTTGCTAAGGAGGAGTCAAAAGTGGCAGTTAGAAGTATGAGCCATGTGCCATTTGTCTACAGATAAATCAGTTGCAATGCCCACTGTGGGTACTCAGTGTTTTGCACTCATTAGTCAGGTATCACCCAAATTGGTGAATGGCTATAATGATAGCATATTGGGCAGTGCTTTCCGGCGTCTTTTGGAAAAAAGTCTAATTAGGAAAGCAAGATATAGGTGTGGTGGTAACTACCTACCAGCAAGGCAGTGAGGAACACTGTGATAATTGAGACCCATAGTTGTTGAAAGCTATAGATTAAAATTAAAGCATTAAATTTGCCTTAAAAGTTAAGAGACTGTGACTACCAAAGGCTGGTGACATCTTTCACAGACATCCACAGCCATATTTGGTCACTAGTTAGTATAGTGGTAGTGCTGATCATGTGATCTGACTTTTCAGATATTTAGAGGAGCAAAAAAAAAAGAAATTTAGCACTAAACTATGCAAGATGGGACTATGTTCAAGTGAAAAGTAAGGTACCTAAAGTTTAACAAATATAACTGCAGCTGCCCGAAAATCTGGACCCTGACGTAATGGATATGCTTGATTACTCAGACTTTATCATGTCAATATGACACGTCCCATAGAGGCAGTTTATAAAAGTGAATATTTTGCACATATCACACTTGATTGCATGGTTATATAGTAATTGACTGCTTGATATTTCGGACTTCATTTGCACTCATTGCCAACAGCCAAGCTGCCGTGTAAGGTGTACAGTGGAGCCTTGTTTATTTAGACTTCATGAAGGTAGAAAACTTTATTGAATGAAGTAGAATACAAACCATAAAGGGAGTCTCTAAATGGGGAGGCTGATATTTCCAATGATTTGACACAGTAAATTTCAGGTCTTATCCAAGACGGTGATGCGGAAGATGACAATAATGAAAGACGGCACTTCTTGATGAGGTAAACGAAGAGATGAACTAAAGTTTATGCAAAATAAAAAGAAACTTTACAATATATACAGCAAGATTGGGTAACATGGATCTCGCTAGCCTGGCCTAGCCGAAGCTGACGATATAAGCCATAGCACAGATACCTCGACTGGGCCTTGGAGCTCAGTTTTAATGCCTCGGGGTCCAGCCCACATTTGGATAATAGCTAATTGCAGCAAGCATCACCACGATTGGTTGCTTGCTGCTTACCACACTCCTCCCGACTTTCCTAGAACTAACAACTCTTTCCCGAGACGCCTATGAGGGCATAAAGCACAAAAGTCAAAGCATACAAATGGCAGTGACCCCAGCGATCATATTAGCCTGCCGAATCCGGGCCCCAGCCCCACAACCTTAACTTGTATGCAGGCCCCTCTCTTACAGAGAGAGGGAGCAACAACCACCCAAATACCCGATCCCTTCTACACTTTCCTTCGTAAACCCATGTTGTCTACGCATTGGCACTGCGCACCTAGTCGCCCCAACGCCACGATTGACAAAACTAATTTGGTGTTCTCGTTTCGCCGTATTTGATAAGTGACCATCAGAGGCCTTCACCCTTGCTATTGTCGCTGAAACGACCCCCTCCAAGCAGGTGCATCTCCCTTTTGCCATGTGCGGGCTTTGTTGTTGTAACCTCGACTCACCGTCGCTAGGCACTGTTCGCCTGCCATTCCAACAACCTCCGCAGATGCTGTCCGCCTAGCACTGCTCAAATACCTCGATGTCGACAAGCGCTGTTGTCCTGTGTGCACTCAAGGAATGCTGACACTTGACTGTGCCTATCGCATTTCCGCGTACCAGCGCCGACCCTTACAGGCACATTGCGGAGGGTTTGTTGCAAGCATGTACCATTCTCGAATGCCATCTGCTGCACAAACATGAATAGCTGCCAACAGTACGCAGAACTCATCTTTGTGAGTTGTTTCGTACTGAATAATATGACGAGTTGACAGTAAGTGTGTGTAGGAAGTGCATGGCTTCACTGTACTCTGCCCTAATTTTTCTGTCACCTACTGTCGGAACTGCTGCCCCTAGGCATAATTAAAAGCTCAGCACTGGCAAAGAGCCTGGTTTACCTGTTTGTCAGTTCTTCTTTATGGCCTCTTTTGCTTTTTTGTTTTGAGACCCTCTCCACGTGTAGTGTAATTCCACAGTGACGGGTTCAGTTTTTTGTCGGCTTTACCCAAATCAGTGCATTTATCCACAACATGCTGATGCCAATGACTGAACACCAAGCTCGTGAAAGCAATCAAAACCTGTTGTTTGTGCACTTGACACACAAAACACTGAACAGCATCAAGAAGAAGTGCAATTATAAATTATTCAGTGTTAGTAGGGAAATACCACGACAGTAATGCAGGTTTGTTGATGCATAGACAAAGCCAACAAACGATTTGAGGTCATGCCATGGGCTGCAAGATGGGTCCGAAAAGAAAAACTGCACAGCTGTTTGTGCTGCTTTTTTCCCTCAAGACATCTACTGTGTTGTCTTTATGCCATTATTCGGTTTATACAGGCACTTCTCTATCCTGATCCCCGGTCTTCAAATGTCCAACTCCAAATTTTCTCGGGAGGACCCTGCTGCCCTTGTGTGTTTACTAGTTTCCATGGTTATGCAACCCCAGACAGCCAGGACATGGATTCTTTTCTTAATTACTTTGAGCACATTGTCATAATATGCATCCAATGCTTTATTCATTTAAAACAGAAAAGCAATACTGAAAATCCTTGGATGATTCGTGACATCTTGCACTTTTATAGTCGTGTTTGTAGGCTTAGTCACCCCAGAAAAGCAACGATTCCATAACCTTGGATACATTTCTCAGGTAAAAAAAAAAGAACTTAATCTTGAGTTTCAAATGGCCGTAATTTTTTTTTCTTTTTTTTTTTTTTCGCATTGCATTGTCTTGAAAAAAAAAATGCTAGTCTCTTTTGATTGCAATGTTTCAGTTTCATCTTCTACGTTCAGAACTGATGTTGACGTCACCAGGGACCATGTAGTAATATCAGATCTTTAAATTAATATTCTCAGTCTGTGTTTATTTCTGATAACAAATTCACCCCACCACTTACCAGTACGCTTTTCTCTGAAGTAACCAGTGTTGATGAGATCCTAAGAAATGCTCTGGGCTATAGGGGGTACATGGCTTGGTCCTGGATCATTACTCCTTATGGTCATCAAAATAACTGATGTTCATTTTTAAATAGTTCTTATAATATAATCTACCACTGCTCCTTCGTGGAAGTTAGCTGGGCTCTTTTTTTATAAGGCTTGTAATAAGTAGCGTTTATAAAACTGAAGGCTTATTTCACAGGCATCATCATCAAGTGGTTATATTGAATGTAATTAAAGTAATGAAGGAAAAGGTTTGTGCAGCCAAGGAATCTTACTGGGGGTTTACTTCTGAGTCATACTGTGTGGTTTGTAATGCATCTCCAGTGTTCCGAATCTCCAGAAGGTATGAAGATTTTTACTCTTGCTCTGCACAATACTTCCGTGAGTGCTGCAGAAGCCCCACAAAATGGTTTAGGAGCAAACCCCCAAAGCTTCAAACTTCCAACAAAGGGTGCATATATATAATTTGCCGCCTAATATTTCTTCTAGCATTCATTTTTATGATGGTGACCGCAGCAGTTTTCATGAAGGGATTAAAGGCCCACTGTCCACCCTCCGGTCTAAAATATTTTCTTCCCCGGTGACTCTGAGACTTCGCCCCCAGAACGCAAGGCCGCAAAATGTTTTGAAAAGAGTAACTAATAACGCAGTTACAGCCACCGCAATCACCCGATTCTGTGGTGCTTCTCTCCTTTCGTTCCCTCGCGAAGGTTTTTCACTCTTCTGCCCAAGGTCGTCTAGCCTCCGCAAGACAAATTCCTCTTCCTCCTCCGAGTTTGGGGAGGTGGGGCGTGGCACTCTGTGTGCGCGGGAAAGAAACACAAACAAAAAAAAGGAGAGGGAGCGCGCGCCGCTGGATTCAGTCTGGCCGTGGCGAGGGAAAAGCGCGCAGCGAGTGGTAGACACCCATCTTCACCCTCAGACAGCGAGACAGACCAAACAACCAAACTTCTAAGTTTGGTTGTCATCTCTACATTAGAAAAATTACAATTAATTTTGTTACATGTTGGGGTGTACTCACCAGCAAAAATGTGTATGAACACTGATTTCAAGATGCAGCCGCATAGTGTGCAAGTAACTGAGCGCAGAGTGTATCCCCAAGTTAGAATGCTTGTTTTTTGTGCTCTCTAGCTAAAAAGGACCTGTTAACAATAGTACAGCAGGCAGCTAAAAAGAAAAACAGAAACAAAAGGGAAATTTTGGGCCGTGGCATAGCAGATTGGCTGGCAAACCAAAGTAGAAGCTTGCATTGACTAAAACGCAGTATGTATTTGACCACTGTTTTCACACTACTGGGAGCCTGGCTAACTAAAGTGCTTGACAAGCTGGAGATAGGTGTGCCTAGACGAAGAGGCACGCCCAGCAAGCAACCAAGGAAAGCATTGCACAAGCGCTGAAAAGGGTGCTGGACAGCTGTAAAGTTAAAAAAGAAAGAGGAAAGTCTAAACAATTGCCACAGAGCAGTATAATGTTGAAAGGGATGGCCTGACATATGTACCAGACCACTTTGATTTATTAATTTAGGCCCTAAATTCGAATAGCACGTTCTGGAATTTTTGAACTCATTTTCCTTGCTTTGCACTTTCTGCAAGAGCACAACCATATGGGAAAATTACCATTTCCAAATTCTTTCACTAAAGGCTGCTTTTTTTTCTATTCATGTTAGGCTGATGAAACTTAGAATATATTCTAATAAGAGGAAGGTAAGCCACACCTGAAAATTTTATTGAAATTGATGCAACAGTACAAAAGTTGACCCTTTAGCCCTGCATCACCCCCTAGCTGTTCCAGTGGTTATTACTGCCTCCGAGAGTCATTTGCTAGGCTTTGCAATTGATTCAGCACTTGGCATTTGAATGTTAATTTTGGTAAAACTGCTCTATAATATTTCTAAAAAATATCTCCCCTTTCTAGGTACTCTTTAACTGCTTAGTAGATAAAATTCCCCAGTACACTTATTTTGGTGTCAATTTATCGGATAATATATCATGGTCACTAAAAATACTTTTTCAAAGCATCTAATTTTTCTGCATGGCTGCTGGAGATGCCACCATCACTTCTGAATGTAGAAGAAACTTTGTGGACAAAAAAGAAATAAAAATAAAATAGCAGCAGCTTCTTTTCCTAGATAGTGTGCAGCTAATATATATATAAAAAAAAAAAACAAATTTATGGTCATTTGAAGCTTGAGGTTAAATTCTTTTTTTTACCTGAGAAATGTATCCAAGGTTATGGAATTGTTGATTTTCTGGAATGCCTAAGCCTACAAAAATGCAAGATGTCACAAATCATCCAAGGATTTTAAGTATTGCTTTTCTTAGTTTTAAATAAAAAAAAGCACTAGATGCATAATATGACAAAATGCTCAGAGTAAGCTGTCTGAGAGTGCATAATCATGGAAACTAGTAAGCGCACAAGGGTGGCAGGGTCCTCCCCAGAAAATTGTAAGAGGTGGTCATTTGAAGATGGGGGGGTATAAGGGAGTGCCTGTATAAAGCGAATAATGACATTCATAGTCCATGAAGTAACTAGATTACCTGCAAGCAAATGCTTAGCAGTTATTCTATGAGCATAAAGTTACTAATTTATAAATGTTTAATTCATCCTGTCTTGTTTGTGCATCTGTTCTTTTGGATTCTTACTCATATCTAGGCAAATGCTGTGAAATTCGTCATTACGAATACTCTTTTTTTAAAACATTTTCTTCCTTGTACTTTAAAGGGATAGTTTGCTGACTTTTGGATAATTTTTTCTTCAATTGAAAGCTCTTTTCCTAAATTAATGAGTGCCCTGTTGTGGCAAAAGCAAATGATTTAAGACAAAATTCTTTTTTGGACTATATAATAATATTGTTTTTTCAGTGGTATATAGAGTCTGAAAACCCTAGCACCAGGAGGCACACAATATGTAGTTATCATAATAACTATGCAACTCCATGGACATGACAACTGCCACGTTGCCAGCTTCGTTCAGCTGGCATGACAGCAACCAAGATGTATAGATTTTGTTTGACACCATGACTGAGATTACACTCTAGCCTGATTATAGCGAAGCCAGTTATAACGAAATAGTGGTTATAACGAAGGACGTTCAATTTCCCATTCCCCTTTTTGCATTTTCAATACAATTTGGGTCCAGCTTTAACGAAGTAAATAAACACACATCAGCAGATGTAGCAAAGTGATATTGTACCAAATGAAAAATAATGTATTCGGAGGTTTTTACGCCTTCAGGCAAGTAACTGTGCGAAAATGAGGCCAAAATTTGGCTTACGGCCTCATTCGCAGCGTTGTCTGTTCTCCCGCGAAGCGAAAGGTTGCTTCACTGCATCACTTGGCTGGGCGTTTTCGTGATGCGGCATCCCGTCGTGCCGCTGAGCCGGTTGTTGGGGAGGTAAAAAGCTAAGAAAATGAAAGGCAGTTTTCAGTGGCGTCACGGAGCAGCAGTTGACTTGGCGAATTGCAGTTCTTGAATTTCTCTTTTCTCGGTTCTGGGCCCGGCAGAGAGTCAGGGAGAAATCGCGGGAGTGAAAGAGGGAGAAAGAAGCGAGAGTGTTTCCTTTGCTTTCGTGAATCTTTGTATGTGCTTCTCTTGCTGACGCCATTATGCCTTCCTGCCTTGTTCCGCTTCTTACCTTTGATATCTCGTGAGTCCTGACTTTGCCTGGACAATTTTTAGACAATGGACCTACTCAGTTATCTTTTTCTCAGATCCAATCCTTCGATTTCTCGGCAATGTCGAGTCTTGCGAGCCCCAGCTTCTCAGCGGGAAAGAGAAAAGTTTGTTATTGAGGACGAAGCACGCCATTCTGGACAAATTGCGCCGAAAGGTGAAGAAGAGTGATATCGTATGGAAGTATGAAATTGCACAGCTCACACTCTCAGCGATAATCAAGAACGGCAGCTAGATCGACGCCATTCTTGATGATAACGTGGGCAGCGGGGACCAAAAGAGGGTCCGGTGCGCCACGTACGCCGACGTAGAAGCCAAACTTTACAGGTGTTTCTTGGATGCTCGATCAAAGAACATCCCGCTCAGTGGACCCATCACGTTAGTGAAGGCTGAGAACTTGGGCTTTGTTCCCTGTCACGATGACTTCCAGCTGGGAAGTGGGTGCCTCCAGAGGGTGCCTCCAGGGTACCTCCAGAGATGTGATACGGAGAGGCACAACATTATGTGTAAAAACATTGTTGGAGAGGCTGCATCCGTTGACGAGGGATTGCTCCAGCAGTGGATGGCCAAGCATTGTGATCGGATTCTTGCGTATTCTGACAAGGACATATACAATGCAGACGAAACGAGTTCTTCTAACTGCTGCTGTCAAAGGCTCGTGGCCAAGACAGACAAATGCGTGGGAGGAAACGCCAGCAAAAACCGGATCATAGTGCTGATCTGCTTTAATATGGATGGTTTGGACAAGCGAAACTTGTTGGTCATTGGCAAAGCTAAGAAGCCGTGTGGCTTTGCCAAAGTGCTCTCTATGCCAGTGACTTACGTGAGCAATGAGAAAGCATGGATGACAAGAGACATTTTTGGCAAGTGGCTAACCCGACTTCGACAAAGAGATGGTCCAGAGGGAGCGCAAAGTGCTGATGTTGCTTGACTACTGCATTGCACATCACGCCATTGCACATTTGAGTGCTGTCGAGATTTTGTTCCTGCCTCCAACAACTACTGCCAAGCTGCAACCTATGGACCAAGGGGTTATCAAGATCCTCTCCCGGCACCGAATGATCGAGCGCCTTCTGATCGATGCTTGCTCTGCTGAAAACATGGCCTATATGAAGGTCCCTTTGGTGAAGGCCATCTATTTTGCAAGCGGAGCCTGGAGGGACGTGAAGAACCTGACTATCGTTCATTGCTTCAAGAGAGCTGACTTTTGCCGAAGCAGCAGCGCAGACACAGCGCCTGCCGAGGACGAAGCTGCCGCGGTTGACATCATTGCAACAGCTTATGGTGCCGCCACGACAGCTTATTTAGAGCAGCTATGGGAGTCCACTAATGAGTTGGACCTTATTCCCCCAGGTTTGTCCCACATGAACTTCATTTCCACCGCCGACGAACTTGTTGCCACAGAGGAGTTCACGATTGACAAAGTTGCTGGGAACGTCATGGAAGGAATGAATAGCACCTCCGAGAGTGACTGCAACGATGCTGGTTGCGCCCCTAAGCCGGTGACCTCTGCAGCGGTCATCGCAGCTGTTGGCACGCTACGGATGTACCTCGGGAGTTTAGAGCAGAACTTCGGTTTGCAGTTAGAAAGTATGGAGGCCGCGATCCTAAAGACCGCACTTACAAAATGTGTTCGGGGAACGCTGGACCACTTCGCCCAGCGACGATAAAACAATTTACTCAAATTTGGATACAACGAAATAACAGATATAGCGAAGCGATTTACAATTCCCGCGGACTTCGTTTTAACTGAGCTAGACTGTATTACAGTAGTAAATATTAAATAGCATAAAATGAACTAAACAGAACTAATAATATCTATCACAGATGCCAACTGCAGTTCTATTCTGTAGAAGCGCTGCTGATAGCAGCACTACTCTAAAGTGTAGCACCATCTTTGGTTGCAAAATTTCTTTTCTGACAGCATTTTAAAAGATCAAGCAAGGTGAAATGCTAAGAGATAGCTGTAATTTATTAAAGGAGTGAAAGATAAGTTGTTAATATGAACAAGAATACTTGTCTGTATGACGCCTCTGCCACAGTCATGAAACACTGTGTAGTATTGCTTCAGGTGCTTCAGGCAGCTACTATGTTAGCCGCAACAAGAGGATACAACATTGCACTACCATCTACTCGGACCTGATTTCCTTGGTCAATTTAAGGTATAAATTCTTACCAAAACTACGAGTTCTGCCCTTGTTGCTGTCACAAAAGGGCGAGATCTACCAGAATATGCTAGTATTTTTATACAGTATTTGCCTCAGACAGTAGACTGCCTCTTTAACACGAGTTATCACATCGAATCATTGAAATTCTTGCATTGAATGTTCAGTTTTGTGGCTAGTCTCTGGTATGACGGTTAATATATCTTAACTTATTATGACAATCTTTGAGAGAATATGCAACTTGATGCCCTTCTGCAACTGTACTAACATGTAACTTTTTTTTTTTTTTTGCCCGCTCGATTAAAAGCTAATTTATTATTTTGCCCATTCGCCCTTGTCCATCCCAAAGCTTCGCATCCACGATCCTAGATTCGTTAATCTGCACATCTGTGCATAGTGGCCAATTGTAAGCATTCTTGTTTGTTTCCCCTTCTTTCATTACATATAGTATTTTTGTTTCTAACAGCAGTATTAATTTGTGCTTATCACTGTATGTTATAACTCTTATATTATACTCTGATGCACCTTTTTCTTTAGGCGTCTCATCATCTGAGCTGCTTTGGGATGTTAAACCGATATACCGAATTTTTTTCTTTAATCCACCCTTGCCATGGCGTGCCCTGTATTTTGCAGTATGTATAATATGTAAATAGATGAATGAATGAAGCTTGTGCTATAGGAAAAAATAAATATCAGCTGTATAAAGGGTTATTTTGTAGTTTTCACTACTGTCTAAACCAGAACAGCCACATAAAAGCTTGTGCTTTTGCTGTTTCTCATATTGATCTCAGATTAGTGGCATTTTAATTCGCACTTGCTGGAACATACTCATGGTGTGCTAATATTAGTATATGTGCATCAAATGGGTTCACTTAATTTCTTTACGTGTAGCTGTTTATACAATAAGGAAAGTCTGTGTTGCATTACATATGGAGGGGAAAGAAAACAAGCACACAGTATCAGCTGAAGTAATGTAGTTTTACTTTTCAAGGCGTGACTGACGGTGGCATGTACAGTAATGGAGAGAATAGGAGAGTACAATGAACAGTGTGCACTCCATTATGGATGTTCACTTCAGGACTGACGACAGGATAGATGCGTCAGGTTTTAATGAACTATTGGAAGTAAAAGCAAAATAATCAAGAATGAAGCGGTCGAAATACACTGAACAGCAATTTCACTAATATTGGTGTGATTGTCACAGGACAACAACAAAACTTGTGCAAGGAAAATTCTTCAAGGACTAAATTGCATGGAATGTACAGGATGTTGGTTATAATACAAGTTTGCTGAACCGCTGCATTATAGTCAAGTGCAGGCGTGAAGTACTGTTATGGTTTGTTTGTAAGACTAGTTGCATGTGGCAGCCGCAGATTTTTATTGGATGCTGTAATGTCTAATGATGGCTGCTCTTGTCACTGAGGGGCCAATTGTAGCCAAGTATTAAAATTTTTGGAAAAAATGAAAACATATCTATTTTGGGGAAAATGAGAAAGAAACGGAAAGATAAAAATTGGCTTCCTTTTCAGGAATTGGTGATTTCATTAATACAACTTCACCTGGAGTAAAATATGCTCTTTGCTCTTGCATACGTTCAGCATCTCTATGGTGGCATGCCTTTGGTATGCAGGCCTTGTGGAGGCGGAAGGGAGAATAAATGGGTTTTGTACTGAGGTGGGCATGCCGTGACACTTTTGTATCAACACACTTAATAGTGAGGTGATAATTTTTTGTTGTTGTTACAAGTGAATTGACACAGACTGAAGGGAAAAACACAGGTTGGTGCAGCTATTACCAGAGCATGTCGAACACTTACTGTCAAGTATCAAAATGGTGCATTGAAACCAGGCTGCTGAAGCAACGTCAGTGGGAGCAGGTCATTGAAATTAATTCCGGAAAGAGGTAAAAGCATTCTTGATGTCTATCAATAGGAGAAAATGAAAGAAGGTAACAACATGACAATTTAGGTACATTCTTGAGGTGTGCAGAGGCTGTTGAACCACCACTTGCAAGTTAGGTACACATGCCGACAACATACACATAAAAGAAGGCGGCGGGAGACGCACTAGTGTTTATTCTTGCTCAAAAAACATGCTTCAGAGGAGGGGCACGCCTTGAGGCCATTAAAAGGTTCATGGAGAAGGAAAAAAGCATCTGCTGCTTGATCGCGTTCGTTAGTTGTAGTCTGTCTACATTTTATGTTACACTGCAGCTCACTTGTGTCCCCGTGTCTGCGTGTATGTAGTGCTTTTGTGTGATGCCTTCTCTGTCCCCTCGCATGGCTCCCTGTGTCTTAATATATATATATATATATATATATCTGTATATAATTTTTTCACCTCCTTGGAATGTCAGGGGAGGAGGAGGAGAAAAAGACAGCAAACTCCCTCTTCAAAGCCTGCCACTTTTGTCCTGTGGGCAGCGTCTACAGCTATGGCCAGTGGGCCTAGTCTGGTTGTGAGCTTTTCAAAGCATTCTAGCTATATGAGTATCGCAACGGTCACACGAGGGTGAAAGAGGTGGCGTTCCGCGAGAGACGTGTGATATGATGGTGTTCTTGTTCTCTTTTTCTCGGCTATCTTTTTTTTATCATTAACTAAAAATGCTGCATTTCGGCATGGTGTGTGTGGCTCACTAGCGGGCATTTAGACTAAATATGTGAAACGGGAAGGCTGTACATATGTGAGCTGTACAGCTGCTCTTGCTCCTTCACTGTGTGCCATTCTCACTCTGGCCTGCTTCACTTACATGCAGTGGCGAAAGTTTGCACAGAGTGGAGAGACCCGGTCGCTGGCTAGTATTTCCCTTGACCTCTTTGATATGCTTTCACAGAAACATGGGACTTTGTTGGAACCAAGCTGTGTGGTATTTTGTGGGCAACTATCTTGATGGTGCGTGCATATGGAGTTGATGGTGCATGCATATACAAAGGTTGCTGCATGCAACTTGCACAGAGCTTGAACTGGTAAAATTTAGTCTAATTTTAAATTGTCTACAGTTTCTGCAAATGATTTATTGGTGAATGTTTGCTTAATGACGATTTATTTAAGTACAGGTTTCTTCTCAGAGCTTTTGCGATTCCTACATGCAGGTAACTGCTAACAAAGGAAACAATAAATGGTGTTTGTATATCACATCTCTGTGACTGAAATGCGTGGTATTGAAGCAAGTGACAGTAAGAAGATTTAAATAAAACCTCGCACATCATGTTGACCATTGTGGCAGTACGCGCAATCGCTGTCAATATCAGCATGCGCGGGTGACTGTGATTAGTCTCATGTGATATGTACTTCATCCTCTATCGATAGAACCCTGCAGGAAACACTCTCAAGACAGCAAAGTCATGACAGTGTTAGAATTGCAGTGTTAGGAATATAGCTTAAAGTGCTCCCTGCAGTCATGCCCATTTGCCTTAAATAAGCCCCATTAAAAGCTACTGATGCAAATGGGTCACTTAATTGCTTAATGTGCCAAAGTTCATGAACCAAAGCTTGTGCTTTCCTGTGTTTCAGGTGAGCTGTTACACATTCGAAGTTTTGTGCATGTTATGCATGGGATGATTGCAAGGTAGCCGCATGCGGATATTTAAGATCGAAAACTGCTATAGCACAAAGTAATGTGAGAGAAAAATGAGATATGCAATGTTATGAAACATTGCAGCATCCTGGAACATTCATAACGAAAAAATCACTGTTTCATTTTTGATGTTTCTTCTGTAGTACACGTGCCCAAAGGTGAACGTCTTGTGGGCTTTGCAGCTAAGAGCTGTTTTATGAAATCAACACGCATGGCAAACAGCATATGATGCGACGCGAACGCTGCTTGGGAAATTCATATTTGTTTGTGCCAAGCTTTGTGAACTGGCATTGCAACAATGCACTTGCCACCAGTGACGCTGCATTTTCCCAAGACCTCTTTCGCGCTGCTTGCAGGAAAGCGAAGCTGATGGGTCATGTTACAAATAGGGCTTTTCAGTGCGATTCGTGCGTTCTGCTTGCATTATTTGCACGTGCAAGTAATGCAACGCACGCTGCTTGGCATATAGGGTATCTTCAGCCGCACAGAATAAAACTGATTACTTTTTTGGGGGGTCTTTTTTTTTTTTTTTCTACTGCTATTCAGCTCTAACAGTTAAAATACATGCATTTCTGCCAAATAGGGGTCCATGCTCCATAAAACGGCTGGTGGTTCAACTGTTATCATTATTAGCAAGTGACAGCACTCCACCATGGAGAATTGGATGTGCTCTTGTTGAACATGGGCACATTGAAACAATTGGAATAACAGCCACTTTCCAAGCAATATTTCATTTTTAACTCCTGTGGGTATTAAGACAAGTAATGCTCTTCCAACAACATTATCCGTTAACTCTGCTGATACGGTGCTGATCACACACTGCAGTGTGCAAATGTTCAATAATGATACTTTGCCCACAACAGTAATGTATATTGCTAACAAAAATTCTAGAAACCCTCAACGGCAAATATGAGAAGCTTAACAGCACTCTTAACAGATCTAGCTTGACTACAATCAGCGAGCGTTTGCTTAAACTAGACTTTGCTAACGCTGCATAACATTTCAGTGCTTCTCTAAAGGCACCATTTGCCGCTGTAGTAATGTGGCAACCAATTTATGTTTCAACAACATGATTTAAAGAATTCTCGAGTTTGTGGTTGAGCAATGCAAAAGAAAAAGAGGACAGTTAAATGTGCAAGTTTTCTGTATATACAGAGACATCCAAGTATGGCAACAGACAACGCCACATTCATTCCGAAAAGTTACATTTCCAAGAAATGTTTGCACGTGTGCACATAGTCACCTTTGGTGGAGAAAAGAGACTCACTTTCAGCTTCTGAGAAAGTTCAAAAGCAGTGAAACAGGAGTAAAGCAACAATGAGGACAACAGTCTTGTGCAGTATATACAAGTACCAGAGCCTTATAACTTCATGACAGCATAGAGGTTGTCATCATCAACAGTGTTGTATCTCTCCTCATATTCATACGACATTCAAAGGATATTTGAGGCATTGCAAGTGCCAAGTGGTGCGACCCCGGCTTAGTGCAATCCAGACCCACTTCAGTTATGATGCTTACATCTCCAGAGATCAGATATATATATTATTTTGCACACTACCCTGCACATGTTTGGAAACATAAAGAGTGTCAGAACAATCTCTGAAAAAAGGTTTGGATGTTCAGATTTTAGTTGTGACTGGTGCCCTAGCTGGGTCACACTGCTTTGGTACCTGATCATACTTCTGTGCAGACACAGTTTTGAGCTAGCTTCTGTTCTCACTCAGCAGCTGAAGGCTCAGGCATCATCTAACCTTTAGGGTCACCTATGGAAAGCGAAAGCCTTTTGTGCGCTGCACTGTAGCAGCTCACTGGGTCTCACAGTGAGCCACTATGTCTGCGCTTCGTGGTGCAGTGTAACACCACAGGTGGGCGGCGGCAGCATGGACTCTTATACCACTTTGATTTATGCCCTATCGTTGTGATAGTGTGACAATCTGTGTATGTGTATGTTTGTGTGTGTGTGGTAGCCTTTCTTTCCTTTTTCATGGTACTGAGAAGTATCTTGAGCCATAGCCCAGGGGAAAAAAATATGAAAATGAAGCACCACACTTGCAGGACACAGTGTAGTGCGAAGCTCTGCTTTTCCGCTACAACCTTTGCTTAATGTGCCCTTTTTTCGGTCTCCTCTGGCTCCTTTGCCCAAAACAAATCATATGCTTCTTCACTGGATGGGCCTGCAAAGGTTATATCCCGTTGCGCCTGAATGTAGTCTTGTGTCATTAACAACCGACGCTGTATATCTTGCGGTGTACAGAAAAATTCACATTGTCAGAAAAGGTTCAGAACAATAGCTATGGCTGTGTGGAGGCCCCACCACTAATTCTCCTCACTAAGGGTGCTGGTTTGATGCCTTTGCTGGTAGCCTGGGGGCTTGGATAATTAGAGCATTGATGATTTCACAGAAGGACACACCGAAGATGCACTGCTTCACGTGCCAACATGCACACATACTTTGCAAGATTCTTCTTCAACAAACAACAGGTTTATATATATATATATATCATGGGTGTTTCTGCACATACGTGGTTGTCCACTTTTAGGGTGAACACGCGAACAGGTGGTCGCTGTCTTTGGAGTGCTATTGTGTCTGACCCGGCGGCACATCGAAGCTAATTTGTGGGCCTTGTGAAGCACCACCTTCAGGTCATTCATTGTCTGCGCCACTTTGCTTCGTTTTGCAGCTGTGTCACATACAATGGCATTCAAAGAGAGTGAACATCTGTTGCGTGCTCGTCCTAAGAGTGGCTGACCCTGTACTTTTAACTTCTGAGTTAATCAAGGTGTTATTTGCCTCGATACATAATGCTGTAAATGCAGATGGCAAGGTACTATATAATGCTTGCGTAACATGCTTATTTGGTTCCACAACATGGGGAATAACATGAGTGCGGGGCTTACACATTACGTTGAGAATATCGCAAGAAACTTGGAAGCGAGCCTGGCAGCTCGTCTTGTTTTCTCCCTATTCCATAACTGCATGTCTCCGCACAAAGACTGCGTTGATTGTAAAGGAGTTCTTCAGCTGTAAACAGTGTTTTTGAGGTGTTGGTGCATTGTATTGGTCTTGCCGTCAAGTGGAATGTGCAAGTCAGTGCCGTGCATTTGTGCTGGCTAGTTGAGGTTGCACGCTGCTGAGTTCATTCTAAAGCGCAAGCATGCGAAATATTATATTTTTGTTACCTTTGCAACATTTATTATGTTAAAATTATTGAATCTTTGTACATATTGCCAAATTCTTGTTGCATATTTTGCTTTCTTTTCTTAATTTTGCCATGCAGAAAGCTTGCTGTGCTGAGGATAAATGGTGCTAGAACACCTGTATCCTGTATTTGTAAATAATTGTTTTATGCCACTAGCCACATTTGTCACAATAAAAAGAAAGTCTCTTAATACTTTTCAGCTAGACAAAAAGTCAGGAAATCATGGCACATCATGATGTTAAATGGCATTCATGGATCACAACATTAAAATGCCCACAGCAGATATTAGGTGCAAATGTAAATCAGTAGTGATCTATGAAATTCAAGGGACAGTTGTGAGAGCTTGTTCAAGTGGTAGTTCGGCACAAATATGAACACCTTGTTGATTGGAATGCCTTAAAATTTTCTTCCCAGCTCTATTCTGCCCAGTCTTTACCAAGAGATATGAAGTTTAGTCTTGTCTAGCACTGTTGTCATAGTAGTAAGCATCCAGGAAGGAGAATTTGCCATGCAATATGGTACTAAAATTTGAACTAGAATCAAGGGGGCTGGCATATCTTGTTTATGGGAACCATGTTATCACTTTACTGACTGAACTGATTGATGGCCTCATTTTTTTACAAATCTTGTTGCATTTAAAACTATGTCTCAACAATGTCTCATGCAGTTTCATAATAGCTTCCTACATATGCATGTGTTTTGGACTTGGTGAGTCAGAACCATGCTGCTCTCACCTCAGTTGAGATTTTGTTTTTATGCTTACCTGCACTTATTACCTCTGCAAAGGTTCAAGAAGCATAGAAGTATTACCTAATGCATTTCTTTGGGGCAGTGTGTTTCTGCATCATATATTTGTCCTTGAAATTTCTGCTTCTTGCCTTTTCTTATGTCTTGGACTGTCATATCAGATGGTATGAGGGGAATGCACCATGATTTAGAAATTTAACAGCATTCTTAGCCTGTATTTAAAGCATCAAATCCAAAAAGAATTACTTATGGTCCCATGTTAAGCCCTTTTCTTAACAGGTATAAGCCTCAAGAAAGAAGAAAAATCTTATGCGTTCTCTTAAACTGCTTTGTTTTTGTAGAAATTCATTCATTGCACTCAAAAATGTCACAAAGACACATTTGTGGCCCAGTATTTCTTTTGTGTGATTATGCCAGGTTTCGAGTGCATGCACTTTTCGGTGACTTGAGGGTTGCATTAGATTGTTTGGAGCAAAGTGAATACACATGAACGTAGGCGTGACTTCCATAACAAATGCAGTAACTCTCTCTTTTTCACTTTTCTGACACTGCGTCATTTTCCATAACATTTCATTAGCAAAAAACAATATGCATCTCTCCTTAATGCCATGTGCACTTCATGATGCCTGTGCATCTATCACAAGCACCTGCACCTTATGCTAATGCAGATCTCTTAGTAGATGCAACTGTGCAGTACTCTATTCTTTTATCTTTAAGAGCCCTCAAAAATAGCGTCTACAACTGATTGCACCCCTTTGTAGCCAGAATCTGACTGGTTTTGTACTTGGGAATTATACATAATCACCAGTTCCTCTGCCAAGGAACCTATGTTAAAAGGCAACAACACAGATGTTCTTTGTGGGTGCTGATATTCCCAAATAATGGCCAATTGATGCTGAAAATTCAACTCCACTGTTCACATGTTGGGTGTTGTAGTACTGATGTGCATGTCTTCTGGAGTGGGTCAACTGTGTGCATGGTAGGTCTTCTGAGAAAGCGTAGTCACACTTGTGCAACAGAGTACACAAGAAGGGGTGTGTGTGTTGTTCTAGCCGGCAGAGGATGAAGGAGTTGACAGATATGTGCAGTGTAGTTACATGTACTGGGTCCACACATTTGTGTCTGGTCAAGTACTGCTTTCTCACGGATGTCGGAATCTCTTCTTGGATTGCATCTTTCTCTCTCTCCAGGGGTAGGGCAGTGTCAGGCTTGCTTCTGGAAGGAGGCACGTGGATCTCAACTGGTGCAGATAATGGGCGGCGTGCGAAGTTTGTTGGCTGCACTGACCAAACCCTTTGGACAGTCTCGCCTGTGCTGCTGAGTGTAAAAACGTGAAAAAAGCACAGCATAGATTGTTGTTGCACATGCAGTTCATGTAATGGAAGGCAAAATGTTTAGTACTCTGGTCTTTTGCTGCGTTGTATATACTTAAAGGGACATAACACTGGAATTTAAGTCTCAATTTTTTTTCGCCGCAGTGGAAAGAATGATGTCTAAAATGTTTGATTCCATAACGGTTTTGTTAGAAACGCTGTAGAAAATTTTTACCAGGAATTTTTCGATCAATGCGTGCGCCCGTTTTTATGTAGTCCGATGCTGGAAACCATAAGCAGCGACCGCGATGATGACTGGTGGCCGACAAAAAAGACGTGTACCAAAAACAAGTATAACTTTTCACTCGCCAGACAGTAATCAGACATTTTTTGCGTAGAGTAACTTCCTTTTCAGTTTCACACTCGATGCTGTTACGGCACAATAACGCACGCCCTCGTCGACGAAAGTTTTAGTGGGCACTGTCATTGCTTCATTCACCAAATTGCAAACACTGTGGCGCCATCTAGTTGCAAAACCTGAAAGCATACCTCTCGCGGTGCGAAAGCAGAGGTGGTTTTTATTTAAGGACGCACTGGAGAAAACGCAAAATATAATAAATTATGGCAAGCACTCCTAGAAGAAAAAAGAATGTGCAGTTACATAAATCAGCGATATTTTGCTGACATGTAGTCACGTGGGGGGCTACACTGAAAGTACTAGGGTTTCTCCGCTAGACAGCGCCTCTGTTGTTTTTATGCGCTTTTCAATGGCAAATTAAAATTGTAAAGCCTCTTTTCTTTGATATTGTAGTGCTCGATCTGTACTATATGAGACAAGATCTTTTCAGTTCCACCATAATCTCATGACATATTTTGGCCAGTATTCTGTCCCTTTAACACTATATTCTCCTTCCCATCCTGCCTTCCCCTCCTAATAAATATGCAAGCAAACACATAGACACATGCAGAGTGACCTTGAAATCGATGAAATGAGTTGCAAATACGCTACACAATTCCAGAAACAACGTAGATGAGAAAAACGATAAGAGCCAAGCTGATTTTCAGTGGTAGCACAGAATTTCTCACTGCATGCATTGTCTTTTCTGAATGCCTTGAACTTCACTGTTAAAATTGGTTGTTCAAATCGGGCGACGCATTTCGCAGCAGCCGTTGAGGATGGTTCTTGGTACATTCTTAGGTTCCGGCCATTATCACTCCTGTTTTCACCTTAACTACTCTTCAGGCGGTTTTTTGCATTCGCGACACCACCTTTCTTCCACCGTGACTGCATGCCCTCTGGTTGCGCCACACCCATCCTGCTTCCACAGTACTTTTGGATGGTTCTCGTGGTAGCCACCATCCGTAGTACGTTCCTCCGCGTACTCGCCGCACCCACCTTCTTTCGCAAAGCCGCTGTCCTGTTCTCTCGCTCCCCATGCTCGGCATATAACCACCCTGGCATGTCACCTTGCGGTTGTGGCTATTACCCATTCTTACGCTCTCGTCTTAATGTCCTCCTCCCTAGATTGTGGATTACTGCACTCTCGCCGTACAATGCTCCTTCCACGATAATCATCCTCTGCTTGGTTCCTGTGGTAACCACACTAGTTTGAGCATTCCCACGTTCTTTCTGTACTTCTTTTCCCATGGTAGCCATGGCAACCACCCTCAGCTAACGTATACATGCCACTACTGCAACAACGCGAGAGCCACGCGTGGGGCCTCCAACAGCTGCACCTGTTAAGAACTCGACTGCCTTAGGTGTACGATTAAGAGCATTAGCTCGGGTTTAACAGAATTCCTATAGGTCCTCAATTTCGGTACCAACGTGTACATCACGAAATAACGATATGTTCGGTACCACCCGCACCTATTTATGACCACTAGTTCGTCCCCTTCCCCCTCCGGCCCACGAAGGTCGCACCTCATCTCGATTTCGAGGACAAAAGGTCGGCTGTGTGAATCCCTCGCACGTGTTAGGATTCAGCTGAAAAAACAGTTTTGTGCGCCATATGGTGCCGATTCGTTTTGTCAACACTCGGAACTCTGTACCTAAAGCGGGTGCACCACAATTTTACCACCCATGGTGATTGTAAGTGGCAACACACACGCACACACGCGCGCGCACGCACACACAGACAGGGAGAGAGAGAGAAAGAATGGACACTCGGTAGGCTTTCTTCAGGCGTACCCATTCTAACTGGAAAAGCATGTTTCCAGTTGAATTTCCAATTAGATTTGCGTTTTCCAGCTGGATCTTGGCAGGGAGTGTAAATTTTCCAGCTGGAAACCGGAGCATTCCAGCTAGAAGTGATTTTCGGTTCCATATATCCAGCTGGAAATAGATGTAATTCCAGCTGGAAATGCCTTTTTCCAGCCGGAAAACTTAGTTACCCAGTTTCATAATCCAGCTGCAAATGGCGCATGCACACACACGCACATATACCAGGCGACGATTGGGGAGGGGGGCTCGCGGTCACGTGGCTTTGGGGAATCGCGATGTCACACATGGTGGACCAGGTGGTGGAATCTATTTTATGGGTGGTCACGTGGTAGCTAAGAAATTATTTACACGCTGTAGCTATAGTGATGGCCGCCATCTTGAATATGAGAGCAAAGGAGAAGCGGACGAGAAACCGGCAAATGTAAGCGTAGGAGCTAAAACGCGCTTAAAATTTGGTTCAGTGCTACACCAGCTGTCATTGTTGCCCCGTACTGCGCTGCAAGGCACGCTGTCGCCAGGTTTCAAGTTCCTTTCACATGAGCGCTGAAGGAGAGATGGGGAGAGTGGATATTGGGAGCAGAGGCAAGACTCTGCCTCCTGAGGCGGTCATATGCACTGGCGTGGATGACCCCTTCCTATCCTGCCCTCACTTAGTCACTTGATCTGTCGCTCCCTAGATGCCACTTTTCGTGTAAATAGCAACGCCACTGTGACGCGCCTGCCTGTTAAAAGGGTGTGACCAATAAATCCAGATAAATCCAGTCCGATACAATCCAGTAGGATGTCCCGATGTAAACATTCTCCGATAGGGAGGATATTTTTGCAGATCCTGGGTGCGCATTGACGCGACACACCGTTTTCCCGGCGAGGAGGAAAATAGCCTCGAACCGGAACGCGCTGCGCGGCTCCTCCTGTCTGGTATGTGGGGACGCGGGGATAGCAGCGGGGGCGGCAGGGCATTCTACAGAGAAAGGGCACAGGTTGCAGTCTTTTGCACACAGAGTGTCTTGAATAGCCGCAAAGTATCTAGGCTGATTAGCTGATGTGAGCGATGTGCTTTCTTTCCCTGTTCTTTCTTCTATCGCCCCTTTCTTTCCTTCATTTCCCTGATCGTTTCATTTCCGCCGGCCGCAGTTTAGCTGCTGAGAGCTGCCGCGGTTAACGCAATCTTTTTTTTTTTTTACTCAGTTGTTTGCGTTAACAAAAAAAAAAAAAAACCAAAAGGAGATGATTAACAGAAGATAAAATATTAACAGCGGTGGTATGCGCGTGTGTTGCTCTACACTGTTCCACTTGCAACTCATTCAATTGGGCGAAGACGAGCAGCTTCTGAATTTCAAGCCCCAACCGAAAATGTTTTGCTTTGGCAGCCTTTTGAGCGAGTTCCAAACACTGTGTTTGTAGAGTAGGGACCGGAAAAACAATACCCGTGCAACAGCGGCAGACTTTGGGCAACAAGCGGATGATATCCCTTGCGGCAAATATTTACGAGATGCCGCCAGGTAAAGAACTATTTCGATTCAGTCACCTGAGGTTAATGCAAGTATGAAAGAACCTGTCCCACTTGAAAACAACGATATACTAATAAATTGGTTGCCAACTTATTTAGTGAAACAGCGCTAATATATATATATATATATATATATATATATATATATATATATATATATATATATATATATATATATATATATATATTGAAAGCACGCATCTCGTAAGATTTTGCTACCGATAATAAATGGGAATATGGTCATAGGAATAGCAGCGATTGCTTGCAGTAAGCAAACCTTGCGACGAAAAATGGACTATATAATTGTTGACAAAAGCAACTTTCGATGAGGTCATTATGGGACATAATTTAAGGTCCCTATTCCATAGGTGTCATTTGTCCAGTATTTCATCTTGTATTTTAATGTAAACATGACGGCAGCGTCAGACAAACGCAACTAACACCCAGTCAGAGATATTGCAGGATAGCAGCTTCCGCTGTTGACAGGTCATCGCCACTTCCCGCACATACCGGCAAACATGTGGTCGAGTCATGTAGGTAATGCTGAAATCCGATTGCCTAGCAGTGGACGCTTGAACACCCTGCCTGATTGTCACCCAACAAAAGTAGCCAAGGTAGAGTAAATGGATCCGAAATGGATAATGGATACTTAAGAATAGAACCCCAGTGGTGGTGTGGGAACTTCCGCAGTAGCCGCTCAAGCAGTAAAGGGTATATGAAGGATCGGTTGACCCAACAAATCTAGCGCGATTAGCATTGCTCCTAAACGTGACATGAAACGGCTATACATTCGCTTTCTTTCTTTCCACAAATTGTTACGGTAAGCCGTCTCTAGAAATCATTTAAGAATAAAAAGTAGATCGAAAGCTGCCATCACTGCCAGTGTTGCGCCGCCGCCTCTCTGTGACACATAAAAGTCACTAATTGCAATCAGGCTTGTAGCCTTCAGCCGACCTGATCAGGAGCATAATTTTTGGTCATTTCTGACCGAATGGCTTCGCTGCTACTGAAATTTTTTTTTCTTTCAGCTAGGTACTTTCAGAAAGCAAAAATTTGCACGCGAAAGCTCCAAAATGCCGATTTCCGCTACTTGTCGCCTGTTCCGCGGATGGGACCCCACATACCAGCATGGCGGTTGTTCACAACTCGGCCGCTAGATAGCGCCACATAAATGTGCACGTGCGTGGCGTACAAGAACCATACCGATGTCACTGCCTCGTGTCCACAAATATATTTTATCGGGCCCGCTTAGTCGGACGGTAATGACCATGTGGTGGTGGTGGTGGTAAGAACATTTATTTACACAAGGGCCAGGAGGTATGTTTGGATCGGCCCATAAGGGACCGATCCTTACAAGCACTAGGTGGAGGTCCCTAGTTGGGGACCCCAGTGGCGGTTGCCGCCGCTCGGGCGCGTCCGACTAAGGCTTGTTGGGCCTGTAAGTCGTGGCAGCCGAGCAGGACCGCCTCCCAGTTCTCCCGGGTTGGGTTGGGGATGGGGGGAATAGCCGGGTTGGAGGGGCAGGCCCACACCATGTGATAGATGTCAGAAGACACCGCTCCACAGTGTGTGCAGCTGCCACTAAAGGAGGGGTCAAAATGTTTTAGGGCTGCCGGGCACAGCAATGTATTGGTGAAAAGGCGGAGAAGAAGCCGCTCATCCGCCTTTTTGAGACCTTTGCATGGGCTGGGATAAAGGCAATGACAATTTTGATAGTACGTCGTGATATCTTTGAAGGTGTAGGCCGGATTAAAATCGGGTTCCTGATCGGGTAGGGAGGAGAAAACAGCCCGGTGAGAGAGCGCGCGGGCGGCTGCGTCTGCTGCCTCGTTTCCTGCCAAACCCTGATGAGCAGGGGCCCATATAAGGTAGCGGTGTGCGGGGTCCGTATCCCGTATGCAGTTTAATTAAATTTTATAGGCTAGTAAGGGAGTCCAGCCTTGTCTGACGTTCCGACAGGCTCCTCGCGAGTCGGTAATTATGTATTTTGAGTCGGAATGAGAGGCCGCGAGAGCATTCGCCACCTCTTCTGCGTGTGTTGTACTTTGGGCTCTGAAGGTGAGACCGTTAACCGTTTTGCTGTTGTGAACTACAGCGGCCGTGTACCATCCCCCGTGGTGAGGGCCGGAGGCGTCCACGTAGTATACACCTGTTTTGTTGCCATAATGTCGGGCTAGGGCTTCCGCTCGTGCCAAGCGCCGACCATTATGATCTTCGTGTGACATATTCGCTGGCAGAGGTCGCACGCAGAGGGCGCGTCTCCACAATTCTGGGATGCGAAACCTGTCTTCCATGAGTGTGGTGTGTTGGATATGGAGTCGAGCAAGAAGGCGGCGACCCGACTCCGTTTGCGACAAACGCGTGTACTGATTTGTAAGGTGCGCCTCCCGGAGCTCCCGAAAAGTATTCACCACCCCAAGGGCCATAAGACGGCTGTTTGAAGTAGTGATGGGGAGGTCCAGGGCACGCTTGACAATTTTGCGAAGGATAACCTCAAGGGCATCCTCCTCTTGTTTCCGTAGGTGGAGATAAGGTGTCGAATATAGAATCCGACTAGTCACGAAGGCGTTTGCCAGCCGCAAGGCATCCTTACTTCGCAACCCCCCGCGTTTGTTTGAAACCCGGCGGACCATGCGGCCCACCTGGTCCCCCACCTTACGGAGTTTGGCCAATGTAGTGTCTGACCGTCTGTGTTTGTGTATGTAGAGTCCGAGTACCCGTATCTCGTCAGCTTCGTGTATGGGACCACTGTCTAAAGAAAGAGTGATTTGAGTTGTGCACTTTCGCGAGGGGCGGAGGTGCACAAATTCTGATTTTTGTGGTGAACACTGAAGACCACAGCGGCGGGCGTAGCTGTCTACTATCGTCGCCGCTGTTTGCAGGCTGGTTTCAATGTCCCCGATACTGCCATGCGTGGCCCACAGGGTGATGTCATCGGCATACAGGGCGTGCTGCACACCAGTGACACCATCGAGCTGGGCAGGCAGGTGCATCATAGCCAAATTGAAGAGCAGCGGGGAAAGTACTGCGCCTTGGGGGGTTCCCCGCGTGCCGAGTAGGTAAGGACCATGCTCATTATCTTGGATGCGAATGTAGGACTGACGATCCGTGAGAAATTGCTTGATGTATTGGAATGTGTTGATACCACAGTCGGTCTGGCTTAGGTGGGTGAGTATAATCTCGTGTGTTACATTATCAAATGCCCCTTTGAGATCTAAGGCGAGTACTACCCGGTCATTATGGGGGCATTCGAGTGGGTCAAGGACTTCCCGATTGAGTTGCAGGAGGACATCTTGAGCGGATCTGTGTGGGCGGAATCCGAACATGGTGCCTGCGAATACATGTTTTTGTTCAAGATATTCAGATAGCCGGTCCCGCACCATCGTCTCCATTAGTTTGCCCACACAGGAGGTGAGAGAGATGGGACGGAGGTTATCTGTGTCAATTGGTTTCCCTGATTTAGGAATAAAGGTTACCAGAGCCGTTTTCCAGTCGCTTGGCAGGGGGGTGTCCCCGCGCCAAATCGCATTGATGTAGTCAAGGAGGGACTGGTATGCCGAGTCGGGCAGGTTCGTCAAAAGTTTGACGGTGACCTTATCCCTTCCCGGGGCAGTGCCCCGTTTCATTTTGGCAAGAGCCGCCCGCAGATCATGGAGTTGGAAAAGTTGATCCAGCTCTGTGTTCTCTCTGCCTGCATAAGAGTATGATGATCCACGGGGGTCTTGGGCTGTACACAGATACTGGTCCCGGAGTTTCTGTGCCAGTTGAGTAGTGTTGCCAGAGAAAGCATGCATGGCTCTCTGCAAATGTTTCTGTGTTTCGGTTCGTGTTTGGGTTGGGTCGATGAGGGCTCGAAAGAGGCTCCATGTGTTGCGGCTAGACATTTGTCGCGCGGCCGTGTTGCATCTATCCACCCAGTTGGAGTCGGCGAGATGGGCCGCGTACTCAGCCGCTTTCTGGGTGAGCTCGGCAATTCGAGCTTTAAGCTTTCTGTTGTGTTTCTGGCGTCGCCAACGGCGGACGAGGCTGCGACGGGCTTCCCAGAGGTGTAGGAGGTGGTTATCCACGTCCGTAACCGCCTCTGAGAGCTGGATATGTGTTTCATGCGAGCGAAGGTGTGTCAGCAGCTGTTGGGACCATGCTGAGTAGCCCTGCTCGGAAATGGGTGTGTTATCAAGTGAGTCAAAATTTTGCCTGAATTTCGTCCAATCTGGGATACGGGCTTGTGTTGTGGGACGTTTGAGCGGGCGTGTGTGTATTGTAATGTTAAGGATGCAGTGGTCACTACCGAGGGTTTCCTCGGTGTTGAGCCAGTCTGCGTGTCTTATGTTGCGAGTGAAGGTTAAGTCCGGACACGTATCCCGTGTCACGGAGTTTCCTAACCGTGTTGGGCAGACCGGGTCAGTGTGGAGGGTGAGGCCCAACGTGGACGCAAGTTCCGCCAACTTACGTCCGCGCGACTCCTCCTTGCGATACCCCCACAGCTGACTGGGAGCGTTAAAGTCGCCCACGATCAGGAGGGGATCGCGATCCGCTACTCTTAGCGCGCGGCTGAAGAGGTCCGCGAATGTCACTCGCTTGAGTTTGGGAGGGCAGTACACGTTGAGTACATGCAATGGCGGGTCCCTGCGGCGGAGTGGTAGAATTGTCACCATTACATAGGAATAACATAGTTGGAGATCGAGATCCACCAAGTTGGCTGTGCATGCTTTGTGTACGAGAAGACAAGACGCGGGATCCTGTTGGAACGTCGTGTGATTTGAAAGTGTGGCGCCTAGGCCTGGCTCCTGGAGGGCAACCACGGCTGGTACAGACTCGAATGTTTCAAGGTAGAGGCGGAAATTGGCCCGCTTAGTGCGGTCCTTAAAGCCTCTACAGTTCCATTGTGTTATTAATGTTGAGATGGCCGAATTGGAGGTAGAAGAGCGCCTTTGACTAAGGTGTTTCGCCATGATTTAACATTTTTGGAGGGGAGGAGGAGGGAGTGGCTGCCCCAGAGCCAGCTACCTGCGGCACCAAGGGGGTTGCGGCAGGAGCGGGGCAGCTGTCCTCATTGTCCGAATCAATGATCCGACGGTTGAATTTTGCAGGACGGGATACGTCCCTAATGGGCCCCGACCGACGGAGGAGGCGGGGGTTGTCCGAGATGTGTTTTGAGACGACCGCGGGTATGGCAGTTATGACCTTGGTGAAGATCTGGTCCATAGCGGCCTCTATCATAGATTGCATTTTTGAGGATAAGCGTTCCTCCATCGCGGAGATCGCTGTCACGAGGGCTGGCGAGAGCTCCGCGTCGCTCTCCATCGCGTCCGAGTTCTGCGAGCTCGGAGCGGCGGACGCCAATTTTGATTCTAAATTTTGAATTTTGTTCAGTAAAATTTCATTCTGTGCCCGGAGCACGTCAATCTGTTTTTTGTATTCCGCATCGAGCGCGGAGACGGTGAGTGGAGAAGAGGGGGGCTGGGGAGAAGAGGAGGCGATCCCCGCCCAGCTGCTCACCTGTTTGCAATGTTGGGGCGCAGATGCCCGGGCGCCGGCAGCGCCACCCGTCTTAAGAGCCGGGAAGTGGTGCTTGTCCATGCCGCTGGGCGGTGGCGGTGGAGGCGCCTTCTTCTTCCCAGGCGGCGTTTTGATGTCGGTGGCAGGATCAGCAGGCGGCGTTCCGCTATTGCCACCTGGAGCTTGTTGCCTTGGCTGCCGCCGTTTTGCTGGGGGCTCACGGCGTTTGGCCTTGGGGCCTGGTGCCTTGAGCTGGCGGAATTTTCCCGTGCAGTCACGTGAGTTGGTAGGGTGGGCTTGCCCGCAGACTGCACAGGATGGACTGCATTCATGAGGTGCCTTGACCCCGTCGACGGTCGGCACCGTTTGGCCACACAGGCCGCACTTTTCGTTGTCCGGGCAGGGGCATGTGTCCGCCCGGTGGCCCACAGTACCGCATCGCACGCAGGCCGGGACAGTTCGCTTGTACGCACGTACAAGGGTCACTTCTGAATTATAGTGAATAAATCGCGGTACCACTTTGCCCACAAAAGTGAGCGCCGCGACGTTTGATTTCCCAAGCTTGCGGATATCGGCAAGCTCTCCAGCACGCCACTGGATCTTGTTTTGAAGTGACTCACTGGTCTCGTAGTTTGCTACGGTGATGACGCCGCGACACACATCACCAGTGAGTTTCAATTGGCCGTACATGGGGAGCTGACCTTTGGGTGACGCAATTTCGAAATCACGCAGAAGCTTGTCAGCGACGTGCGGTTGTCGGGTGCCTGCGACGATAAGATTTTGCTCCCACGTGGGGAGGAGGCTGAGCGATGCTGCGGCCTGGGTGCCCAGGTAGGCCGCGAACGCTGCTCCCAGCTCGCCATGTTGGAAGACATCCTTGAGAGCGACGGTCACCCGGGGCTTCAGGATGATGACAATGTCTTCGGGGTGAAGCCGAGGAAGCGGCTTTGGTTTCCAAACGGGTCCAGAGTTACGCGGGGGCCCGCCGTGAAGTGCTGCAGCGCGCACAGCAGCGTTTTGCTGTGTTGAGGGGCGTTCCGCTTGCGGGAGCGGCGTTCAACCAATTTGAATAGCCTCGCGTTCTCGATGGGCGCGGAATCCGGGCTATCAGGCGCAGACGTTGCCGAAATCTCTGACCAGGTCATGGTGGCCGGGTCGTAGCCACGTTGTAACTGTTGAGCCATCTTGCCGCTGTTGGGCGACTCACCCACGGCCGGGCTGCGGCGCAGCCGTTAGGCCTAGCGTCGCCGCCACGACACGCAAGTGATGATCGGCCCTAAAAATGCCTTAATAGTCCCACCTGTGTGCGGGTGGTGTCCGCAGGTAGCTGCCAATTTTACGCAGACAATCGCAGCTGACTTGATGGGGTTGAGGTCGAAATTTCGTTGCTCCAGCCAAAACTTTGGTGGAGCCGATACGCTGCACGTCCTCTCGCTTCGCGCGCTCACAGCGCCCCATGACCATGTGAGCAGCGAGTCCCATCTTGCCAGACGCCGAATCTGCGCTGCTCGCGCTTGTCGTCTTTGGCCGGACCAACGTCGCACGTGAAGGATTCTACACGTGTCTTGTGTAGTTTTTTTTTTCTTTTTCTTGAGAGAATTCGAGGAGAGTTAAATCAAAAGGCGCAATGCGCGGGAAATAGAGCGAGCGCCGATTCTGTACGTTCGTAATTTTTTACTGTCGTTTTTTTTCCCCCTGTAGTTTGGCGTGTTGAAGCGACTCAGGGAGGCGGTGCTCACTTCACAGGTTGAGCGGCTCCGTCTAATCTCCACAGGCAGATCCATACTAGAAAGACTAGGGATCGACACTTGCGGAGGCGCCCAGCCAAGATCTGAAATAGATATGGCTATACGGGACAGGCTATGGATACCTCCGCTGCCAAAAAACATGCATCCCGAACACCATAAGGAGCGTCGGGAAAAGAGAGCTGGAATGCTCAGTAGAAAAATTAGCCGCCTGCCTCCGGAGGAAGTAGCCTTCGTAGATGCTGCCGGAGGGACAAGCCCCTTTAGTGTTTCAGCGGTAACGAGCGGGTCGGGTAGACCGATTACCGCAGTCGCCCTGAAAACTAGGCTGTAGCTCTAGCCTGCGCCCAGACGAAGGCGCGTTTTGTGGTCTGCGACAGCAAAACTTCCATACGAAATTACTGTCGTGGTTTTATTGCCCCCCAGGTGAATCGAATAATACATCAATATCCAATCTCGCGAATTGTAAAACTGATTTGGACTCCGGCTCACGCTGGCATTCCCGGCAACGAATCCGCCCATGCCATGGCTGCAGGTGGCTGCTCCGCCAGTCCCTACCCTAAATTGCAGGCAGGCCGTCGCCTGGTGTTGCCTTCAGACTGGGACATTTCCACACCCGCTCCTGGGAGCCATATGCTCCCAGGAGAACGATCAGAATACTGTATAAACTGTGACTCGAGAGGGACCCTCTGTCCCTTTTCTCTCGGGAGGGGCCTAAATCTGACGCCGCACCTCTGGGAGACCATGCTGCGCAGCGCGGACCCTGGGCTCCAGCTAGCCGCCATCCAGCTGGCCTGGGACGCCGCCGGCCAGCAACGTCTGCAGGCCTGCGTCTGAGGCGGGACCCCGCCATCCATCCCAAGCGACGGAGGGCCGGAGCTCCTTTATCCGCTGGTGTAAATAAAACGTTCTACTCTCTCTGTCTCTCTGTCTCTCAGGGAGTCTTCAGTATGCTTCTTTGCAGCGCACAAGGTTTTTGCGTTTGCTTTCCTCATCGTAATGAAAATGTACATGCAAGTGTACTGACCGTAGGCGGTGCTACAAATATATTGGTTGCCTGCAGTGAGTTACTTGCACACACAAGCGCCCCACACACCTGCAGTTTTGTAGTGGCAGAAAAGAAATAACCGTCAAGACTGAGAGCACTTTCTTAGGGCGCGTAGATGTCGACATTTAGAATTATGCTATGAAATTATACAAAATGTTTTAGCTTATGGGCGGACATTTTTCCGTCAGTATAATTGCTTCACACAACCGGCGTAGCTTACAAAGGCGGCCGATTGAGCCCAGTGCCTTAACGCGTTGCTCTCAGAAGCAGACAAATCTAAACGCCCTCTCGCCTGCCGCTCAGGCCACCGCAGCCCACGCCTCAATTGCAGAAAAAAAAAAGAAAACAAGCATGCATACATATGTGCAAATTTGCTCCAATGACGACGAGACCCCCCCCCCCCCCGTCTTTCCCTCCCCACAATTACACAATTAAGCGAGTGCCGAAATACTCCGCAGCCCTCCACTACGGCTCCTCTTTCTCTCTTTCCACTTTCATTCCCACCCTCCTCCCTTCCCCTACGGCGCGGTTCGGGTGTCCACAGAGCAAGTGTGACAGTTACTGCGCCTTTCCCTTCCTGTGAACCAATTTACCTTATTTATTTATGTTCTCTCTTTTCACCTTCACTCCCACCTTCCTCCCTTCTCTTACGGTGTGGTTGAGGTGTCCACAGAAAACAAGTGAGACAGATACCATGCCTTTTCCCTTCCTATAAATCAATCAATCACCTCTAATGTCAGCGCACGTTAACTCCAGGTGGTCGAAATTACTCCGTAGCCCTCCACTACGGCTCCTCTTTCTCTCTTTCCACTTTCACTCCCACCTTCCTGCCTTCCCTTACAGCGCGGTTCGTGTCCACAGAACCACTGTGACATACTGCGCCTTTCGTTTCCTGTGAACTTCGACTAGCTCTCTCTAGTGTTCCAAATCACAAGCAATGCAGTTGACGACCGTAACTCGTCTTTCGAGATGGCAGCACCGCAGCATCGGGCCGGACGAGTGTAACTCGTCATTGGCGATTTTGTGCGATTTTATGACAGTATTTGTGATAGCAGATGTGCGTCATCCTTACCAGTGCGCCTGCCGGGAGCAGACCTGCTCGGGGTGCACGGCAGCGCTTGTGGTTGGGGGATTGTGTGTCGGGTCCAAATGGGCGGAGAGGGGTGCTCACGAAGATGATGTGGTGGCAGAGGCGTAGGACGGGGCGAACGGGGGCGCCGTCACTTTAGTGCCGAGCCGGGACAACCGCGGCTCCAGGCATAGACTCAGCCGGTACAGCTCTTCATCAGGCATCAGCCGGCCCGGGTCCAGCAGGTAATTAAACACCTGCGAGAGCACAGTCATGTGTTAGAGGGAGCTCTGTTATGCCAGGTTCCGCCAAGGTCATTGGGTGGAACGATTTGGTCTTGAAGCCAGGAACTTTCAGTTAGTTTCTTTTTGGGACCTTGCAACTATTTGCAGTTCTTCATTTTTTTTAAGGACCAGTACACACACAGTCGGTTTAGCTCATAGCCTCCGCTGCTAGTGATGGGCTTAAATGCTAAACAGTTAAGCACAACAATACTGGCAGACCCTATCATGACAGGACATAATCATAGCACACTTCATTAATGCACAAAAAAGTTGGAAAGCTGAATTACAAATCTATGGTGTATACATCACAACACAGTCAGTCGTAAAAAAAAAAAATCACTTTTTAAAGGTAATAAGTTCAACAGATTGTTCAAAAGAGAACATTTGATAGAAGTCTGTCTGGTTGGGGACTTTAATTTTAAGGTAAAGGTCAATGACTCCAACCAAGTTCTTCAACAGAAAATCACGACGTTTCGGAGCCGACTCGGCTCCTTCATCATGGTGTGACTCCGAGCGAGGCGCAGCTTGTCTTTTTATGACCTTGTGTCGCCGACCTCCGGTTCAATGACCACTATCCATGGATATATGAAGAGGGAAGGGTGCCCAAAAAGCGATTAACATTCCCCGGTGTTTGATGAATATGCCACGGCTCAAGTAAAAGCCTCTCCTGCGCGGATTATCTTCGGTATCCAGTATAATCGTTCTGTTGGACGTCCGCATGTGCTGTTTAATTCTTTCTGCGAAGTTTTTCATTTCGCCTACACATGAGGCTGGGTGGAAAGAGCAGGGTATTCTGTATACCACACCTTGGGTATTTTTTTTTTTGGGGGGGGGGGGGGGCGGGGGGGGGATGAGGGTCTTTGGGGTGAGGAAGGAAACGTCCTATGGTAGTGGTCGGTTTACGCGTTACCGTACATGAAATGCGTGGGCGAGACGCTCGCTCGCATTCTTAGAAAAGAAGGGGTGCTGGGACCACTCGGCGGTTCCCAAACATCGTGGTTTTTTGTTAAAGAACTTGGTTGGAGTCATTCACCTTTACCTTAAAATTAAACAGATTGTTGGTTGCAGCTCTTGTTCAACAGTTAGCCTAAATAAACTAAGGGACAGGGGGCCGCTAGATCTTATTATAGTGTTTACTATTTCAGCTATCTTCAATTTATATGCCATTGATAGTGGTTGCATGCGAAGCTGCTGAAAAAGGGGCCTAATGGGGTAGGTACTGGTTGAACAAGTTATTATACGAGTAACACGTTTTTGAAAGCAAAAAATGGGATCTAGATATGTTTTATATGTACTGACCCATGTTTCCAATCAATAATTGGCTGTGCACAAAGGCAGAGTACAGAATCGGTAAAAGTTAAGTACCCTGCTTAAAATTTCCCCAACGACCACATTTGACACGGAAACTTTAAACATCTGTCAGTTCAGTTCAGTCGTTCAGTCGTGTCCGACTCTTCGTTATCCTATGGACAATGTCACGCCACGCTTTCCGGTCTCTCACTATCTTCCTAACATCACACAACTTCATCTGCAGTGCCTCGAGGATGCCATCTAACCATCGCGTTCGCTGCCTATCCTCTCCTCTAATTCCGCTTAACCTCCATAATTTTTTTTCCGCAGTTGAAAAGTACGGCTGGCTGCACTAATGACGTTTTTAAGTGATGCTCTTCTCCGCACTGTTTTTTTTTTCTTTTTTTTTTCGAAGCAGTATTAAACTCCAGTTGGGTTTCGATACTTTTCATTTTATTTTATTTTATTTTATTTTATTTCAAGTAACCCTTAAAGGCTCTCGTGATGAGGTTATTACATATATAGGGTGGCGCACTGCACATTATGGCAATTTCTTTTTGTAGTACTATAAGTTAATAAAAGGAGAGGAGATGTAACAAAACGACTTTTGACTGAGACATGTGGAAAAAGGTGGCAGCGAAGGTAACAGGCAAGCTGTAGCTTTTAGCCAGGCCAATATAAAGATAGTGAGAGACTGGAAAGCGTGGCGTGACATGGTCCATAGGGTCACGAAGAGTCGGACACGACTGAACGACTGAACTGATCTAATATTTATTAGCTTTTGCAGTTTCCCTTCTTGTGCCACAATTTTGCCCTTTACATTTCGTAATTAAAAGTAAAGCTTACCTTCGGAATCATCTCAATCTTGTACGGAGTCTGCTGGAAATGGCGAATCTCCCGGATCACATGAGCAATCTGCAAGCAACCAGATATATATATATATATATATATATATATATATATATATATATATATATATATATATATATATATATATATATATATATATATATATATATATATATATATTTTTATTGAGCACACAACGAGAAGTGCGGACAAGAAACTTCGAGCAGACCAAACTAGTAGCTCTTCTCTTAGATTTGCTGCATGCACATTTCAATATCGTAACACAAAAGCACGTTGGAGGTCGCATTCAGCCTCACAAACGGGTCCTGAACTGCGTATTAATTATTAGGCCCCCTGAGCTCTTAGCCATGGCTCTCCTTTTCTGAAGCAGCTGGAATACTGAGCACTACTAGATGACTCTCGACTGCGGAGTATCGGAGGTGCAGGGTTGGATATACAGTGCTGCTGGACACCGACCAGGCTTTCAATTGAGACTAGCTTTCCCGTGGTTTGTAAATGCACAAGAAGATGGATCTTTGACGCCACTTCGGGCAGACCAGACATATACAATAGCGCCGGTTATCCGAACCGCCTCCGTGCCGTAATAAAAACAAAACAAAAAACAAACGTCGTCGCCGTCGTCACAGCGACGAGAAGCACGCATTGCTTCTATTGGTGGTGTTACTGTTTTCATGTCGAATAGCGCAGTCGTTCAGTAGTGAACAGACTGAAATATGTTGTGAAGCTCCCCAGCAAGCGCAGAGTGAAGACTCACGTGTGTATCAAGCCACAGCAGAAGACAAAACAGTGTAGAGGATCTCGAAAGGAATCGGCAAAAAATACCGAAATTACCCAATGCTTGGCCAGGCACCTCGCACCATGCTACACTTTTATTTTTTTATTTTTTCACATGTGTTCGCAAATGCGTTGTTTTGTGGTGGAAGCGGGCTGCGCGTAGGTGGCGTACATTTTTATTATAGCAGGCTATATTTGCTACGAAAGATGGGGAGAGATTTAGAGCAAATATTATTAATCTAAGTCGACCATGAACCTTGTGTCTGGCACTATTTGGCTATAGTTGCCCTTGCTCCAAGAAAATCCACCACTATCATCATCAAATATGATGAAAGCCAAAAAGATAAACTAAGGTCATTGCGAATCTGTCCACACCAGTTTCCCGAAATAACTTCTTATTCATAGTACACGAGGAGATGGCGGCAAAGACAAAATTTATGATTAGAATAATAAAGACAATCACGAATATTAACAGGAGGTTTGGGCCGCTTGGTAACACATACTGAAGGAAAGAAAGCGGTCGTTTGGTCTACATGTTTTGTCACGTCCTCTCGAGCGTCGCGTTTCGACACATGTAACATTTGATGCCGAGCAGTATGTGCGGTGGTTTATGTTAATTCGCTTATATCATGCGGTAGAATAAGAAGAAACATTTTTTCACAATGAGTGACACCATGTGGCCAGCGCTGCCTGACGAGTGGCAGCTTTTATTAGTGTACGCGAATTTAGAGGCAAATGTTCAGCACGATGCAAAATAATGCTTCCACTTAATTCGTGCCCACCGATAGTCTCCACGCTTCCATCATTCTAATTTCCGTCTTCAGTTACTGAAATCAGGGGCAGATGTGTGAAGTAATAAGTAGAAACGTTCCAAAGCAAATTTGATTTGTTCTGCTCCGTGCTTTGATGCAGCATGTGTCCTGACGTCCCAGCACGTGTCCCAGACGTACCATTCTCATCTTGGAGAAGTTGAGCAGGCCTTCCTCAGTGAAGTTTGGCGTGCCCTCCTCAATGAAGGAGAGGTCGGTGAGGTACATGCCCAGGTACGGAATGCAGGGTGGGTCACAGCGGTGCAGGGCGTCACGCATGTTGCGGAAGCGCCCGTCGGCCGACACCAGTGCCTGCAGCTTGTCGATCGTCTGCTTCGTCTGCACGCATGCCATACGCTCAGCATGCACGCTCTGCGTTATAATCCGCACAAAAGGGCTTTCGTTGCTCACCGTCTTTGAGACCTTCTCCCAGGTTTTCTTGAGGCGGAACACCGAGCTGTTCATGAAGGCCGCGCAGATTTGGAGCACACCGTTGAAATTGTGCAGGCAGCGGCAGATGTCGGCAACGGCGGACCACTTGTCTATGATGGTCACTCGCTTGGACATCTCCGGGCAGCGCATAATTTCCGACACCACCAAACGACTCACCTGCATGCGAGGGCGCAACAATGGCAGAGTCCCTATGTTTAAATAAACCCACTTGATTCTAGGACGAGCTGTTCTGCTTGAAGCAAAACGTTAAAATGTGGCCGCAATGCGTTATCGTGGCAACCACTTCAAACCTTAGATACTCACATCATTGAACCTCCTTGTCATAAGAAGAATGTGAGGAGCCTTGGTCGCCTTTTCAGGCTTCATCCAGGCTTGACCCAGAAACTCTCTGCATGAAGAGTCGAGGAATGGACGTAAGGTTCGGCGGCGCATCTCTTCAGCAGATGCGCAGGAATTAAAAAAAAGGTAGTGTGGCGTTGAACAATAAATGACCAGTGAGAATAGCAAGAAATTAAAGCAAGTCGTGCACTCACTCGCTCCGTATGGCGATGAATATCTTGTGATCGAGGTAGGTCATGCCTTCGGCGATTTCGAGTGCCGACAAGGACTCAACAGTTTCTTTACTTGGTGTCTGCGGTCATTGAGAAAAGGAGTTACAAAAAAGCTTTTCAGGAGACGAAAAGTTAGTTTGGACGCAACAAACAGGGGAAGGTACGCGCCATCGCACTGCCTGCATCTCCCTTCAAGGAATAAAAATGCAAACAGTAGCAGCATTTCTCCACAAGAGCCAGTTCCTTGTCGAAATTGATCTCGGCGTCGTTGGACGCCTGATGTTTAGGTGTTGGCTTTTTAATGAGCGAAGAACTGCTTTCGCATCTATCTCATATTAAGCCAGGATTAAACGCGAGCACAACGCGTGAGCTAACAGCAACTTTTCCCTTCTGCCTTCTGCTTTTGTGGTAAATTTGCGTAATATTTGCGCCTGTTCAAAGTGTGCTACAGAGTTTATCTTTGTCAATCGACTTCAATCTCATGCTTCGCGCTTGTACAACAAAGCACTACATTTCCACACTTGAATTCTGCTCGCTAACACTTGTTTCCTTAGTTGTTTATGCTTAATTCTGCGCATATTCATGGCGATTTGCAACTGTGTAGGCGGTCTTGAAAAATAAATACTACACACAATCTCTTGTACTTAGTAGCTCGTGGTAATGGAGTTTTGGCGTTAGTTGATTTTTTCATTTGTGGATGAATTTATTAAATGGCCGCCTAATTAAAACAACAAAGCGCTCGAACGAAAGGCAGGCGTGGATATTCGTTCTTATTATCGTAAAGGGCCGTAACAACTCGAACACTCGTTAATTTGGACCTAAAGGGGACGGTTCCTCAAAAATTGCCGGTGTTCAACACGGCTGAACTTCGTTAACGAGCGTGAGCTCTGTGGGCCTCGCGTTGGGCAACATCAGCAGGATTGTCCAATTTAGCCTGACGCTTGCGGCAGGGTGTAGACGTCGACGTCCCAGGCAGCGCATCATTTATTAGATGAGGAAGAGAGCCGCAGTTAAAGAGCACTCGTTTTATACCAGCGGCGAGGCGGAGGAGGAGCGGCACGGTGCAGCTGATGGTCACGTGATGGCGAGGCTGACGTCACTCGCGTTTCGGCCGGCCGCGAGCCGAATGATCGAGCGCTTGGCGCTGCTGTGGCGAAGCGCAGGTTAAACTGGCGCAGGCGCAGTACTTAGCTTGCGCATTTCATTGACTTTGGACAGTGGTATCAGTAGAGCTACGTTCTAAAGTGCCAAAAGTGTTCGCATGAAAACACAATTCATTTATTGCCATTTTGAGATGAAAACTGCGTAATAACGACGGTTTTCTGCAGTTCTATGAAACATTTAAACCGCGTGCACTATCAGAAGTGTCAGAAGCAGAACTGCTTCATAATGATAAAGGTCGCAGCAAACTTCGTGCAACGCTACGGCGCTGCACCTTATTCCCACGGGCTTCATATAGGATGAGGAAGCTTCACCGCACAAATTACGATATGTATATGACGGGCATGGAGTTTCGGTGCACTGTAACCAAGAAAACGAAAAACAACGCGGACAGAATCGAGGGAAGCGTGCATCGGCGCCGGAGTAGCCAGCTGTCTTCAATAAACAGGCAAAATCATTCACTAGGCAATCGTCGTTCTAAATGACGTATAGCTATAGGCTTGGCTGGTTTGCTGATGTGCACGGCTGACAACTGTCGTATGTACGGGCTGGCGGCAGAGCTCTGGAAACGAAATTAAGCGGGCAGGACTCTCTCGGTCTACTGACAATGACATGCCGACCATGAACGCGCCTACCGATGCGCCCACATCAGAAAGGCGCGAGAAACACTTCGGCAGCCTGTCAAAAATTAACCGAAACTAGCACCAAGGTGCCAAAATAAAGGAGCTTCGACCGCCGTGGGCTTGCTTTTACGTTTGCCGCTACTCCAGCTAGTCTAAATTACCCGAATTTCCGAATTAAAGAGGGTCTGATTAGGGAGTTGTTGCTGTACTCTTTATAGAGACACTTTTTACAAAGGTTTCTGATTTCTAAAGTCTTGACCAGTTTTTAGACGGGAATGCCCTTTCTTTTTGTTCTAAAGTTACTATTTGTGCTTTTCATCCGGGTGAAAGCCATACATATTGTAATAACTCGTTGGTATGCTTCTTTGCGAAGGTGTAGGAAGGACACCATTCCTAAAACAGCGCAAACAACGAAATGACACACGAACGGTGCTGCATCCTTGGATTGTTAGCACTGCTTTAAGAATGATTTGCCTCCAACTCGCTTAGTCTCCTACACATAGGAAGAAGATGTGATATCTGAGAAAACATATGATCCAGAACAACTAAGATTTCCACATAATTTCTCAAAAAGACCGTTGTCACTTATTGATACGAGGTTTTTGGTTTCTCTGATCCTTTTAATCTTATCAATTGTGTTGTCCTTAGGGGAAAGAAAAAAAAAAGATTCGGCTTTTATGCAGTCCGGTGACGCTGCGTTGTATTGATTTCGAACTTTACAATTTATGCTTCGCCCTACTGCATTAAAAAGTGTGCGCTGTTGACTACCGGCCACTGCGTTTTCGTTTGTTTTTAGCATGCACACATGCTCTACTCCGCTAGCACGTCAGCACACATTACGTTCTCAAAATCTCTCTCCGTCTCCAGATCTGATGTAGGATTAGAGGTTGGCGAGATTACTGTTCGGGAACCGCATATTAGCCTTGTTCGGGAATATTTTAACCAGAAGAAACGTATTGAAGCTTTGTGGGACATTTTTTATGACTCGAGGTATTAGAGTGTATACGTGTAACCGACGCCCGATTTTACGTTGAACACTGTGCGATGTCAGTGCGCGTTAATAATCCCCAGGGGGTTGAAAATACTGTTTAACCTTCCACTACGTCTCCTCTTTCTCTGCTTCTACTTTCGCTTCCACTTGCTCCCTTCCGTTAAGGCGCGGTTCAGGTGTCCACAGAGCAAGTGTGACAGATACTGCGACTTTTTTTCCTCCGAACCAATTATTAACGTACGCACCATATGAGGAGCCAAGAGGATGTCGAGGTCTACTTTCGTCTTGTCCTGATCCTGCTTGGAGATCATGTGCAGGAGCTGGGCAGCCGCCTTGTGTTCAGCAGGGAGCAGGTTCGTGTTGTGCACAAGCTCCTCGAGAAACTCGGTCGTCAACTGAAGCAGCTTCGGGTCGTTCTCAAAGTCCTGCGGTACACACATCAGCAACGGTTCAATTTCGTGCAGTGCATAAGGGTAGGGTAACAGCAGACATGGACATACCAGTGCCTCTTGACAACTGCCTAGCCGAATACCGGGGAATAGAGGTGACAGAAAGAGAATACATGTAATGGGATCTGACTCGCTGCCCTTCGAGTTGAAGTAAATTGCTGGTAAAAGGGTGTGACCGCACGAGGCGCCTGACCAATGAGAGGCCGATGAACCCGGTCGCTTGAATACGGGATAGTAGGTAGAGGGTTTATGATAAGTTCCCAGGATACAGAGTTTGACAATGCGCCATGTGTCGAGACATTTATGACACCCCTAAAATCAATATAGTGTATATGTACGGATCAGGAGGAGCTTCACTCTCGAACTTTTGTTGATATATACAGGTCTTAAGTGCTACTATAATGCTTGAAAAAAGACCCTGTGCCCTGGGAGCCTTTGACCATCCAATAACATTAAGGCTGGTGGTGGTTTGCTGCTTATGTTTGGTGTTGTTCGGTGCATTATAGATTTTAATGCACAACTCCACCTAAACCAGATATGACCATTGGCCGCTGCATTCCATTGGGTGATCACAATATGCTTACCCTACACATTGCTCCATCCTGGACGTAATGGTTCATATAATTTCAAAGAATACTGTAGTGATCACGGTTGCTTTGCATATCGTCAAACACCTTCGTGCATTCGAATCCTCGAATATAATCGGATTCTTCGAAAATAGTTTCAGCTTCCCCTGGTGCAGGAGGCGGAAAACAAGAATGTTCTGCTCAGTGCCGGTAAATGGTTAGATGGATGCTGACCTGGGAGTGTTTGGAGACCCAGTGTCGCAGCACATTGAGCACCCGCATGGTGGCTGCGGTGCTGATCATGGATTCCCTCTTGGAGCGTAGAGCCGCTGGTCCGGGGCCTACAGCGGCCCCACCGGCAGCTCCTGCGCATACGGAGCAGATCGCTCGCGTGGTTTATTGCATGACAAGTGCTCCAGATTTCTGACAGGACGCGCTCACGCACGCACGCACGCACACACAACAAGCAAGCATTCAAACATGCTTGAGCTTTATATTTCTAATAGCCAAGCACACTCGAAGTACGAAGGTGCAAAATTTCTCGATGTGCTCTGAGGGCAGGTTTTTCCGGTCACTGAATCACTGCTGGTGGAGGCTAGTTATGCATAGGAATTCAAATCGAAGACATATGTACCCCCGATTTTGTGCTGTTAATCGTGAGTGCATATGTGTGCATACGTGTGCACCGCGACACGAGGTATAAATATTTCCCACAAGAAAAAAAATGTAAAAAATAAATAAATGAACGGAATGAACAGGCGATGTTAAAGTGCTATCAAATCTGCTCTTAAAGCGAAGCCTGAGCATCCTCCTAATTTTCTGCTATTCGTTAAAAAAAAAGAAAAAAAAAACGTGCAACTGGTTTTGCATGGGGTTTTTAATTACTCGTTGTGAGCGCAAGAAAAACTCGAGAAGCAAAATTTTGCTACGAATCGGAAGCGTATTCAGTATATGTATATGCATAAAAGATTATAGGAGTTGCGTCCTACCGGTACTGACCTATGGGACTGAAACATGGAGGTTAACGAGAAGGGTTCTACTTAAGTTGAGGACAACGCAGAGTGCCATGGAACGGAAAATGCTAGGTGTAACGTTAAGAGATAGGAAGCGTTCAGAGTGGGTCAGGGAAATAACTCAAGTTACTGATATTCTAGTCGAAATTAAGAACAAGAAATGGGCATGGGCAGGACATGTAGTTCGAAGAGAGGATAACCGATGGTCTCTAAGAGTAACCAATTGAATTCCGAGGGAAGGTAAATGTAGCAGGGGGCGGCAGAAAATTAGGTGGGTAAATAAGGTTAAGAAACTCGCAGGGGTCAAGTGGATGCAGCTAGCACAGGACAGGTGAATTGGAAGAAAATGGGAGAGGCCTTCGCCCTGCAGTGGGCTGATGATAGTCCGGCTGATGATGATGAGGACGATAAAAGTTTGGTTATATATATACATATACCGAAAAAATAAAAGCTGTGGCGTAGAGGTAGAACATCCGCCTCGCATGCAAGAGGATCGTGGTTCGAATCCCGGTGCCGCGCAATTCTCCACCAGATAAAAAAAAATCCGCGTGTTGATGGAATTGCATAAACAGGTTTGAGGTGCGACCTGATGCCGGTGAACACCTCCGGCAACACACTCCCTCACCAGAACAGGAGCTGACCACCCTGGTGCAGTAATTGGCCACCACCTCCCACGATTATTCCTATAAAAACCCGGCCCCCAGTCACCAGCTGCTGCGGAGCAACTAACCACGGGGGCGGTCAGACATATGACGCAGCTGGGAGTGCTAAGATCTCTGACCTCACTGGACGGGCCGCCATTGGAAACTGACCCTGACAACGCTTAACGCTAGAACCTGAACTAGTGAAGCCAGTTTAGCAGTGCTGTTAGAGGAACCAGAGGGTATGAAATGGGATGTTATAGGGCTTAGTGAGGTTAGGAGGTCGAATGAGGCATATATACTGTACTGAAGGACGGGCATGTACTGTGTTATCGAGGTTTACTGGAGAGGCGAGAACAAGGGGTAGGTTTCCTTGTCAATAAGTATACAGCTGGGCACCCTGTATACGCAATGCCTGGTGTCATCGACTGTAGCGGAACCATGGAAGAACGCAAACATTATCTTAATTCGTAAGAAAGGCGACGCTAAGGACTTGATAAATTACAGGCCAATCAGCTTACTGTCTGTTACGTATAAGGTATTTACCAAGATAATCGCTAATAGAATCAGGACAACCTTAGACTGCAACCAAGCAAGAGATCAAGCAGGTTTTCGGAAAGGTTTTCGGATCGATAATATCCATACCATCAACCAGGTGATAGAAAAGTGCTCGGAATATAACCAGCCCTTATATATAGCATTCATTGATTACGAAAAAGCATTTGACGCAATCGAAACCTCGGCGGTCATGCTGGCATTGCGAAATCAGGGTGTAGACGAACTGTGCGTGAAAGTGCTGGAATATATATATATATATATATATATATATATATATATATATATATATATATATATATATATATATATATATATATATATATATATATATAATATATATGTAGATAGGAGCTGCACAGCAACCATTGTCCTGTATAAAGAAACTAACAAAATTCCTGTAAAGAAAGGTGTTAGTTAGGCAAGGAGACACGATCTCACTTGCTTAGAAGAAGTATTCAGAGACTTAGATTGGGAGCAGTTAGGGATAATGGTAAATGGAGATGCCTCAGTAATCTGCGATTTGCTGAAGACATTGCTTTGCTAGGTAACTCAGATGATGGACTGAAAGGAATGATTGATGGCCTAGACCGTAAAAGTGGAAAGGTAGGCTTGAAAATCAATATGCAGAAGACTAAGGTAATGTTCAACAGCCTCGGGAAGAAGCAGCAGTCTACGTTAGGTAGCGAAGCGCTGAAAGTAGTAGGAGAATATATCTACTTAGGACAGGTAGTAACCGCATATCCGGACCATTAAAGGGAAATAACAAGAAGAATAAGATTGGGATGGAACGCATTCGGCAAGCACTCTCAGAATATGACTAGCAGCTTACCGGTATCTCTCAAGAGGAAAGTACACAACATTTTCATCTTATCTGCACTCACCAAAGGGGCTGAAACGTGGAGGCTAACGAAAAGGGTTCTATATTTAAATTAAGGACAACGCAGAGGATATTAGGGACAACGCAGAGGATTATGGAACGAAAAATGGTAGGGGTAACATTAAGAGATAGCGAACATGCAGAGTGGGTGTGAGAAATAACTCCAGTTACTGACATTCTAGTGGAAATCAAGAAGAAATGGGCATGGGCAGGATATGTAGTACGAAGAGAGGATAACCGATGGTCCCTTATGTTAATAAATTGGATTCCAAGGGAAGGAAAGCGTGGCAGGGAGTGGCAGAAAGTTAAGTGGGCGGATGAGGTTAAGGAGTTCGCAGGGGTCAATTGGATGCAGCTAGCACAGGACCGGGTTCATTGGAGGGATATGGGAGATGCCTCCGCCCTACAGTGGGTATAGTCAGGCTTCTGCTGCTGATGATGATAAAAAGTTTGGTTTGTCTTACAGGGTTTAACATGCCAAAACGTTTGATGCTGTGAGGGATGCCATAGCTATGGGCTCCGGAAATTTCGACCACCCGGGGTTCCTTAACGCGCACTGACATCGTGCTGTACTCGGGGGCCTTGCCTTTCGCCTCCATGAAGAAGTGGCTCCGCGACTGCAATTGAACCTTCTTTTAACGCTGCAGCACTATACTACCCGCATTCTCCCAAAAAACCCGATGTCTGAGCCAATTTCAATTGTCCACAGAAAGAGTGACGGATACTACGCCTGTTCTTTCCTGACAACCGAGACAGAAACTCATTCACCTCCGCGGTCGGCCTGCTTCACTGACCACGACATTGTGTTTTCCAAACTAAAGTGATTCGTAACTAGCGCCATCGCCAATAAAATATTTGCTTTAAGAAGATCATATCTGTGAAGCACATGCAATATGCGGTCTGGAAGCATGGCCGCCTGATTAATACAGCAAATAACGTTAATAATTGAGACACAGCAAACACAATCTTCGTGATTAACTTAGCTAAACCATCTGCAGTACGTTTTTTCTTTTTTGGTGCAGCAGTAGAGCGTCCTAATCACTGAGTCACCGCGGCGGGGCCGTAGTCTTAAAGAGAAAACATCACACAAAGCTCAACAGTTAATTCGCAGTTATTTTCAAAAAATGCAATCCACCAGTTTTCTATGGCAGTTTTAAGTACTCGATGAGAACCATTAATGTGTTTAACAGTATCTTACAATATCCCACAGCTGCCTGGGTTTGATTTTATCTTTCGTTTGATTTCATGGAAGTGAGCCTAAATTGATTGTTTTTATACTTCGCAGCTTCAACAAACACGTAAAAGCGCGTGTTTGTTATATTAGATCCAATTTCGCTAAATATTTCCTCTTCAATTAAAGCTTCAGTATTTCATGTATCACAACTCGTACATGCTGCAATCAGCATTATTTATTGAACACTTCATGCGATTGCATTTGCAGCCATCTCAGTTTTGCGCCTGTCGAATGTCTATCCTGGTAGGATGACTTGTGGGGTCATAGAGCTAAACCATGTCTTTCAGTTAACTTTGAATGCGAATGATTCCATGTGATGTGTGTGCAATGTGGCATGTGTGTCTTCACACCTTCAACCTACCGTGAGAGCAGCAAATACTGGTTTTGATACCAGACGAAACTCCCAGTTTGTCAACCAGCAACGTATGTTTTCCTATCAAGGGAAGCACATACAACATGGAAAAGATAAACTCATATTTCGTAATCGTGTTGTTTCTGATTACAAGCGCCATAGGCGAACATTTTCTCGCCCTTATTAAATTCGAATGCTACATAAAGAAGCATGGAGAGAAATAAAGATGTGACGGCTATGCAGAATTCAAAGGCGACAAGACGTTTACGCACGATGCTCCATGGTGATAGGATAAAGATGTTAGGTGCTTCAGATGATTATTCAAAACAAATAATGTCGTTCAGGAGGGCGTTAATTCGGTCGTACCCGGTATCTTGAGGTCCGCGCCGACTGCGCTGGGCAGCCGGCTGCCGGCTCTGCTGGCCGGTTGCGATCCCGGCGGTACGGCGCCACCGCCCGCTGCCGCTGCGGCAGCGGCCGCAGCCACGAGCGGCTCCGGCGGATTGGAGGAGCCCGCTGTGGCCACGGCAAACGCGGCGGCCGCGCTGGCCGTCGACGAACGTCGCGTAGAGGCCCGTGACGAGGTGACCACAACGCCCGCCTTGCTGCTGTGCTGCGGGGAGTCGGGGTACTGAAAGCTGGACCGGGGTGTCGACAGAATCGTCGACTCGGTCTGGAAGCTCGAGCGAGGCGTCACCGAGACGCTCGAGCTCTCCGTGTCGCTGCTGCCCCGCTTGCCCTGGGCTGTACACGAAGAATGCATAGAAGGCGCGAGCGTGAGTGGTCGCCGCACTGTTCACGGCTCGCATAAGAGCTCCAGCGAAGCCATGATGGCGCGTCAAACAGCTTTCATCAAGTTCAACAGTAGTCTCAATTGTTTACAAGGTGCAAGTTAGCGCAGATATTATTTTGGCACGTTCATACGAGAAATTTCATGGGAAAAAGTGCAAGTTAAAGAGCATGTTCATGCGCCCTACACTGGTAAATATATTAATTGACTTTGACACCAGACTGTACTACAATAAATTTGTTCCCGAGCAAACGCAACCTGCAAGCTTTTACTTCCGTCTGTACAGTTGCTTAGCTTTCATTTACGTTCCTTAACTAGACAGGATTAAAATGCGTGGCAGGTTCACCTATACCGTGCCTATCCATCACTGGTGCGCCAGATGGAAATGACGGTTGGCTGGGTCGAAAACCCCAAAGCGACTCGGGTTATGAGGGAAACCAAATTAGAGGGCTTCAGATAACTTCGGCCACCTGGGGCTCTTTGAAGTGCTCTGACATGGCACAGTACACGAGTGCCTTACGTTTTGCCCCCATCGAAACGTGCCAGGACTGAACTGGCGCCCTCAGGATCAGCACTTTACCGGCATAACAACTGAAACACTGCAGCGGGCTTCAAGTGGTAGAGATGCCTCAGTTAGTGAGCTTTGTGTGCGACCGTACAATAAGTTATGCACTGCTGTCATCAATTTTACATGATAGGGCCTATAGCACGCTGTTGAGGCGGCAGCGCTGACTCGTACTCTAGGCTTGACAACTGGTTATGCTGGTGTTGTGAAGGGCGCATTTGCTCTTGCTGCTGCTTTAATACTGTGTCTGATAGTTACGCATGAGGAACAATTTCATGCACCGACACATGTTCAGAGGCAATCCCGGGAGGAGCGCTCTCCAGTCATTCCTTGTCCGAAGATAAAGCAAAGCGATCGCATCAAGCAGTCGGTGACTACATGCGTACAGTCATGAGCAAAAGTGGAGAGACCACGTGCTTTGAGAAAACTGCCTGCCAGCGTTTTCTGAGAGTGAAGCGGTTATTAATAAGAAAGCCTTTCTAGGCTCATGGAACAAAATCTCGTGCTCGAGATTTATGGGCGAGATTTGTGCGCGAGATCTGTCATATTCCGCGAGATGTGTTCTTGTGCAGCGTTCCTACCATCTGCAATCCCACTCTTCAACGCGCGCCAAGGAACGCCACGCGACAGGAACGATGGTGCACCGTCCATACTCACACTTGCCGGAGAAAGTGTGACAGATACTGCGCGTTTCCTTTCCCGTAAACCAATTAAATTATATGTACCACTGCAACGAACGCCGATAAGGGGTAAACGTTGAGAGGCAATTGATAGAGGAAGGGTAGGCTTTCGCCATTCTTCTTTTAAGAGGTATCAAGAGATCCTCTAGAAATATGCGTAAGCCACACTCCTAAATATATACTTGCCATGTTGCCCAATCAGTACTGTCTGGCACATCTATTTATACAGAAAAAACGCAATCGTAGCGATTTGCATTGTCTCTCCACATTTTCTCACGGGTGTATGTATACATCAGCCACCGAGCAAGAATATTAAGTACTCGTAACTTGTTCGTGCGAGCGCAGTCGGACGATGAGGCGTCAGGTAAGAGTGGAAACGAAATAGTGATGATAGTGATGATGCTGATAATGTTGTGAGTGCTCACGCTGTGGTATCCAGTAAAAAAAAAAAGAAGATTTAGGAAGACAAAAAAAGTGCATGGAATGGAACTATTTGATGACATTGTGTGCACGAATCCTTGTTTTGGGATGTATCATCATGGAGCTCGGAGGAATGCGAAGAGGCCGCATACTAACCACCGCGCACACGCAGGTAGTTCATGACGTTTGGCGCGGACTGGCTCGAGGTCATGGGCGGCGGCAGCCCCCGGGCCGCTGGTCGGATTTCGGTCGGGGGCTGCGGCGCGGCGCGGGCCGGCGAGCCCGTGGCCGCTGCTGACGCGATCGCTGCCGCAGCCGCTGCAGCGGCAGAAGGCGGCGGTGTCGGCGGCACCACGGACTGCACTACCGGCGGAGCTGTCGTCGCAGCTGCTGGGGGTGTCGGGGGCGGGGTCTCGTCGTGGGCACTCTGCACGCTGTCTTGCGTCGGAAGCCGAACGGGTGCACTTTTCCTGCGCATGTGCCAGGCGGCAACACCAACACCTACGGTCGCCGGAAAGAACTAATAGTTGGGCCCCGACAACTTAAAGCGACAACTTAGTTACAGTTTACGCAGAGCCCATGCTATACACCAATATTTAATCACAGGCGCCTTGTGCTACGTGTCTAGCTTGTTGCCGTGAGCAGCTCATTCATGTTGCCTTCCGAACGCAGCAGCTTGACAAGAATACTTACGCGCAAGTTTATGCAGTTATTGCTTTTAGAGATATTGGTACCTGTTCACGCACTTTATCGTTACCAGAAAGGTGCGTGCTATAAAAGCTCGCAGAATAACTTTCAGCAAATTAGAGAGCGAGCACTTGTACAGGTATTGAAACCTTCGTCCAGATTGCGCCACCGACTCATGGTTTCGGCTTCGTACCGTCCCCTTGTCCCCCTATCCCCCACCCTTACCTTTCCACGGTAGGTACCAAATATAGATGATACTTTGACGAGGTATACTTAGGTATGCATAGCTAATGCCCTGTACTCATTTGAATGGAACAATGCGTAGTAGATGACTCGTTGCTTTTTGTCGTTATTGAAAACACATTGCTTGTCCTCTTGTGGTTTTCGTTCTGTTCAATTTTACGCCGCCTGCCCCAGAATTATCCGTTCATTTGAGAAGCAAAAATGCTGTGCTCGGCGCATGCTGAAAGGGAAATGTACCGGCTGGGACTCGGCTTGGGGGACTCGTTGCTTCCTACGCTGCCCACGAGCGTTGCTGTGGACGCGGTCGAGCTCAGGTTACCGGGTGTCGATGGACAGCTAGCGTCGGCAGTCAGTGTGTCCGATGAGAGAGAAGCTTTAGGCGGCTCCAGCCGCGGCTGCTCCTGCTGGCTCGCCGGAGGGCCGCCGTTGGCGCCCGTCAGGCCCCTGAACAGGACAGACACATGTAAAGGTGCAGGAGCCGTGCTCTCGTCCATGGTTTTATTGCTCCTGTTCTAGATAGTATTGGAGTACTATTCTACGCTCCCGGATACGGACACAGGCGAGTTTGACCGCGTTATATGAGGGCAGATGCAAGGGGGCTTACACGGGCATTCCGACTGCAGTGGCAGCGGCCACCACGCTGGTCTCGTGCAGGTGCATGAGCTGACCGAAGAAACCGACGTCGTCGGGCGGCGCCAGCGTAGCTCCCGCGGCGGCGGGCATCGTGTGAACCAGGCCTCCCGTGGCCGGCTCGGGGGTGGGCGGGGGAGGCGGCAGGATGGGCTCCGGGCTGGGCGACACGACCTCGCGGATCCGCTTCAGCGTCTGCTCTTTCAGCTGCTCCTCCTCGACTGTCGAGAGAGAGAGAGAGAGAGAGAGAGAGAGAGAGGAAACCGTGGTAGATACGCTGACACTAGTACACATGATACGCGTGAAAATGGACTTACACTTTCTGTAGCTGAGTCTCCAGTGCTGCTGGCTTCGCGTGACCTGCTGCACGACCTGTTGGAGGTGCTCGGGGCCGCTGTGTCCCTGCTGAGCGTCGCCTGCTTCCGAAAGCACGCTGGCTGTGCTGATGCGCCGCGAGTAGTCGTACTCCACCACCAGCATTCCCAGGTCTCCCCCGGTGCCGGCGGCCGAGCCTGCGGCGGCGCCGGGCTGGCCCGCGGCCCCTCCCGAGGGACCCGCGCCGCCGCCACTGCCGCCACCGCCGTCCACACCGACTGCGTCCAAGGACCTGCGATCGTGGCACAGGGCGTCAGTAGAGGGGGCGCGCCAGGCGGTCGACCGTCTTAAAAAAAGCTTGCAGTTCCTCTGCGGCATAGTTTTTTTCTGCGGCACTCGCTGAATTTGCGAGGGAGCTGCCTGGCTTTCACACACGGCTAATCGTACCCTTCTCAAAAGCCCTCACCAGAAAATGTAATTTGTTCCAGGAGTGGCGTGGTGAACTTAGGATATACACTTATGAGTGAGCACGCTGTTCTAGCTTGACATGGCCTGTACAGCAAGTAGTTGGGAGTGAGCATACGTTCCTGGCATAACATCATGAACACCACGGAGCTTCGTGGGTGAATCTGTTCTTGGTGAGCTTGTAAGCCTCATAGTCCTGCATTGGCGCATGTCGCCACAAGACTTTTAATCAGGCAGCGACATTCTCCGAGGATATTTGCGTCGGCTTATTTTTTTCATGTCGTCTAGTGAACAGTAGTAGGATTGATTATCCGCTCCGCTCTAACAATACACGTCGTCCAAAGTAACTTGAGCTAAGATTTCTAGCGCGAAATACTTTTCAGACCTAAATTGAATCGGATACATGATGTTGGCACGAGCCCAGAATAACTAATCTTATTCTTTCTTTTCCTCTTAACTTGCTGATATTTGGTGGCAGACCTGAAGTGCGATAAGCGGAATTGCGGCGAGGTGTTTCCTAACATTAGTATTTGTTTGTACGATATGTCACACGTATTCCTTTTTACTTGTTTGGAAAACCCGCGTAAAAGAGCCACGGGACGGGGCGCTTGAGGTAGGGTGCTCTCAAGCGTGCTATGGGTGAACCAGGTCGCCTGAATTCTGTCAGTGGCCACGGAAAGTGACAACGAGTTTTGGCGGTTGTAGGTAGTTGGGGATCCTGCTTTTGTCGTATGATGGCGTTCTGAGGTTGATTCTGAGGACGGCGAAAGAGACACGGGCAAGAGAGGAACGCAAAAACAGGCGTGTTTCCTATGTTTTCGTGTTCCTCTCTTGTCCACGTTTCTTTCAATCTATGGACCACCTACATCAATCCAAAGTACTGCACGAATGCTTGTCTCTTCCGCACCGTTCGCAAGACCAACCTCATCTAAGACGAAAGTTTCTTCTCTGAAGAAGAATCGAAGAAGCTGTTCCCTTATCTTTCGCCGTCTTGGATGCATTTTGTTTTGGCAGTGCTGCGCCAACAGCATGCGCCACAGAAGCGACCACAGAACCGGTCCATCAACTAGCTTGGCGAGAAGCTAGAGCCGCGGCGCTCCACAAACAATGTCACGCTGATACCAGTGCAGTCTATGTGGACGCTGCAGAATATGCTACTCAGCAAGCCTACGCCTTGAGCGTGGTTTCCAATACACTTCACCTTATAGTTTCTGGTTCGGTTAAAGCTGCATCCTCGTTAGAGGCATAAGAAGCTGCAATTGCATTGGAAATCTCCTCAATCACTGCCATACTAATCTTTAGTGACTCAAAAACAGCAATCCGCAATTTAATTTCGCACGAGACAGGATTCACATGCCTGCTTTCAAAATTCTCAATTCTATTCAACCCCTGACCAGATCAATTGAACTCCTATGGGTACCTGCTCATGCGGGCAACCCTGGGAATGAAGCTGCCCACAACACAGTTCGAGCGCACGTCAACCGAGCAGGGCCAGCTACAGACCCAGGCAGTGCACGCGAACGCCTGCTTACCTATAACGAAATTAACAGGGAGCAACGACTCCAATATCCGCCCCCACACCAATCACTATCTAAACTCGAGCGGATGACCTGGCGCCAGCTCCAGGCCCGTACCTTCCTATCTCCAGCACACATTGCCCATATCCACCCCGGCCTTTTCTCCCCTGTATGCCCCCTCTGCGGGGCACCCAAAGCAGACTTTCATCACATCCTCTACATGTGCTCTGAGCTCCAGCCACCCCGTAATTTGCAACCAACAGGCAAAAAGCGATGGGAGATCGCGGTGTCCAGCTCGGACCCAGCTGCACAAAAGGAGCTGGTGGGCTGGGCTCTAAAAGTCGCCGAGAGCCACAAGCTCCCGGCCACCCTACGCGATATCGAGCCGATCTATCAAAACAGTAAATAAGGCTCAAGATTCAATAAACGTTTTCACCACCACAACCAACAGCATGCATTTGCGCGCTGTCATGCGACATGGCCTAATACCTGCTACTGCATAGCCACGCCCTGTCATTATGCCCTATTGCTACATTCACATTGCATTAAACCTTCATCCTGCTGGATAGCATCACAAGATTAGTGCGCGCAAGTGCCGCATCGCGTGATTTGTTTTCATATTTCTCTGCCTTTCTATAGAGCGTGGGAAGAAGGCCTACGTAAGAAACATCGTTTAAGAAACAGTTTAATTAATGGTTTCTGGAGACCCTTTACAGCTCAGCGTAACACACAGTGCCTGCAACCATGCATCTTTCACATGTTTAGTAATTAAACATAATTAACCAGTTAGTTAGGAAAAAAGTCTGAGTTACTTTAGATTAGCGCCAACGTCACGTATACGGTTCCGTTCGTGTGCGAAGTGGCTTTCATTTTTGTAATTTGGGCTCAAGTTACGCGGCACAGCCAGTATAAGCCAAGTGCAAAATGTAAGTTCATCTCATGTACATCCTTTGTGAGCCCAGATGGTTTGCTTTTACGCAGTATATTATGACTTCTTTAACAATCGTGGAAGTCGTAGCCATTGGAGAGAGTAGGGCAAAAAGAAAAATCTTGCCGTCAGCAAGTTTGCAAATTTGGGAATGCATTACGAGCCAGATAGTATGGCTCAGAAGTAGCCATCATGGGCTCTAAACTTTTGACAAAGGGTGTGCATATGGTCTTACATATCTTTATTTGTAGAAGAACGGCTGATTGGGCGAGTTGGTGAACCATGATGGACAGTAATATACGTGCGCAAAAAGACGAGACAAATAGAAGTGGACAACGACGGGGCAGAACTGACAACTGATTTAATCGAAGAACGGAAGAGCATATATATGTACACACACTTGTTGTACCCACATGCGCATAGTCAAAATTTATAAAAATATATATCAGCACATGTAAAACTTCCCCCATCACAAGCACGTGGTGAAAACTGTCGACGCACTATCGATTGTGCTTCATGGTCATCTCTTTTTCTGTCAATGCGACGGACGTTTTACTAACGCAAACATTTTGCTTCCAGTTAATATGGAAAGCCTCGGCGATTTCTCGAGTAGTCTGGTCTTTATGAAGAAACAAGAGCATATATATGCTCTTCCGTTCTTCGATTAAATCAGTTGTCAGTTCTGCGCCGTCGTTGTCCACTTCTCCTCTTTGTCTCGTCTTTTTGCGCACGTATATTACTGCCCATCATATTTATTTGATGCGACCATATTTTTTGTTCTTCATAAATGTCATATTCTAATTGCTTCAAAGCGGGGTAAATTTAATCGTCAGTGTCGATTAAATTTCAAAATGTGCTATTGGAAAAAAAAAAGAAAAGAAATAACGGAGCATTGTATCACGAGAAGCGCTTGTAAACTGTTGTATTTCGCAAAAGCAACGACGACTATATCACAGGATTTTATTATTATTACTACTGTAAAGAAGAAGATAATACAGAGCCGACACAAACGACGATAAAGGCTGCTGGGTTCCTGGCCAATCAGCTGTCGCGCGCACGGGAAGCTCGAGCTGTCTTGATTGGACGAGATTGTGCTTCGCAATACGATCGTCTTGCGTCACAGGTTGCCACCTCCAGCCCTCCGAACAACCCCAATAAACCCTTCTTCACTACTAATGTCGAGGAGGTGATTAGTATTGTATTTTTGTTTCATTGTGTAATGTGTTTTTCTGTTTTTAGTGTCTTTCTTTTCTGTCTCGCTTTATAACATAGTCAGTTTTGTTGCTGACACTTGTCGCTGACTGTCGGATTTCGCGAGACACTGTGATGACATAGGCAAATTTCATTTCTGTAAATGTACATTCAGATTTGGTAATAAGGTTATTATTATTATTATTATTATTATTATTATTATTATTATTATTATTATTATTATTATTATTATTATTATTATTATTATTATTATTATTATTATTATTATTATTATTATTATTATTATTATTATTATTATTATTATTATTATTATTATTATTCGGTTACCCTAAAGACACGAGCGGGCATTACATAGGGGGTACAATAAGTGTTTAACATGCAGAAGTTACAAAAACAGGCAGGGATTCAGATAGGTCGTACGTTAAGTGAACACGTCATTGCAGGCAAAAATATTCTGTTCATAGAGCATTCACAGCTTCAGGAAGCACTTCAATCTATCAACAAATGTCTCGTGGTCGATGATCGATCCCATGAATTCCGGTAGTTGATTCCAGCAACGAATGGTGACAAGAAGCGGTGATTGAAAATAAAGGTTTGTGCGTGCGAAAATGGGCTGCACTTTGCACGCCACCAGTGTACCACTCATGAGATACGAATTTTCGTCTCTCGCGCTTTTAATAAACCCACAGAAGAAAAATGTCATCAGTAGCAGTTTGCAACAAATCCGTTCATCTTTGGAATTAAAAGCATTGTCATACTGTGGCATTGGAAAGGCTAGCGAATTTCAACAAATCACTTGGTTGTTCTGCGCTGCCAGGAATTAAAAAAAAAATATAGCTCCCAATTTATTTCGGTAAACTAAACGCGACTTAAGCGCGCTGGCACAATCACCTTGCTTAACTAAGCGTAGTACGAACTTGTAGATGTTTTTCGGATCCACTGCGTAGGGATTAAAGTTTGTGAAGAAGACGACATGCAGAGCACAGCGGTCGAGACTGGCTGCTCATCACGCGCGATGTTCGATTGTGACGACGGCGCGATGGTCTGATTTAGCGGCCAGCGAGGAGAACCTATTCATCTTAGTCGCGGTGGCAAAGTGTTTTATTTTACTTTTGTGCTCCGAGGCTTCGTCTTCAGAGATCACGTTTTTTTTTTTTTTTTCGTTATCGAGGCACTTAGCGCTAACGTACTAGATGTATTGCTAACCCAGGCGACATTTAGATATGATGCTTTAATTTTTTCTCGCAGTATGGGACAGTATTCCTTTGCATCTTTCTTTTAAGTTACATGGTTAAACGTCTAGAATAGGCTTGAGGTATTATGAAAGCCTGAATTGACAAATGTGCGCCCAGCCATAGCAGGCTAGGTGCGTGCGCGATGCGGCCGAGGCTGCTCACCCGGTGGAGTCCTGGAGCGCGGCGCCCATCGCATTGATCTGCAGGTCCGGGTTGTAGTGGACCTTCTTGAGCGCCTCCAGCACCTTGACGCCGTCGGTGAAGACTCGGTACGTGAGCAGGAACGTGTTCAGGAAGTCGATGCTCAGGAAGCGCAGGTCCGTCAGGCGCTCGAAAAGGCGCTCGGGGCTCGCATAACGGATCTGTGGGCACATGCTCACGTGTTACAACGGCTGCTAGTCAGGTGTGCACTGTGCCGGTATTGTAGTGTAACTCTGAATGCCGACAGGGGGAGACAACGAACGAGCACGGTTATTTATTGCTCCGGCATGTCTCGTTTTAGCATTGTGTTTCGTGATTAAAGAACCCACACAATCGAACGCTAGCCAAATTAGCATTTGTCTGTAACAAACCAGCACACTAGCTCACACTCTAACACTGAGGTTGCTTAAGTACGCTCTTACCTGGGGCAGCTTGCAGGAGTTGAGTGTACGACTGAATCGGATGTCCACGTCGTCCTTGAACAGCCTGGGGTCGTTCCTACGGCGCGAAAGGCAGGAACACGTTAATAATGTGGCAGTGTATAACGCCGTGCGCAGCTATGGGGGCATTTAATCAGGACAGCATTATTAGCATTATTATTTTGAGAGTTATGCTATTTCAAGAGCATTTAGGTTAAATCGCTCATGATATTTATCACGCATCGTGTTATTACATTACTCCTTACTATAGTGTCCTGTAAATGTATTCGGGAGGCATTTCACTACTTCGCTTCTTTATGTTTATAAGCAGTTCGCTTGTTATAATACAAGGTGCACTAAAACAAGGCCTATGTCTTTCATTAACGATGCAGTAAAACAGAGAAAAAACGAAACTTAAAATGGTTTGAAATCAAGTGGAGAAGCCTCCGAATATTTCGTTGTAGAAGCAGCACCCTATACCTAAGTTTTTGTTTCCGTTCTTGCTTTTCTCTTGGCTCTCTAGTACGAAAGGGGAAAAAGTTAGAAAATTCTCATCACTTTTTCTTGTACTAACGGGAATTTCGTGGCCTGCATAATTTCAATCTCTTTTCTAATGATCAGCGCGTACGTACGTTCACGCAAAATGTCTGCGAAATCTGCTTTATATGAGTGGCTTACCTGATGGAATGCGGCATCGTGACCGACGAAGCGTCGCTCATTGTGCCATGGAAGAGGTCGTTGAAATGCACATTGTCGATGCACTGCAAGAAGATAAAAGAAGGGTATACGATATTTCAGCAGGCGCTGTGCCGTACAGTTTCTGTTGTAGGCAAAAGTGACGAATCGTAGGACACCCACCGCTTTTGGGCGTACCGGCGAGCAAGTAACAGGCAAAAGTATACGGTGCAAAGTTTTTTAATCAAACGAATCGTTAATTTACTGTATCCTGTTTTAGCGGTAATGATTAGATACAGCCACTACGCTGTCATTGACACATCGTTGTTGCGATGTCAATTAGAATTCAAGTATAAACTGATGAAGTCCACGCGATTTAAGTAGCTAGGCATTTTCTGGGGAGTGCGGTCATTGCCATGCGTCTCTCACGGATTTGTAATGTCTTCAGAATAATACTCTGAAGCACTGCTTCTCTGATCTCTTGCTTCAGAAGCTCACGGAGGAAGTGCTGTGGACTCAAATTCTGGACAGCTTGGCACCACTTAGGAACTGATGAGCGCGCACTTAGGGCATTTCTTTATTATTTGCAATTTTGGGGAAAGCATATTTTAATCTGTATGCGAACTTATATGAAGGTTTAAGCGTCCTGATGCGACTAGGGCTATGAGAGGGCGTCGTGGTGGGAGCTTAGAATAACGTCGACCAGCTGGGAGTTTGTAAGTGCCCTGGCATTGCACAGGACGGGGGTGTCTATTGAGTTTTGTATCTGCTGAAACCCATCCAATCTATATATTTAAAGCAAATATTCCTAGATTCTATTACTATGACCCGTGAAATAAATGTACAGGAAATAAAACAACGGTAGACAAGAAAGATTATACCATAGCGTTCATAGGGACACTATACTGTCTTGCTTTACGCACGCTTGTCTATGCCGTGTCATTTCCTTAGAATGCAATCGATATAGTAACATTCTGGACGCCATATATTATAAATTATTAACGCAGCTTTGTTTCTTATTCTGCACATGCTGGCAGTGGGCTTTTTTTTATTTTATGTTACCTTTACTCCTCTTTCGTTTAGAAATCAGTCTGGTCCGCATCTCCTGCACCTATAAAACACTTATTTACCGGTTGAGTGTAATGCAAGAACCACGGTGTACAAAAAGCTTTGTAGTCGGGTTTTTAACATCTACTTTTGTAAAAATAGTACTGCGAGAGCGTGCAATGTGAGATGCACGCGCTACGTGATGAGGGGGGGTTAATAGTCTGTCCTGCATTATCGACTGAACTGACTGACTGACTGACTACATTATCTATATGCGCAAAGCGTTCATTGCTTAGTGCTCCGATGCAACCTCCTGCATGCTATACCGTATATGTTTGATGGCCAAGTTGCATCGTTACGACCTGTAAAGCGCGCATATGCTAGTGCTTTGGTGCAACGCGTGATGCACGCTCTACAGGGGTAGCTTAAGTTAAACTTGCATCAGTCGCACATGCAAAGCGCGCATTGCCTTAGTGCTTTGATGCAACGCGCCATGCACGCTACGTAGGGTAGTTTGAATTGCTCGACGCATCATTCACACCTGTGAAGCTCGCATTGCCTAGTGTTTCGATGCAACGCGTGATGCACGCTTCGCAGGGTGATTGGAAATGATAGACGCATCACCTATACCTGTAAAGCACGCATGTTCTAGTGCTTCGATGCAACGAGTGACGCACGCTCTACAGGGGAAATTTGAGCCGATAGACTTATTCATCCACACTTGTAAAGCACGGATTGTGTAGTACCTTGCTGTATTGCGTAATGCACGCTTTACAGGGGTGGTTTGAATTGATTGACTTGCGTAATCCATACCTGAAAAGCGCGCATTGCCTAGTGCTTTTATTAACCACGTGTGTCACGCTTTATAGGGGCATTTTGAATTCATAGACTTGCATCATCCATAGTTGTAAAGAGCGCATTGCCTAGTGCTTCGATGCAGCGTGCGGTAACGCTTTACAGGACAGTTTTGGCAGGCCTGCGTGATGTATATGCATAAACAGCGCATTGCCAAGTGTTTTACTGCAACTAGCGACTCACATTCTGCAGGGAAGGTTTAATAAGTCTACGGCAGCATCAAAATATGTCAAGCACTCATTGAAGTTGAATAATTTCGGTCCACGTCACACACACCTGTAAAACGCTCATTGTCTAGCGCTCTGGTGTAATATGCGTTGGACAATATACAGGAAAAATTAATACCGAACATAGAACGCAGCGAGAGCAAGCAATGATTACAGTGGTGGGAGAAACGTTCGTGAAGTAAATTCAGGTGGGTGACCCAGAATATCATCAAGATAAGGCGAAGGAAAAATTAACGTTGTCGACGCAGCGAGTGTTAACCTTGAAAGAAATGCATTTTCGGCCGAATTTTCTTGAAGCGCGCCTACATTGCAGATGTTAAGTCTTTAAAGCCCAAGTTTTTGTAGTCTGGAAAGGCTAGCGTTGTGCTGCATCTTACAATAGCGCTGATTGAGAGCACCCGGATAGAACGCTTTGTCACCAAAATCAATATTATTATTATATATGTAATGAGCTGACTAAAATGATATATACCTGAAGCGTAGAGGAGGAAGCTGCAAAAGGGGAAGAATATTTTAGGCAGTGAGGGGCAAGGAGAAAAAATATATTAAAATGATAAATTCAATTTCACCTCAGCAAATATGCGTACAGTTTATATTTAACTGACATACTTTTTGTAGGTGGTGTTTTCATACTGGTTATAATTTATAGTAATTTTCCTTCGTTGAGTTGTTTCAGCTTTAATCGTTGGGCAGCTCTTGATAGTGACATGTACAGATCAGCTTTCAGATGCAGCCGTTGCATGCTTGACTGTTCTTTTTTACAAACAGTATTGGCGACTGCCATAACTTCCCACTTTGAGGAGAACGCGGCGTTCAATTTTTCGTAGTCATCATTTTCTCCTTAACTTGAGTGGAGTCATGCATTCGTTAAAGAAAAACGAGTGAGGAGAGGTAACTGGGTGGCGTGCTCCACACCCACAACAACACAGACAAAACTCGTGCCCCCATTTGCGATTCGTCTTCTCACTTCTGTTATTATTTGGAATTTGTAGCATGAGTGTGTGACGCGCTTATCGCACCCGCCTCTGTGTCCATAATCGGCTCGGCTTTGCGCGGCGTCGATACCTGGCATCTGGCAGCAGTAGCGTACACGCTAGACCATATGCACTCTGCGCTCGCCCCGCACCAAGCACGCCGCGCGCGCAGCGTGTGCACGAGAGCGAACGGGAGGGAGCGACCGACCCGGCCGTTGCTAGGCTTACATTGCGACCGGCAACTGGAGCAGCCGGGGGCGGCGTAGCGCCGCCGCCAGCGACGGCGACCACGACTACGCATTGTGTTCTGCCGACGGCATTGCAAGCCGCGTACCCCGCCACATTTGCGCTGTTCACCTGGCTAATGTCGCTCGTCCAGGCCGCCTTCTCCTGCATGGTGGGAGCGACTAGCTGCACCGTCACCGGCGGCGCGGTCTTGAAGTCGACGATGATCTTGAAGTCGAGACCGCCATAGTCCTTCTGTTGCCCGGACCCACCGCCAGATGCCGCCGCTGACGTGGCGGTGGAGTCGCCGCTGCTGCCGAGTCCGCTCGTAAGGCTTGATACCGAGCTCACCGAGCCCTCTGCGCGGTCAGGAAGTGAGGGAGGGCAACAACAACAGAAGAAACCCCTCTGTTGATCTGGTTTGCTTTAATCACGCTCGGTATCGCTCGCTCGTGCACCACAATGCCTGTATCGCTGCATAAAATTAAGAAGCAATCTATCGACCACGAACCTTTGGCTGGTCGATAACACTAGAGAGGTAAGCGCGGCCGGATATTCTCGCTGTCATAACATGGACATTATTGAAAACATGCGCATATACATTTGAGCGTAGTGCTTTTAACTGGCGTGTTATTATGAGGGCGAAAAAATTATTTTTGGTTTTATAAGTTGCTATTCCTTAGACTTGAAAAGAAGTTTAAAACGTAAACCAAACCCCCCCTTTTTTTTTTCGGATTTCTTAATAAAGCTGTTGCTTTGCAGGCATGACTTAGTGACTTAGAGATATGATGCATTGTAAATCTAATTCATGTGTTTCAGCTCTGTCTTTATAGTTTTCAGGGTTATTAAAAATACATTAAGCTAAATGTTCTGTCTCGGCATCTATTGTGCCTCGTATAAAAGCCGTGCTTACCAAGCGCCTTTCTTTTTTTTTTTTTTAATCTCGTTTCGATCACAATACCACTGGTAGAGTCAATAACCGCATAATGCGTGTTGTGTAACAAAGACCCGACGGAGCATGTGTAACTGGGGGGCATTGGAAACAATTAACTGGCACTTGACATGAAGAAGCTTAAGGCTTAACAAAAGTCTGCAAGCGAAACACGTCTCCCTGTTGAGCCGTAGTCTTGGGGGTTTAAAATATCGGGAAATAAATCACCGAAGAAACGGGAAAAATACATTAAGCGTAGCGGCTTTTCGTTGAACGCTAGATCGCCGACAATTCAGAAGATGGCGCTGAAGTGACTCAAATTGACCCTTGTAATTCTTTTTTTTTTATTATTATTTTCGATGTTGTCTCACTAAACGAATAGAACGGACGTTAAAATACGGTTACGGGGTTCACTGCACTGGGAGAATTTCTGAAGCCCATGTAAGAGTGGTTGTTTTAGTTTTAGTATAGATAATAAAGAGAGCGGTGGTAGAGGAAAAAGGAGGAAGGCCGCAGTACGTCACTCGTTTTTCATGCTATACTCCTAAAAAGTCGCTAAAGACTTCCTATCGCGCAATGTCACCATTTTCGGCCCTCTCTCTGTGTGTCTTGGCTGCTATATTTGCTTTCATATACCTTAACTCCTGGTTAGAAACGCGAAAAGCGCGGCTGTGAACATGGGAAAGGTGACGAGGAATATCGTATAGGTTAATATTATTCTGGTTCATCCAAAGCTTTCCGTATACTGAAAACATGGCTTTTCTTGCAGATATTGCGTTCCTGTATGCGTGTTAGCCAACTGAATCCAAAACGCGAATGCGAAAGTTGCGTGATTTTCGCAGTGTGTAATGTACGCGCATTGGTTATCATGCAAAGCAAGGCAAAAGACAACTCGCGTCATGCTTTCGAACTCGCTTCTGTATATTTAACATCGAACGATCTACGGCGCGACGCACTTAATCTCTTCTCGCGGCAGTTAATGCGTCCGAGAATCGGTTTTTCAATGACCTGGCTTGGCATGGCGGAGAGTGGTGTCGCAAGGGGTGGATGGTGAGTAAAATCTGTGCAACAGCTGTACGGACAATCCAATTTCTGCTATTTTTCTGGCCGCCGCATTTGTTTCGGCCAGCGAGCGAGAAAAGGGCCTCTTTTTCTTTCCTAGTTTTGCTTCTTTCCTTATTTCTCTATCTCACTCTTTATCTCTCTCTTGGATGCACAGAAGTCTCCTAATGCCCCTGGGAAAAGGAGCATCTGTTTCCTGCGAACTCTAACGTGTGCCCGCATAAGGGACGTGGATACGGCGGTTGTGATTTTGAGTTCGTACTCCGGATGAAGGGGTTTTCATTCTTTTGAGTTTATGCCCGATCCCTTTTTCCGATTTAAAAATCACCTGTGCCATAGCATGTCTCCCTCCCTCTCCTACCTCTCTCTCTCTCTTTCTATCTCCCTCCCTCATACAGTGCTTGGAGCCAGTCGCAAGCAACGGTCTCTCGAAACCGCATCCACTGGTAGCACTATTTCAAGCTTTTGCCTTTTTCGGGATATTTTTGAAGGACAAGAATTTGCCGGAGCCTTTTCTTTCTTTTTTTTTGCAGCTTCGACATTTTTCAGAAACACATAATGGTCTAGGTAGCTTGATCACTTAGGCCGTCCATCTAATATGGGGATAAGCTGCCTAGATAATGCAAGAAACCGACAAGCAACAGGAACGTTTCAGTGCATACTGTACAACAGTTATCGGTAGCGTGAGCGCACGCACGTATACGAAGATAGTAAGAAAGGAACTGCGACACGTATACCAAGATAGCAAGAAAGGAACTGCGATTCATCGATGTTTTGGAAAGCTGTGTTATGAGCGTTCGAGCTTTTGTTTTGTTATAAAAGAAACTTACTGCGCAGCATCTGCAGTGCTACCATATATCGGATGTAACACACGTCGCTCTCTTCCTTTCTTGCTTTACCTTCCCAGGTGCGTCTCATAGGATGCGTGCCAATGCCGCACTATGAAAAGGCTTTGTTCTGCAAGAAGCGCGTCGTTCGCTCGAAATGAAGCTATAGTCATGGGACCATGCACCCAGCTCCGGTAGAGGGGGAGGCCGTCAATTTTAATTGCCACCTGAGCTAGATCGTATCACATAAACACGCTGCAAGTGCCGTTACATTCTCTAGAAACCGCTGATAGAGTGACTATGAATCGTGGTCCATATCACTGGAGTAGAACTTTTTTGCGGGCTAGCTAGTTCATGGAAGATAAAATGTAAAACTCCGTGATTGAAATAGGACAAGAGAGGAAGGAAAAAAAAAACGACAACACGGGCGCACACTTCCAACTGTTCAATCATGACCGAAAGCACATGCTATACACGCGGGGAAGCGAGGCGCGGAACAACTGCTATCATTCACACAAAGCGTGATAAATGATAAAAAAGCTACCGTATTGTTTTTTTTTTTTTTTACTTTCTAGGTAAATATCTCATCATTGCGGAAGACCAGTGAAAAAGCAGAAAACTCAATCTTCATGTCCCAAGAAGCTTCACGAGCAAAAAAGAAAAAGAAGAATGGCCAAAATCAGACTGAATAAAGACGAGTCAGAATGCAGATGAAAGAGTCGAAAACGATAGTAAGGCTGTAAAACAACGTGTAGCTGTATTGAAAAACAACGGTGGCGTGATGTATTAATGGAGCTTTTCAGGTTTGGAAATGCAGTTTGTTACACGATTTTATGTTCACCTTTACAACAGTTCCTTGTTGTTTCCATCCCGTCATTGTTTCGTGCGATTCTTTTCCCTGGTTTTAATGTTCACCTCCATAACCGTTCCTTGTTGTTCCATTTCGCCGTTGTTCTCTTACCTTAAAGGGTTTCTTCCTTGCTTTCAATGTTCACCTTACTTTTCATCTCCGTTAATACAATGGTTTACAGCCTTAAGACTGTTTTTGACTCTTTCATCTACATTGTCACTCACCTGTACTCAGTCTTATCGTAGCCAATTTTTCACGTGAAGCTTCTTAGGGCATGATGATTGCGTGCTCTGCTTTTAATCTGGCCTTCGCCAATGCCGAGATGTTTACTCATAAACTAAAAGAAAATTACGATAGAATTTGTTACCTTTTACTACGGCTTGTGCGAATGATAGCAGTAGTTCCGCGCCTGGATTCCTCTCGTATATAGCATATGCTTTCGGTCATGATTAAACAGTTGGAAGTCCGGGCTCCTGTTGTCGTCTTTTTTTGTTTCTTTCTTTCTTGTCCTGTTTCAATCGCGCATTTTTACATTTTGTCCATATCACTGATTTATCATTAATGTGTGCCATGGTCTTTTAGAGTCCTTACTAGACACTATGACGTCTATGACTGTGGTTCTCTACGCTCCCTTAAACATCACATCACTAACAGTTGCCGCTGAACTAGTGCCGAATTACATGAATTCCTCTTCTTTTTTTGTCCTGGGTGATTTTTAATCAGAGATACGCTCAGAAATAAAATGAATGCTCACCACCATCGTCCACGATAAACTGGAACTGATCGTTGGGGTCTTCGATGAGGGTGGCATCCGCCAGAGGAATTTTCCCTACACCCTGCGGAACAAAACAGGTGGACAGAAATAGTCACATTGATTCATACATCCGGGCAATCCGCTCCTAGATAGCTTACCATAGTGACTTGCTTAATTATAAGCTCTTTGTATTAATTAGGAAATATGTAGAAAAAAAAGGCTAATTAGTTACATCTGGTGTTGACAATTGTGGGAAATGTTTCGCTTTCTAACGGGTTTTACATTTTTTTTTTTTTTTAGGTGGCCCAAGAATCTTAGAAGCTGGCAGCACGCAGAGCGCAGTTACTGCAAGTTCAACTAGGTTCAACTAGGCTCGTGAGAATCGCGAGCTTTTAAGACTTTTGGAAGCAGGAGCTGTTTAGTCGCTTTCAAGTCCTGCAGATAAGTTGAAGCAAACATACATTAACTTGGCTGCAGAAGATGTATAGTCGTTGGATAAAATTTTCGAACTGCGAGTTAAAGAAAAAAATATCTTATTTCCACGCTGCCATGTTCAACAATTGCACTGAAAAGCCTGGAAGCTTGACTAGACATGCATGCTTCATTAACTTTTTTGAACACCTAATCGAGCAACGCCGCAGAGCAATGGATATTTATTAATTTTATTCTCTTCCCACAGATAAAAATATTTTAGCTGGTTACAACTACTACCCGGCGAGAACAAGGCATTATCAGTAGAAGTTCTCGTGGAGTAGGTCGGATCCGGTTATTTGCGGACGCCTTTTCTCTTCGTCGAGCTGTTCTGCAAATGCGGGGCTGTGTGTTCCTCACCTCGACCAGGTGTAGCTTTCCGGCCGAGGTGCGATTGCAGAGAAGCATGTGGTTGGTGAAGAGGTAGCACTGACGCACCACTTCCTTGTCGCCCTTGAGGTTTGGGATGCGCGATCGCTGGGACTTGGCCTTGTCCGAACCCACCACGTGGATCACATTTCCTGTGCCAACCAACAAGGCTTAGAGTAAGTTCCCAGTGCACCGACGCAACTCAGGCAATTTATATGTACAGTCGTGCGCAAAAGTGGTATACAACACACAGCCAGTGACAGAGCTCGGGAAAACTGCATCAAAATGCCATCTAGTGACAGTTGCAGGGACAGAGCCATCGGCACATGCATGTGGATAAGATGGGGCACCGCCACTGTTGTCTCGATCTTAGATAGCTCTTGCTAGATAGAGTTGGGATGCAGTTTTCTCGAGCTCCGCCACCGGCTGAGTGTTGTATGCCACTTTTGCTCACGACTGTACGAGCGGCAAGCTCACGAAGTGGGCGCTGGCTCTACCCAGTCACTGCTTTCGGAAGCTGTAGATAATGTGTGAGATGCTAGCGAATGAGGTTAAATATCCCCTTCCTGAACCACAAGAGCCATGAAACAATACAGCCATGAAGCGACAGATTCTACCTGAAAATGGTAGAACGCAGCTCAGAAAATAGCCCTAATTGATAAAATAATGGCATAAGTAAAATAAAGAGATGGTTATGGGGAAAGAAAAGAGAAAATGACCAGAAGATAGCACTTACTATAAAAACTAACGGGCTAAAATCAGCCTTGGATATGAGAAAAAAAGCTTTTCTACCATAAAATGCTAGTACGCTACTGTAACATTGAACACACCATCGTCACCATCGCCATCATCATCAGCCGGACTATACCCACTGCAGGGCGAAGGCCTCTCACGTATTACTCCTATTAACCCAGTCCTGTGCTATCTGCATCCTCTTGACCCCTGCGAACTTCTTAACCTCATCCGCCCACCTAATTTTCTACCGCCTCCTGGTACGCTTTCCTTCACTTGGAATCAAGTTTGTTACCCTTAGCGACCATTGGTTATCCTCTCTTTGCACTGCATGCCCTGCCCATGCCCATTTCTTCGCGCGCCCATGCCCAATCTTATTCTCCTAGTTATTTCCGTTTCATGGTCCGTTTCAGCGGTTGCTACCTGTCCTAAGTAGATGAATTCGCCTACCGCTTCCAGTGTTATCGTGGAAAGACGGGATAGCTATGCATATTTTCAGCGCAGAAAACACAGGACGAAAAAAGGGGATAGACGCAGGACGAGCGCAAGGATCAGCGTTAGTCCTGCGTCTGTCTCCTTTCTTCGTCCTGTGTATTTTTTTTTTGCACTGAAAATATGCATTCGTCGCTTCCAGTGCTTCGCTACCCATAGTAAACTTCTGTTTATTTCCGAGGCTTTTCAAAGCTCGTAAAGCTTTCTTAACCTCGTGCTTTGTTACCGGCGGAACGTCTGATTGCTCTTCAACTGCCAATCTAATTATTGCTCTGACTACTTTGGCTACTGTATGGGTCGGTATAGACCGTTTTAAAGAAAGAAAGCCGGAGAGAAAGAAAATGCTCTCCAACCAGTTTCACTGTGCCGGCCCACTTTTGCCAGTATCGAGTGGGCTGCGCATTCGCACGCTTTATGCATGGCAGGGGCCTTGCTCGATCCTCACTATTTTGCTGTTTAAAAGACTTACATTTCTTCAATAGCGTCATTATTGGTGGTAACGGTATTGGGACAGCAAAGGGTGATCGTGGACGCCACAAATAATCAAAGAAATCGAGGGCTGACTGCCCAGAGAGAATGCGGGAAGTATGCAACGACAGTCCGAGCGCGGTTTACATGTTTTTACTTCACCGCGTTCCAGTACATCCTCGATTAAATCGCATATGAATGTTTTCTGTAAACCAGACAGACTTCGTACCAACGACGGACTCTCAAATAAGACACCCAGCTCATTTCCTCCACTGCCGTAAACACGCACAGCACGCCGCGCCTGCTGTGCCTCCCGCAAGCTCCGCTCCAACGATACAATTCATCCCTTGTGCCAGCGTCAGAAGAGCATGCTAAATTTGTTATTTACTTAAATAATAGGCCGACTGCCAAAAATAAATCTTCCTTGAGGAACGTTGACCAGTATGGTGTTATTGGTAAGAGTGATAACTGCAATACAAGCAAGCTTCTGCTCGCACTGCTCGCAGGCAGCTGCCGCTGGTACGGCGCGGTTCATCGTTTATTTTCGCGCTGGCTCCGCTATACTGAAACGTCACCGAAATTAAACGTTTCTGTTACGTGAGACCACGGGATTGGATGACAGACAATTAACTGTAGTGCAGCTGAGCAAATCTGAAGCGCCATCCGGTGTGTCTTCAATGCGAAACAATTTGGGCCTAGCGACGACTAGGGAGTAGCGCACGGTGAGATCGCCGTCCTCCGCCGCAGCTCATTATCGCAGCAGCTCAATATCGAGATGCACTTTGGAGAGAAAATACAAGACATGAAAGGGGTCGCACTTCCCAGTAAATCAGTGCGGCGATGATTGTAAATCATATCTCGTAGTAAATCCAGCGTTTGGTGGCTTCCCGTACGGGTAATTCACTGTGCGTTTGTGTCTAGAACTACCATTACAATTGTGAAATATAATTGAAAACAGAGACATCCTCATAGTTAGCTGTGCCTCTGATCACTAATGAAAGTTCGGCCTATGGAAGCGGCGCGGAGTTCTTCGCAGCTCCGTGGCCGCTACTGCTGGTACCAACAGCTCCCGCCATGCAAAACGGATGATATGGTATGCTGGCGTGCTCAAACAAAACACAAAATAGCACCACGATTCCGGACAGCTTCCACGAGCAGCGCGCAGTAGCGCGTTGTACACTGCCGTTACCGCAGCACCGACGGCACACACAGAGCCCAAAATGGCGTCGAATAGAGTCAGTGCGGACTTTCCTTCTTTGAATCATACGGGGCGTCACCATAAAAGGAAGATGGCGGCGCCCAGGCATCGAAACTAAAGTCGTCTCATCAGCTACTATCTTTTCCGTATTAGTGATGACACTGGCCGCCTTGCCCCTTAGCGCGTAGATCTGCTTTTTGCCTATGCCTATTTTCCCTCTTCATCTCTTTACGGCTGCCACCGTTGTTTAGAGCATGCTTGATTTTCTCCATGTTATACTTCCTTATGTTGGACACTTTCACCTATTGATTAGCTTTGATAGGTCGGCCCGTTCTATCCAGTCTGTTTGGATGGTGGCTTTCAAACTTTGGCGTTTCTTATTAAAATATTTTGTCTGCGTAGATAATTTAACGGCATCCTCTCTAACTATCCTATCGCCTACTTCTACTGCACACTTAGTAATGATATCTCTGACGATATCGTTCATTGCTTCTGCACTAAGGTGGCATGAACACTATGCACAGGCAGACGAGTGTAAAATCATGACGTCCTTTAAAGAGCTTGTGAAATAGAAATACATACGCTGACGAAGTGGCGATAGCAACAAGGCACATGTAGTTAAGTTATTTTCGACGGATAGAATATATGAGAGCTTGAAATATAGCTAGTTAAAAATAACCTTCGATCAGCTCTATAGCAATTGCTTTTATTATATTTAAATTCGTTTCGCACGTTCTTGAAGCTCTCCACGATATTTCAGGGAAAATTCTCTTGCTCTGCACACTGCATTTGTATCTATCTCTTCTGTTCGGCGGATAACTATTTGGGGAGCCGCGTGCCATTTTGCAAGGGTGCGGTCGAAATAAATAGACCGCATAGGCTAAGGCAATGGCTAAGGCAATGGCTAAGGCAATGGCTAAGGCAAATAGGCTAAGGCAATGGCTGGGATTTGGAATCCTACCTACACTTAACGTTCTCGGCCGAACAGTTCAAATAAAAAAAAAAGGGGGGGGGGGGGAGAAGATATTGAATGTAAAGGTGCGAACCTAATCGGGGGATAATGAACTGGTGTGAAGAAGACGCCCCACGTGTGAGACGACGAGGAACTGCACGACGACGAGCCTTCCCTTCGATATCGGCTGGTGAGGGGCGCCATCTTCGGTGTCATTTCCCCCCCCCCCCCCCCCCCCCACGGCTCGTTGTACACACAGGGCCAACTGTTCTCAGGGGGTCGATAGCAAATCTTGTCTTCAGAAAAGAGGGATTATAGTTCCTTGTTCCACGTTTTCTACGGCGGCGGAGTTGTTGGGAGCGTGTCTGGGATTCCTAGTACAGCTCCGGCTAGCGGATGGGCGGGAGTGAAAAAACAAGGCCTCAGTAACGACAACAAGGGCAACCTGAGTTCTCCGAGAGTGCTGTGCGGCTCTGATCGGATTTCTTCCGAGGATAAAACTGGAGCGCCGCGCGCGATTCCAAACTGATGGCCGCTGCGGAAGCGCGAGCGAAGGAAACGAAAGAGGAAGTGGCGGAATGGAAGGAGACAGGAGTAGAGCTGAATGAACGAGTCGGTGAGGCTATAGGGAGACAGGCTCGGAGGATTTGAAGGAGTTTCGGGAATAACGGGGCTAGTCGTTTTAAGTATTCTTACTTTTTTTCTTGCAGGGTCCTGGATTTACTCTCGCAGCAATGTTTACTTCAAGATGCACTCTGGAGAACAACCATCATGCGCGCGCTTTGCGAGTTATGACGACTCGCATTTCTTTCGCTCTCGGAGACACTTGCGCAGAACAAGCCGGATATGAATGACTATGCTCACTTTTTGTTTGTCCCAGTACCGTGGGAAAACGTGGCCCTATCTCAAACAATTTTATCTTGCGCAGTGCTCGAGCGCAAGCATTTCGAGCTGCGTTGTAAATAAATTTTATTTGCTTAGTGATGGAATGCAGGTCCGTTTTAACCGTTTTTCGCCTTCGTGTGCAGAAAGTGCTTGCATGAGAAAGAAATCAGCAATAGTGCCACGTATTGCAAATTAAGGTTGCATGAACTATAGACGAGATGCGCATTGTCGAGCAGGTCTTAGGAAGGGATCGCGTTTTGAGTATAATACTTAATAAGCAGTTTTAACAACGGTCCTGGAGTGAGCTATCCCGGTTCTTTTTTTTTTTTTTCCTTTTTTTTTTTTCAGAACATGGTTATAATGATAGACGTTTTTCTCACTAAGCATTGTCTGTTTACGACACATAGGAAGCAGGACATTTTGTGAAGCTACTTCATAGGTAACCTAGTGCTACGCGAGCTGAGATTGGAAAGATTGGCTACACTGGTCGTGAAAGCAGCCAGCCGTCTCGAAGGAGCTTTTAAAGAGCTTTATTACTTCAGCTTTAATTATAAGAGGTATGCACCAGCAACCGTCGTTCCATCTGTGGTCATTTCATTCATCGGTTTTCAATTATGCCACGCGCGTTCACAACATGTAACCTGAGTGATAAAATGATTCGACCGCTACAGTGTAACGGACACCCGTCGCCAAATTCTAAAGCATCTCGCCCCCGAGCGATATAACTTCTAGTCCACAGTGCCTTCGAAGGGACTTTTCTGAAGACCTATCACTGCGGAGAGCGACCAAGTTCTAGACAACTCGAGAGCAGGTTGCCGCCGCCCAGAAAGCCTGCTGCGAGGAAAGATTCCCGCGTTTCGGCGCCGAAAGCGGGAGGGGGAAGTCCGGTCTGTAATCGAAGAAGCTGCTCCGTCGGCCGGTGATGACTGGCAGCGCTGCTGACGGTCGCCTCTTCGGCGAGCACTCGTGCCTCCAATTCGCTTCGGGGCGAGATTCCCCCACTAGCCCCAAAGAGCGAATACATCTTCTCCCGCTCCTCCCTAACTCTTCCCTTTCATCTCGTTTTTGCGCCGTGTGAACGAGTGGAGTGAGTTGGAGGGGCTGGGAGTGCGATGAAGGCAGAGCATCTTGACACGGCGTTTAATTATGTCCGGCCGGCACCGAGAGAAGGAAAGTGGGGAGGCCTAGCGCGCGCTCAGAACGCCGACTCTTTTGGCAAAAGATGTCCATTCAAGACCCGCTCCTGCGGTCGAGATGCCGCTGCCGCCTGCTTTCACTGCGGTTCAAACAATCAACGTTAGAGAGAGAGGGTGGTATTTGCGAAGGGGAATAGGTGGTGAGAACTGAATCCGGGTAAGAGGAAGAGGAGGAGGAGGAGGAAAGAGAGCGGATACGGGGGGAAGATACCGGCACGTCGTCCCTTCCTGCCCTACGAGTAGATGGGGGAGGGGGGAGGCTTAATGAGTGCCCGGTCGGATTAATTATCCTTGCTCCGGGACAAGCCCCAGAGGAGTGCTGCTGCTCTTCGCCGCTTGCGTGTATTTCCCGAACACAGTGGCCTCGCGCGGACCGTGGTCGCCCGCTGCGCGCATTATGCACGCTCCTGCAGGCGGCAGTGGCGGCGAGGACACAGTTTACCATCATTTCGAAGTCCAAAAGCCCTTTGCTCCTCCCCCTTTTTTTGTTTGCGTTGCCGAGCAGGATCTGCAGAGAGGACGCCTACCCAAATTGTTCTTGTCGCTGCTAAGAGACGTGCTTTGTCTTCCGTCGTGGTTGCTTTAGCTTATGCCTTGCCCGAAATTTGTGTCACAAAGACAGCAGAGAGTACGCAAAGATGATTTCACCATGTGCCAATGGTGCTAAAAGGTCCGTAAGTTGCACTGAAGTGCGGTGATGTGGGCTCGCGGAGATAGCCAAGAGAGCCACGTTTCTGTCGTCCACAGACCATGCTGAAACTAAACTAGCCCCACTCATTTCTTACTCGAGTTGTTTAATCCGTATGTTCTCTTTTCAGAGGCAGTTGCGCTGAAAGAACCGCATCCCACTTTGGAGGCACTCTTTCACTCTACACGTTGTTAGCAGAAAAACTAATCCTTCTGAAAATGTGGCAATCCCTGACAAGCATTTTGAGGAATCAAGAATTCCGCTTGAGGACGTTCCCATCCACTTCGAGAAAGTAGAGCATTTGACTGGAACTGTCACAACAGCTGCTGTAAATCTGCCCTCGCAGCCTCTGACTCCTCCTCCAAATACATCATAACCGACTCGCGAGGAGCTTGTCGGAACGTCCAGCAAGGGTGGACTGCTCCCCTAGCTTACCGCATATACCAAAATTGCAGTCGAGATTCGGATCCCGCGTACCGATCTCTCGTTTGGGCTCCAGGTCACCAAGGTCTCCAAGGGAATGAGGCAGCCGACGCCGCCGCCCGCGCGCTTTCTCTCCGGGCATTTCCCACGGGACCCGACGCGGACCAGGATTTTGATTTCAGCCCAGTTTACAAATTTAAAGAAATATGTGAATATTACAGATCTACGCACCAAACTCTTCCCACCCCGTGCAAAGGGCTGGGAAAGGCTAACGAGCGGGTGCTCCTGCGCCTGCTCACCAATACAATGCTGTGCCCGGCTACTCTAAAACATTTTGATCCGCAATTCGACGGGCTGTGCTCGCACTGTGGGGAGGTGTCTGACACCTACCACATGGTGTGGGCCTGCCAGAAAAATCGATCTTTGCCCCCTATCCCCAACCCCACCCGAGAGACCTGGGAGGCGACCCTGTCCGGCTGCTGCACCCTAGAGGCCCAAAAGGTCTTAACGTAGCGCGCCCGGGCTGCGGCAAACGCCAATGAAGTGCCTGTCTAGGCATCCCACCTAGTGTATATACCTATATGTATTATAATAAATGTTTTCACCATCACCACCAAATCTGCTGAAAAGCCACTCACCTTGCCTGACGAACACTTGGTTGACGTCCAAGAGGATGTCACAGCCTCCTATGATCATCCTTTCTATGGCCAAGTTCTTACGGATGTTCTCTGTTTCGCTCACTTCGTCGTGCATTTGCTGGGAAGAAGGAGAAGACAGGATTAAGTCTAAGTACATTATACACTAGCGATAACAACCTTTTCACACGTTATACTCATTCTGGCACCATGTTTACAGCAAGGCCAACCAGTGTGTATAATACGTGGCATATCAGATGAAGAAAAAATGCAGATAATTTCTATAAAATATTATACGCGAAAACTGTTTGTGCAGGTTTTGGTCTTCGGTAGTCCAGATTTATGTCATCATTATCTTCATTATCGTCACCAGCAGCATGACTGTAACTCCCGGAGGGCAAAGGCTTCTCCCACACCCCCTCAACAAACCCGGTTTTGCGCCAGCTGCATACATTTGATCCCCGCAAATTTCCCGATCCCATCTACCCACCTTACTTTCTAAATTGTTTTGCGTAGCTGGCTGAAATGAGATGCATATTTCTCACCAATTAAATTTGTTTTTATTGATTGGCTGCATGACTGCAGTGTCATATTGCGAGACTTGATGTTGCCCTTGATGTTGCCCTTGATTGGGTAAAAAATTGCGCAAAAAACACAAAGGACAAAGAAGAACACATAAGACGTATGACAAGCGCTTGTCATACGTCTTATGTGTTCTTCTTTGTCCTTTGTGTTTTTTGCGCAATTTTTTACCCAATGGATCACCAACTAGCCCGGCAACACGCTCTTCTCAGTTGCCCTTGATGTCGACGCTAGCATCGGTGGCGGTTTCGATCTGACTGTCAAGAGCATAGGGCATTGGGTAATTCATGATTGACCATCATCATCGCTATCGCATGTAGGCACAGTGTCATACCTGTGCAGGGATTACAGTCTGTAGAGTCAGCTGTTGCTATGCACGGGCGTGACTTTACAAGCAAGCCAAGGTTACCCTCTGGATTAGTACTCTCGCATTAAATGTTTGTGAACTCCTTCTGTAATGAAATATTCGTGCAGGGGAAAAAGAAAAGTCATATTCAATCCTGACAGTAGGTGTTATCACGCAGTTCAGTTCCTTGCCAACTCTAAAGCTAGTGATTGTTGTGGTATATTACCGGCGCCCATCCGGCTAGCTTAACTGTCACTGTGTTCGAAACGTTGAAAACCTGCAAGAGCAAAGTTCTTGGTCAAAAGTAATTTACAAGTTGTCGTTTGTGTGGCGTGAGTGCACATATCATTATATAATTGAAAAAGGGGTTCGCAAAATTGTCACATCATTGAATACAAGCAATTAAAAATTAACTTTACGCAGATGGAAGGAGAACTGCACATCGCACACTCCTTTTCATTTGGTAGCAGAAGGTCAAATTCAGGCACTAGGATTAGGGCACATATTCCCAGGCATGCATCTTTTGTAGCTAATTTGACCAAGCTGTTAGCGTGAGGGAGGCCGCTAGTTGTAAATGAATGATTTTTTTTTTTTTTTTTTTTTTTTTTTACCGGCATTGTATATGAATTTAAGTTTTGTCATACCTGCTGCAGTACGGATATTACGAACTGCATGTTCATTTTCAGAGAGTGCATTACACGCAGCTGTAAGTCGGATGCAATTCGGTTTCCCATCGCCTTCCGCGGTCAGCCCTTTGTTGTGCGCACTTGATGTCTGCCGTGTAAATGACAGGGAAACCTGCATCCACATGACAGGTTTATGCGCGACAGGTCCTGTACAACCAGCGCTTCACCAACGCTGATTAGAATTACATAATGCTCGTTTTATAACGAAGTTCTTGTAGGTGGGCGCTTGTTTTCGGCGCCATGAGACCACGAAATGCGAGACTTAATTTGACTGCACAGTTAAAGTTCTTACGAGTTAAAGGCTTCGCACATACAGGAACGAAAAAACGTTCATAAATATTGTCAAGTAGTGGTGACAATGTCGTTGGCGACAAATGAGGAGACTGGAGTTGCGCTCAAATGAACTCTTTATGAGCTCTTCCGCTAGCAAAAGAAGCAATGCAATCGGCGGCGGCGATAACAGCGAGCGTGATCGGTGGTCGTCCATCTAAGAATGGCCGGTGCACTTGTCAGGGCTCAATTTACCCTCGTCATAGAAACACCTGTATAAAGACACGAAAGGTGACTAGCACGAACGAGAAAACAGACGCGCATGGTTGGAACTATTCGCTATACATCCCGGCGCAGCTTGCGAAACAAAGAAAATGATAACATCACGTCTCGCGACAACGAACAAATACACAGTGAAAAATCGTTCCGTGCGCGAAGTGATAAGGCTGCATGCAGGCAGATGTCGGAAAAGAACAAATAATGTATTGATTGGCTCGTTCAATATAAATGAAGTGAATATTCGTTATTCCGCAAGGCGGAATTTGGCACACGACACAAAGGTTTCCAGGGAAAATGCAGTGGAACAGAAAGGCACATAGAAAAGCGATGTGCTTGTGTAGCAGCCATTTGGGGTCGGACTACTCTCTATGAGCGCTCTAGACCTAGACCTTATCGCTGTTTCTGCTGGAAACCGCACCTACTGAGCACTGGCTTTTACTGAAAAAGTGAGCGTGGCCTTTGATTCACCTCCTGCCGTTTGTCTAATTACTAACAGGCTCAGAATACGCGAAGGCATGAGTAGGTGCTTGTGTCGCACAACTGAGCATTACATGGTAAAAGCGACAGTGAAATCGCCGCTGTATGTAGGCATTTCTGTCACTTCGTGATTAGTATTATACATCGAAAATTGTGAAGTATCACAAGCTTTTAGCTATGAACGTTGTGTATTCGCCACCCGCGTTAGCCACGACATTGACAAGAAATATTCCATTTTCGCATAATTTATCTTGTCACATCGTATCCTAACGATCTCATCTTGCGTCAAAATTCTGAGAATGCCGGCTTTCTTATGTTTCTGAAAAATATGACGTCGTTGTGAGTTGCATTCTACCGAGCTCCGAAAAGTGAGCAGTCATGCTTGTCCCACGCTACTCCAGCCCATTGCCCCGCCACAGATTCAATTCAATTCAATTCAATTTTATTATATCCGTTTAGTATATTCCAGCTTATACATACAGAAGGAGGTCCCAGAGTCAGTGACTGTATCGGGACCTCCGAATGCGATATGTAGCTTCACTGGACTGCCGCCCTCATTTGGTTGCGATTCTTCCACACTCGGGGTCAGCATCATTAGCGGGTCACCGTTAGAGAGAGAGAATAGAGAGTGAGTACGTACGCGTGACAGTTCCTCGAGCTTGGTCCGTGCCGTCTCCAGGCTCCTGCGTTCAACGTGGTTGTGTGGTGTGTGCGCCAGCAGTTCGTGCAGCGTAATGATGTACCGAGGCACCTGCATGTCAGTTTCGATCACCCCGCTGTTACGAATGCACATTCAGATGCTGACGACAGCCGCATTGCCCGTCCCGGTCGGCGGCACGCTTTGGCGGCCTCTCCGACACAAAGGAGCACTCGGGAGAACGGCGTAATCGGTCGCCCTTTATTTTGACTCGTCACCGTAACACCCCGACAACAGGCGAATATAACGACGGAAACTAAGCCACCTGGCAGCCCCGTGGTTCAGAAAACACTTTACTGTTTCACGTCATGGAGGGTACAAAATTCTGTTTTATATAGATGTCCGCTTGATAATTTAGAAAACGCGGAGGTATACGAATGAAAGCGAGGGAAGTATTGATAGCAGAGGCTTTGTAGGGAGACATAAATCCTTAAAGGGCAGAGAGATAGCACGACCATGCGTGCGTAATGCTGCTCACGTCATTGCGTTATTCATGTTTATCGAGCAACTAGAGGAGGGGGGGGGGGGGACAATACTGCAGTTTCACACTGTTTACTGGGAGTATGCATGGGAGGCTATTTTGGCCAGCATGTTTGAGCTCGTCGGATGAGTGACTTTTTATTGCGGAAACTGAATCGAATGATAAATACGGCCCGTTATGGGGTTAAGGTTCGTTGGTCTGTGGGGTTTAACGTGTAAGTCAGGCTGTGAGAGACGCTTATGCGGATAAGGGTTTCCCAGCTTCAAAAATACTATGTTGTAATAATGCTCAGGTTTCATAACTTCTTCTGACGCATTTGAAATACTATGTTGTAATAATTATGCTCAGGTTTCATAACTTCTTCTGACGCATTTGAAGTGAGACAGAAAAGTTTAGAGAGGCCTTTTCGCTAGAGTGCGCATTATTTGCATAATGTTGCGCACCACATCTAAGGTTGTTCGTTATGTGTAGATGGCGCTCTTTTTTCAAATGCCTGCGCATTGCGTGCTATCGTCTCTCAAGCACGCGCTCGTTGTTACCCTTGTAGGATGGCGTAGTCCTTGGGTGCGTCGACCGCGAAAATTATTCCGCTCTGTACTACTGCTGCACTCAGCAGTACATAGTACACAATGTGACTGACGTGGACATATTCAGGCCTAGCTTGTGGAGTTTACGCAGAAGAGCGTCTCCATCTGGCTGTTGAGAAGCCCCAGCAAGCGTGTGAGCTGGTCAGGAGACATTAATAAGCCTCCGATACGCTCAAGCTCTTTAGCAAAACAGCATCGTCGTGGGGTTTGGTAAGCAGCATGAAACTGAACGTGCAGCAATACAAAAATCCATCTTTTCGATTTATTTTCTTGGAGTACGTTCGGTCAGCAGCTTGTGAGGCTTTGCTCTTTCTGCTCCCTGTTCATTTATTTTCAATTAATAACACTGCAAAGTGTACGTGTTGGGTGGTGCACGTACCCCCGCCGTCAGAATATTCCGCATAACACGACACTGGCAAAAAACGTTTATTTCTTTGTATCAGGCTCACATTGACTGCAAGATCTTTTTTCCAAGCATTGGAATTTAAGTGGGTGCCTAAACTTCTAAAGTGAGAGGAGCAGTAGTAATATTTAGTACTCCTATGCGCAAAAAAAAAAGAAAGAAAAAAAGGTGATGAATAACTATAAGGGTGCTTTAGAAATAAAACAAATATGTGCCCCTTCCCTCTTCCTGTGAAGTGTGTAGGATTGTTGCTACTGTTGTAACAACAGCAACCAGCTCCAGGCGGTTGTGCCAGACCAACCTGGTGCATGGGGTAAGTGAGGAATGTCTCCAGGGTTCTCCCCTGAAGCACGGTCTTCTCCTCGAGTCGCTGCAGTATGGCGGCAAACTTGTCGCGCTGCTTGCACTCGGCCAAAACCTGGAGGCTGTAGTGGTGGTTGCGGACGTACTCTTGGTAGATGGTCAGCATCGGAAGGAGCATGTCGAACAGATCTCCTGCGGGGCCGCCATCCGCGACCGATGGAAAGGAGGGAGGCAGGAAGAGGGAGGAGGGCATCGAGAGGACGGCGGGACGAAGGACAGAAAGAGAGAGAGAAGACACGCACGGACGCGCGTACGCACACACGTCGAATACACGGAGCGACGCCAACGGCCACTCGCTGGGGTCCCAGCTAAAAGCGGGCCCTGAGCTGCCCGCCAGAAACGACAGCAATGAACGCCGCGCGGTGCCTCGAACTGCAGGGTTTCTTTTCCGCGCTGTAACAACCGGGAAGCTTTTCCAAGATGCAAAGTATATATATATATATATATATATATATATATATATATATTCCAGATAAAAGCAGTTACCTTGCCACAGGAGGAGGCAGGTCATCGCTCTAGCAGCTTTGAAACTTCGCAGTTTGATGCACGAATTAACAGGTAGGTCCGGTATAGCTGATGGCTAATTAATTACAACTAATGTCACGAAACGAGGATTTATTCTCGCCCACTCGTGGTTCAATACAAACGAATCCGATGTACTCATGTGACATCTTGGGCGCCATATTATGGTACAGCGAGTAGCTTCAGCACTTGAAACCAGAGGAGGTGGCGATAAGCCGGTTACACTTTTTATGCGAAGCATACTAGCCGCACAACCGAGCTCTTCCTTGCTGCGCCGCGCGCGGCCGCGTAGCTACCACTTGACCTACATCGGCGCACCGCGCACCACCAGACTCGACAGACACAATTCGCTACAATATTCTTCTAATTATACAGCTAATCAGCTAACACTTTCTAATTTTTAACCCTTTTTATCGCAGTTTTGTAGGTAGCGTCCATAAAGACATGGAAGCCGTGAACAAGACGACGCTAAACAGTCTGTGGAAGGAAGGAAGGCCCACTTTATAAAGCCCCACAACACTCGTAAATTCGGTGCTTTTTCCTCGCGAAACCTAAGCTGAGCGCATTGGACGCGCAGAAAGCTCGATGTAGAAGCAATGTACGCTGCTGACGCGTTCCAATGACCACGGTACCAAATTCAAACTGCCTTATCTACTTTGCCGTTTCGTGCACTTTATTTTGTTTTGCTGCTCTAAAAGATAGCAACCCCGCAGTTCGCAATGTTGTACTTTTCCTGGCAGCAGACTGCGAAGCAGGTTATTGTACTTCACGTTGCGGAATGTCACTGGTAGTTTGGATCGGGCACCGCAGTTACTGAACGCGTCATCAGCGGATGTCACGTTTGCGCGAAGCTCCCTGCGCGTATAATGCGCTCAGTTTTGGTTTTGTGCTGAAGAAAGCACCGGAACTCTTAGTATTCAGTGTTTTAGAAAATTGGCTTTTTGTTGTTTTACAAACTAATGTATTATCATCGTGTCCCCGGCTTCACCCTCCTCATTGGCACAAACAACGGTGCCGCGTTAATTACAAAGTTGATGAGGGCACCTAGTTTATTTAGAAATATAATTAGAACAGTTCTGTAGTAAATTTTCTCCACCGAGGCTGAGAGTTGCATAGGCCAAATTTTTCATGCAAATATTTTTAGTGCGAATTTATTTATTATGATATGCAGTCAAACATTTTCAAATTTAGTGTAGTTTTGGCAAAATGATAATTGTTATTCAGAAATCAGTTAAGCTCTTCAAACCTTCAGCAAAACGACTCCACTGCGCCCCTTCCTTCGCCGAATCTCTATGGCAGTGTTGCTGCAACAAAGGGAGATGGCGCTACCGGTGCCATCGCTATGATCGCGGCTCGTTATGCTAGACGATGCAAACATCCGACTTATTCTGATCGAATCAGGCAGTTACCCAAATCAAATTTGGTATAAAGAATACTGACGACCAAATGTCATTTCTGTGGGAAATTCGAGCTGTAAGGATTCAGCGGTTTAGTCGGAAGAAGTAATATACTTCGCGCATGTAGTTGCGCAACACCCTTTAGTTCTAGCTAAGGCTAAAGGTCTGTGATGTTACGGCTGTACGCTACTCTCCGAATAGAAAGTAGCTATTATTACGCCTTGCTAGTCTTAAACAATCTTGATTCGGCTACGGTAAGCGCAGTCGGCCCAAATAAGCTTATTTAGTATGAAATCACTTTTAGATTTCGCATGCGAAACTCTTGCTGAAATTTGCCTGCATTATTGTCATGTCTTTCATTTTGAATTCCTTATTTCAGGAATTTTCGAAAATGTTCGCTGAAACACGCAGTGAATTCACTACTGTTAGAGCAATTAACAGATAAATACTCAATCGTTGTTTCTTTTTTCAGAAATTTCCTCATCGGTACTTCTATTCGTTCCACTAATATCGTTCCCTCATATCCGTTTCACTAATATCATTTCACGAAGAACACCTGCGTGGTGGACACTAGGTACTGTTGTATACTCTACCGGGTATCATGTTATCTAAGCAAAGCAATCAAGTATGACACCGATAAACAAAAATGAAGAGGTAGCAAACGCTGCTTTGTTTAAAGGAGCGTCAGTTCGAGACACCGCTTGGCTGAGACAACTTGAAGCAACAATGGGAAGCGTACGTAGATAGCAAATATTCGAAATAGAAAAGCACGAGCCATCAAGCTCGGTCCACTTCGTGAGTGCCGTCGTGCACATTCACATGACCTCGGCATGCCGCAGGCGCAATGTGGACCGTGCACTGAACGCCAGGCGCATTCATCAGCAGGCGACGCAAGAATTCGCGGGCGAAGTGCCGACTCTCGCACGCGCAGGCTTCGTTTGTTGGCTGGCTGTGTGTTTCAAAAGGTGAGATTTTGCTAATGTGCTAAGCAGAACGTGCTTAGGATGTCAGAAAAGCTTAATTCTTGCCAATTTTGTGCCACTTACTCGGGTAGTATCTAGCTTTCAACCTGGGTTGGTATGGAAACCTCAGGTGTTCAAAGAGTCCGCGCCTGACAACACGACTGTAGAAATAAAAAGTAAAAAAATGTAGCCATGTTTTGTATGTTTACCGCTTTTTCACTGGATAGGCTAGAGCTTACGATACGTTGCATTTTTCTGTGGCCCATCACAGTCACATCTTTTTAATGCTAAAGCTGAATCAATTCCGTCGCCGTGTTTGCGTTTAAGCGTAGTATAACCCCAGCTACTGTTTTTAATTATTGAAAGAGTGGATAGAACGTACTTGCCTGTGCTTTCGAAATATATGTCTGCTTAGGAGCTAATGTGGAATCATTTGGACAGAGGTCTTGGACAGGCTATGTTAGGGCGTAGTCTATCAGAGCTGCTCGGTTACCGCGCAGACCGATTATCCGTGGTAAATAATTTCGTCCTTCCTTACTTGCAATGTACCGTTGCAGTGCGGTGCTGGTGGTGCTCCTGCATGGAGCAATCAGGGACCAGCCAATTGCCCCAAGCGCCGTCTGAGTGAAATGCGCCATACATATCGCGTCGCGGCTGGTGTAATTGAGGAGACGTGCCTGGAGGCTAGCTAACGTAGCGTCGGCTACAGGGCGCCTGCCGCTTTCGGACCAACGGGGTGCCGACGGGCATAGTGATGGCACCCAGATGCGCACCGCTCGGCTGTGTTGGGCCACCGCTCTAATTGGGGCAACTGGGATGCATCAGGCACCGCGCGCCGCCTTTTTCCACAGCCATTACGCGCCGACAGTTGGTCGTTGCCTCGTGACCCGGTTGTTGGTTAGCATAGTAGAGGGAAGGAGATGCCCCTTCCTCCTTTCCTTCCCTAGCTGCCCTAATAGGCTTGATGGAATCCCTTGCCGTTCATTCGGAACGGAAAGAGGATGAGAATGAGCCCGCAGGAGAAGTGCTACATGTAAACAGGGAGGGTGTTGACCTTATCTATAATAAAGGAACACCAAGTAATAAAATAAATCATCGCGAAAGGATGAGACGGGACCAAATACTAGTTTAAGGCTCTAATTCAATTTTATGTGCGAAACACATCAGCACAAAGAAAAATTGCAAGACTGTTTTTAGTAACGGTAAACCCGTATGATGAGCAGGCACAGGGGTCGCGTTTTTTCTGAGCCTGCCGTTTCTTCTCCCTTTTTGTTTTTTATTTGAGGGGGGGGGGGGGGGGCAAAAGAAAGTATCGTGTCTTGAACTCACGTAGCAGCAAAAACAAATTGGGGCTCGCGGATCTGAAGCACACAGTGTTATTTACGCTACGGCGTCTAAGCAACAGTACTGACGGGCTCGTACTTTAAAGTAGTAGCAAAGATCGAGGGTTCAGCGAAGAAGAAACTGTCTCATAGCTGTGTGCAATAAGTGTGAATAAAAGCTCAAGCACATTCTTTACATCGCAGCCTCTTCGCTCAAAGAAAAAGCCTCGGTATGCTCAAAGAGCTGCAAGAGACAGAACATTTCGTGTTCGAGCGGCACTTTGCAACGCGAACGCAGAAGAAGGGCAGCATGCATTATTGTCATGCGTCTCGAGGCACGCTTGGCATGCTGTGGACAGGCAGGGCAATCATCCAAGGAGCGCATGCACAAAATAAAAAAGAAAACGGTCAAAGAAACGAGCCTTCACTGCCCGTGGGGTATATTGTTCCTACCCCACTACGCTATATGCTCTTGGTTTAGCAAAGGCAATGCTACTCTTAAGAAAAACGTACCAATCGCTACGCCTGTCTATACTCCTTCGAATTTAACTTTGCCTGTGTAACCCTGAATGGCTAGAAAAAAACCAGCCCTCGGAATATATAAGTCTTAAATCTTCAATTTTCATACACGTTGGTGTAGAACAGACGTTGCAGCGCATTGTTACCTGGGCAAGCTAGATGCCGTTTGAAAGGCGGCATATTGCTCCTTTTTTTACTAGCAGGGAAGGCAAAAAATGATCACGAACACACTCTGCCATCGCCAGGACAACAGTAGCTTAACCTTCGCATAGAGCGCTTACTGTAGTATCGATTGGCGCTCCCGCTGCAATACGAAACGCCCGCGCCAGTGTTTATTCATAACAATTGAACGGGAATAATTCCTGCGGGAAATCAGAATTGAAAAAGCAAAACATTTGACGCGCTGTCCTTTGCATTTCCGCGCCTGGATTTGTGCAATATGAGGTTGGTATATACTTTGAGTTTGAATGCCATCTTCAAGCGCGTCCTGCTGCAGAAAAAGTCGTGAAATGTCGAGAATAACGTTGAAGTGAGCGAAACAGGCTCTGTCTATCGTAAACAGACATTTATCTCGCATCCTGTGACTATCTTGTTCTTATTGCGATATCGTATGGCTTTGTTCCAAAGCGTAGAAAATATTATCACTCCTGTGCGCGTCTTCTAGAGTGTGCAAAAGTAGGAAGCATCATATAAGCTAGAGCCTGCTTAAATTTTATCTCTCAAAGGTTTCTGCTTGTTTCAATTTGTTTGTTCTTGCTAAAATACATTACGTTTATTTGTAACTCGTAACTGTATTTCGCAGTGTGTGCTTTTAATGTGATCCTCTCATGTGGCAAATTAGTGCTTGCTTGGAATTTCGTTTTTCTATCTTCCGTTTCGAAAAACAAAGACTCACGAGAAGCAGGTTTTCTTTGTCTTCTTTTTTAGCATTGCAATGTTGTCCTTAAAGGCCCGAAGACCAAGTGAAACAGCACGCCGCCCGAGGATCACATTTAGTACATGCCGGGAACCCACGTCGGCGTGCGTTACATTTCACGCTAAATTTAGTCCTCATGCGAATGCGCCAAGATCCTGCGGCAGTAAAAAAAAGTACTACTAATATATTTAAAAAAAAAAATACGGCGTTTATTTTTTGCCTTAGCCATTGTTGACAGCTCTTTAACAAGTTTCGCTAGTAATCTTTAATCTGAAGGAAGCAACCAGATGACTGCACTCTACGGCATCATGTAGTGTTCGTGTTTATTGTTCAAGGAGAGCGAACAGTCTGCCTTTATTCGGGTTCCAGCAGCAAGCCTGATGGAGAAAGCGTGCGACTTACAGTTCACAGGATAATCAGTAAGTCTTGTTTCATGAAGAGTGTGGCCAACGTTTGTCGCCGATTACGAACGGCTTTTTCCTATCAATTGCCCAATGCAAAAGAGTGCGCACTGTAGAGAAGATTGCCATTACTATTGTGCGCCACGTATGCACGTAGAGTTGCGCCTCGTCTTGAACCATGCTAATGCAAGGATGTCTTTTTTTTTTTCTTTTTTACCGCACGGTGCCGAAAGTCCCAGACGCGTGCAAAGATATAACTTGCCTGTCAGCCGCAATGTACTGGCGTCCATCTTTGAGATAGTGTGTCCTACTGCTACGTGACAAACAGACAAGTCTGTCTGCAATCTGTTCCCGCCGCTTAACCTTAGAAATTGTGCTGATCAGTACCCAGAAGCGGCTTTATGTTATTGCGAACGCTTTCCACGATGAGACAGTACACAGCGAAAGTTAATGCTAGCTTTTCGTTTCACTTGATCTTCATTGGTGCCTAGTAGTCAGAATCCTGTTTTATTAACATTTATTTTTCGCCAACATTCCACCGCTAAGTGACTGCGACATCGCTCGAAATACCAAATACTGAATGTTGAACGTGACTCTCTCCCCTCCTTCAAGGTTTTCATCTGTCATTGTTTCGTCTCTCTTCAGTTATCCTCGTCCTAATTCTCGAAGTGAGTAATTAATTAGTTTTTGACGGAGTCGTAAGGGCACAGAAAAGAAAAGCGCGCACGTGTTTAATTGAAGTTTTCTCGCGCAGAAGAAAACAAAACACGTACGCGATTCAGAGGGAAGCAGCAGCTCATTGTTCCGACGACTTTCTAGCGAGGACGACGCACCAAATTGTTCGTAGTTTTGATGATTACTCTTTTCTGTTCAGACAAAAACTGGCGAAGCAATCTTCGTGATTGAGGGCAACGAGTCATGCCTTGTCTCTGGAAATTGCTACACGAGGCAATTTTTTAAGAGCGATGAGCGTGCAACGCGAAGCCGGCTTGAAGCAAAACAGGAGGAGAGGTAGCTTGAGACCGCCTCTCTTTCTCTTTTCCGCCTTTCTGTTGCTCTAGTAGAGTCCTGGGCCTGGCTCAGCGTGGCTTAGGATGGTGCTGAAGGGCCTCTCTCCCCCGCGGTGATGCGCGCGCCACAAAACGGCGAGTTTCGAGTTACAGTGCCTCCTCATTAGCGCAGGTCTGCTGTCGAACACAAGAGTGGCGCGCACAACATTGTGTCGCCGCTTGTTTACATCCATATATATTTTTTTTCAGCCCCGACAGTACGGGCCAGCGGAAACGTCTAAGCCTGGCTTTGTAGAGGGAGGTAATCTGAACCGCTAACAGACAATGGTGAATGCTGACTGAAGGAGCAAACCTGCACAAAAATGTACTGGGGAACTTCCGCGCGATGGACAGATTGTTCCCTCCCTTCCTGACCACTATGGGGTGAGAGAAGCTGACACAACGACACGCTATTTTGAATCATTGGTAATTAGCCAGGTTTCGAATTATAGTGCTAATGAGAGGGTATGGTTTGTTGGCGTTGCACAGAGGTTGTTTGGACGCAGAATGAGAGAATAAGTGTACAAAATAGTACTTTGTAGGTTGATATCAAGTCACGTAAATGCTTTGGTAAAAAGGAAGAAGAAAGAGTAAAGAACTTTCCTGAAAAATAAAGTTACACGAAAAGCGTGCGTAGACGACGTATTCAGGCAATCCAGGAGGCAAGATTTTATCGCATTACCGGTGGTTGCAATGTTCGAATTTTCGCAGATTATGGTGGATGGATCAAATTTAGCAGCTCGATTCAGTCGGTACACGTTCTTTTTGCTGCTTCAAAGACAACAATTTTCACATGCCTCTTTTTCAGGCATTACAGCTTGGATGCGACAAAAGACAGCAGTAGGCTCTCGTCTGATTTTTGTATAAAATATCACATGTTATTTTCGGTCGGTGATGCTTGCGCACTAGCAGCCCTATTGGCCTACAGAGGCGTACAAAGCCGCACTACTCTACGGACAGCGTTTGCAACACCCGGCACAAAGCGAGACACAGCCCTTTTCTACGCTTGATGCGGGACATCCCGGCACCAGTTGCTTCTACCGACGCTGCGACAGCAAACAGACGAACAAAGGAAGAAAAAGAGGGGACAACATCTATAACACAAACGCATGTTTAGGGAGGGGTGTACCGGAGGGTTGTACGTGTCTGTTAATACGGCTCTTTTTTTTTTTTTTTTTTTTAACGGATAGTTATGCGCAAGTGTACGTATAGATAGATGGATAGCCACATAAAGCGAGACATCGAGACAGGACAGCAAGAAAGGTCGAGGAACCTTACCTGTACCTTCAAGAAAAATGAGGCGAGAGCGGAAAGAGGGGAACGACCGGTTGAAGGACGCTGACAGACGACGCTTCTGTTTTCCGGCACGTGTAATATATGATCTATATGTACTGAGGCTAAAAACAGCGCTCAGATCATGCAGCAACCAGCCCAAATTTCCACCCTTTTGAAGTATCTATATGTGCACTGATAAACACTACGCTTTGCCTCGCTAAAGCCGAGAAGGGCTGCGTGTGCTACAACCGACTCTTGGCGACAAGTGAGAGCCAGTAACGGTACTGACTCTCGCTTGGCCGGCACCTGGGCCATGTTTCTCTTTATTTCCACCCTCGGCATCCGATTGTATCGAGCCAGAGAGGTGCGTGCCGTACCTTGCGAGCACACACATCCATTAATTCGATCATCGACTGGCCGTTTTCACTACAGCAATGGTTTGTGCAACGCAAAACAGCGTTGAGGGACGGGACAACGTCTTAGTGCTGCTTTGGTACTAATGCTCGGAACATAGTAGACGATGAAGCCTCAGGCTGTACGGATTTAGTGGGGCAAAGCGCAGAAACTGCAGCTTTCTGACAAGGGTGGGATGTGGAACGCGGGCCGCCACACTGCACTCACAACACACTTTGTTTTAACAGTCATTCCTATCTAATACACTTTCTTCTTTTGTTTTTCATTTGTTGTGATTTTCCTGCCATGTCACCTATTCCGAGGAGAGCTAGGCTCCTAAGCCTGGCTCCCCCGCTCTCTTCGCCGAGAAAGAAAGAAAAAAGAACGAACTCGGGCGCTCGTGTTGGCAGACGTAGACGTCCACGTGCCGGGCAAATATCATACCGCGCCAAACTTCAGTCTCAATGCAGTCATTGAGGATAGCGACACAAACCTGGGAGGCATATGCATTTTTCTTTCTTTCTCTCTCCGTGTATCTTTGTCCGCAACCCCCTTGTTCAAAATCTCCGCGAAATCCTAGACAGACAACGTACAAAATGTACACCTCTGCTGCAGTTGGCTTTTTTCATTAGATGTTCTACGTACTCCGAATGAACAGAAAGTTTCTGAGCATGTGGTTGATGTTGACAGTGAAATGAACGTTTTCTACCTAAGCTGTACAATATCACAGAATCTGTACAAACACTGCACCAGCGCACTAATTGAAATGTCGCGCAGGAAAGGCCTTTTGCATATATGAGGCATTCGTAAGCTTCGCGACAGAAGGCGATATTTAGCCCGGTGTTCATTAGAGGCAGTTTGTACCGTTAGCGCCTTGAAGCTCTCAGCGAGAGATACAGGGAGATGGTTTTGGAACGATAACGTTTCATACGCGATAAATACATAAGCATGATAAAGTTTACTGCTACAAAACCAAGTATTTGTTGGCAAGAATTTTTCTATTATCAAACACAACTCTATTATAGTATTCAGCTCCCTATGTTTGTACCCAGGTGCTCGTCGTGCAGTGCTTACAAAGAAAACAACGATAAGAAAGCATCTGCAGTTTTTCTTGCGTTTTTCATCAGTTTTTTTTCTCCTCTTTTTTGTTATAAATGTTATGGTTGCCTTGCCTCTAGCGGCGTCTCAGTACAGCGCATAAATTTTCTTTGCATTTATGCTTGCTGCAAACAACGTTATCTGCGCACGGTGGTGGACCTGCGTTCCGGAGAAAAAAAAAAAAAAGAAAAAACGTGCAGTTCCCCAAGTGTCGGCTTCGCTCCCATGCGTAGCTACTAACTCCGAGTTTGCCTCGGAACAGCTCGGGTTTGCTGCCGTGACAAGGTTAATTGGGTCAGCAATAAAACAAAAGTGAAGAGAAAGTGCTTCTACTTTTGTGCACGAGACTTAAAAATAGCACCCCCAGTCACCTGTATGATTGCCCAATCTAGATCTCGTCCGTTATCGACCGGAAAGGCAGCTCTCGACAGGAGTGACGCTATTGTCTGACTGCGGAGAGGAAGCAGTCGAGTCGAAGCGCGTAGCGAGGATAACGCGGCGTTGATTCGGAGGTCGCTTTGTTCCCTGGCGACACTTGTCGCGCACCGCACGTATCGCGGACTGGCCGCGAATACTGAAATAAGGAAGGCAAGGCATAAAAAAAAAAAAAAGAAAGAAAACGGGTACTCCATTCGTCGGCGTCCCCCATTCGGTGAAGGAACATCGATCGGCCATTGAAGACCGACCGACCTGCCGGCTGATGGCGCCTCATTTTTGGGTCGCCTTTCTTGCGCCCTGTCCGGAAGGGCAAGACGACGAAAGGGAAGTGGTGTCGGAAACGCCGTCCCCTCTGATTGAATTTAAGGTTTGTCCGCGTCGGCGCATTAGCACAAAGGGGCGCGGAGACCGCACCGGGGGGATGAGAGCAAGAGCTTTCGAGAATAATATATATAAAAAAAGAAAGATGCGACGCGGTAAAAAAAAAAAGTAAACAAGGAGGAAAAAATCAAACACAGGACCAGGAAATAATTTCAGTCTTTTCATAGTCTTCCTTTCTTGTGATTTGATGTCTGTTCGTTCTGTTGCGGCGGCAGCGGCGCGCCCATTCAAAGAGCGAAGGCCACAGTGAGTAGACGCGTGCCTGCCCCCACCCTCTCCAAGAAGGGACCGGTCGTCTTTCGTCCTCTTCCTAAAGCCTTCTTTCGTGTTTACGGTGCAAAGGTGTTTGCCTTGCAGCAAAGACGCGCTCCTTTTGTGCCTCCCCCGCCAAACTGAGCAGAGCGTGAATTTTTTCCAAATCCTGAAAAGGGCCAACTATCGTGCCTCGTCTGTTTGTCAACTGCCGAGGAACGCGTTTCTCCAAAAGCATTGAACTTTTTAGTATTTTTCGTCCTTTTTTTGCTGCGCGTCCACTGCTCTGGATTGAACCCTAGCGAAGAATCTGTATTCTGTTCATCTAACTCGGTCGCAACAGCATTTTCGCCTTTACGATGGAATATTTCGCGTACCGTGCCTGAATCTCTTCTAGCCGTTTCAGGGGCGTTTCTATTGCTCTTTTGTTTTGTCGTGCCGCTAAACTTCGTATCTGCAACAACAGCAGCAAAGAAAGAGGGAGCTTCAACTAAGGAGCACAAATCGAAGTGAGCTGACATCGGCGGCCAAATAAGGGAAAAAAAAAAGTTAAGAATGACTGGTAACAGCACTGTCAAAGAAATCCAATTGCATTTCAACTTTGCACTGAGCCGTGACAAGATTCACGGTTTCAAAATATGTTCACTTATGCAGATGCACGGACATCGCCATAGTGGCATGCAATCGCCGTTCAGGCTGAGTATCCTTTGAGGAGAGAGAGAGAGAGCTCAGAAGGGAGAAAGAACGATTGAAGATTTTCGCTGACCAACCACAAATTTGCAATTGCATTTGAGGTGACTTAGTAAATAGGTAAATAAAATACTCTATTTCGCAACCGTTGTAGTTTTCAGTAGCTCGTCGCTTCACGAGACTACAAGAGCGACTTATCCGCCTAACCCAGCATCACGTTGGTTCCCGCAGTGAGCTAGACCGGGCATCTAAATTCTTTCTGAACAGACACGCTACACGAAGCGGGATATCATCAGCCCGCCTCATAGCATCAGCATTGCATAGCATTGCCTTGAAGCTGAAAAAAAAAAAGAAACTGCAAAAGCTTCGAAACAAAAAGTTTAGAGTAAAAAAAAAAAAAAAAACGAATGCCAGAAGAGTGAGCATAAGTGTGAAGTCAAGATGCACTCGGTTCAGTCGTTCTTCCGCAGTTTAGGCGTTCTGAACACAGGTGAATCAAAGGGCGAAAAAGTGAGGGAAAACGAAATAAAAAGGGTGAGTTTGTATGAGAGAGAAAGACAGTTCTTTACGCGAGCTTCCTCTACGAGTCCAGATGGCACTGAAGATTTTCAGTTTTACATTACCTATTTTCATGCGGCCGTGTCCTGTAAGTAAATTGAATTCGTTGCCAAGTGCAAGTGGAACAAATGTATCCTCGTGGAGAGCGTATTTCCCCGGGCAGCTGTGACTTTATCAGCACAAGACACGCCATATCGTTGCCATCTTTATTTTTTTGTTGCTCTAGGAACTGCCAAAGCTGAAAACTGCTTTGTTACTACGTATTAGTTCAAGTGCGTGGGCTCAAGCCATATTTAATTGATCATACGACTACGCACAAAGCAGGTAAAAAAAAAATAGTGTTGACACTTCAGTTCCGCTTTTAAGGGTGTGGTGCGTTAGCGTGGGCTAATGTAAAGCCCCGCTTTAGCCGAGCCGTATGAACAAGCCTGCGTGACAAAGTGGTAACGTGAATGTAATGGTCCTGGGACAATATCGTAAAAAGTGATATTGACGTTACTAGTGGCCCATTACTAACTTCTAATTGCGACCATGCGAAGTTGTGTAAAAGCGAAGAGGTCAACTTTAAACACGACCGCGTTAAAGGCCCCTTCCTTCAGAAGTCGAGCGTCGGCTTTCGCCGCCGTTGTGAGCGAAAATTCACGAGCACTCCTCAGGCAGGTGGTAGCTTGCGAGTGAAATGCATTGATTGGTCGGTGGATTGTGTAAAGTCACGGGATCACGTGACATGGTCGAGCTGATAGGAGTTGCCAACTTGTCCAGCTTCTCTGATATGAGAGGATGAGGTGAGGATCGAACCTTCATTGGATCCCCAGTCAGACACTCCACTGTTAGGCCCCAGAGGCACCGCTTATTTAAAGCGGGGCTTAATACCTATGTCGGTTGGTCTCTCAAATAATGAGACATTTTAGGAGCGCGTGCTAATGACTACCAGTGGGAGATAACAGACGCACGGATTAATGGATTATTGATTAAGCTAATAGAAAAGCGCGAACGAGAATCCTTAACAAGAGCTGCAGACGGGAGTCATTACCGCGGTCGCGTAATGCCCCTGTAAGTGGCCTCCGATTTGCTCCATTTAGTTAACAAGCTGAGCAGTTAGCGTAACTAACTTTTTCTATCACGTTGTCCAAAAGTGCTGCTACTATGCTGCACGGACGATCTGCATTCCTAAAACTCCGTGTAAAAATTAGTTACAAGCTTCTTTATAGCACTCCGTAAACGCTGCACAGGTGCAGAGAACTGTAAACGAAGCACGCCATTGCCTTCTAACATTTTTCATTTCACTGGTTGCCTAATTGAAACTGGCAGCTGTGGTACGTGCGACCGTAGGGAGGTTACTGCGCTATCCAAAGGACAAAGTTTCTTTATTTCTGATAGGAAAACGTGAATGCAATCATAGAACAGAATCACGTGCTCCGTTTAATTATCAGCAGCTCTCGTTCCTGTTTGCAAATAATTTTTGTACTACACAGAGTACAGCATAAACCTCAGTTTTACCACATTTATCGAAGCACAGTCATTGCGTCAGCTTCCTGAGGTGTGGAATTCATACATAATACAAAGGATGAAACTTCGGCTAAGCAACCTAAAATTTCATTAGGGCGTACTGCGGCGTCAACTTACGGACACAAGTTTGGTGCTTGGTATTGATTAATTATGCATGATTCAACATAGAGGCTCGTCTTTATCGCTTTTAGGAGTTAATAAAATGTGCCTAACCTCAGACCTTTGATCATTTAGAAACTGTGTTTGTTGGTAAATGTACCAGTTCTGAAGAAAAAAAAAAAACTTCTACAACGCTGGTCCCGAGAAGGAGAAAATGCATGACATTGTGAACTTCTGTTGCATCATTTCACCGCATGGGTGTTATAAGTGCGGAGTGTCGTTTCTCTTTCATTTTACACAAAGTTTTGACTGAATGTTTTCTTCTATGCCAGAAATGTTCGAAAAAAGACCTTGCACTGTTTTTGAAGGTCGGTGAATTAAATTTCGGTTTATTTTCCAGGAGATTTAATATAATCAGAGCTCCTAATTATCGCCAAATAAGTGAACGCTCATTTTACGCGAAATGAATGTGATCTCTTTACTCGCGTGTCCGCGGCCAAGGAAAATAATCTCTGTATCTTTCGTGCATTTACGGGTAGGCGTCGAGCTGAGCGAAGCGTAACACGACAGCTTCACGCGCACCAAAAGGTAAATAGAGCGACAACTAGCGCATCAACGGACACAGACAACGCTCGACGCCACTGGCTCCCAGAAGACTCGCAAGTCGTCCATATCGAAACGATGTTCTCCCAAGGGAGGCATGGGCCTTGCATCAAGAAAACAGCGCGAAAGATGGAACACGCCCAATGGCATGGAGGTTTTTTCATCCTCGTGTGCTTTTATGCTATTGCTACTTCGCCAAGGTCTGTTACTAACTGTGCTATGATTCAGAAAAAACAAAACAGAAAGCATGCGAGCTAGCCTTTAAAGCCAGTCTGCAAATCGGGCCTCGAATATGCAGTGTCACGTGCTCACGAAATGGGTCGTGTGTGGTCGCCGCTCGCGAACAATGCATGGGAAGTGTACTCATTAACCAGGATGGTACCCTTAAGTGAGCAGCTTTGCCGATGGTTGGGCGACTCTATCGACCGCAGCTAGAGACGATATTTCTTTGTGCTGCCCGATTCGTATAAGCTCAGCTTTCAGCCAACCGAGCTAGGCGTCGGGGAAGACGCGGTACCGTTATGTGACATTCAATATGGTTCATCCTTCTCGTCGCCGTTTTTGTTTGTTCCGTCTTTTAAATTTTATTACCTTCGAGCTGATGTCAAACTCAGTTCGCGTCGCTCCTGATTTTAAGAATGTAGTGAGTATTTTTTTCGTGCGACAGCAGCAGGAACAGTAGTCTCGCTCGGCTGGTGTGGTGTCCCGGTGCTCGTGTCCGAGTGGGGCTTCATAAATAAGACTGGCCAAACACGGCCGTGTAACCGGCCTGGACAGCCCCGCTGCGGTGCGGAGTGAGGGGAACCTCGTCCTTCTAGCGACCGACAAGGGCTGTGGCGGTGTATATGTCTTCATTTGGAGCCTGGACAGCCGCATGTGAAGCGGCTGCGAGACTCGGTCCTCCCTCGGGAGACCGGCGGCGCTGGAAGCGGCGGCACGTGTTTATATCTGCCATCACTGCTGGCGGTCGCATGACGGCTGCAGGCAGCGCAGATAGAGAGGAGGCGGCGAACTATTTCTAGAGACATTGCTAGCGCGGAAGTGTTTTATTGTTTGCTGGTATGCTGTGTACACATGAGACTATGTCCTGTAAAGAGCCGTTATTCATTTTAAATTTTCACGTCCATTTTCTTATGTCATTGGTTCCTGTTGCTGGGTGACGAAGCCGCAGCATTCAGGCGTCCACTGGAAGCGATTGAACCTCAGTATTGGCTGCGTGGTGCAGTTAGTGGTTAACCGATGCGTGCGGTGAGTGGCGACGACTATCGTCCATGTTTGGACTCGCTATGTTGTGCTATTTGCGGATCACTTCTGTCGTATTATCCTGTGACCACGCGAGATGAAATAGACATCTGCCGTATTTCTGCTCTGGGCAGAGAGCAGCCCAACAAGCGATGTTTGGCGGCCCCCATGAGGGCTACAGCCGAGGCCGTAAGAAGGCTTTGTTGCTCGGAAATTGCGAACGGCATCGTGACCGATTACTTCTGCGTTCGCTCGCTGAAATAAGAGAATATGTGCCACCAGCTCTTATATCAGAATCTTTGGATGCGTCACCCTTTGTTCAAGATGCATCAAGCTATAAGCCAAAGTATGGCTGCGTGCAAACCTTCATCATGGTGGCGTTGAACTCGTATAACTCATAGATTTAAAGCTGTAGCTGTTAGGAACACAACAGTGACCTCTGCTATGATGTACACAGCATGAAATCATTACATCACCTTGGTGGCTGTCATTTCATACGCCTCGGACAATTGCTTTCTCGTTACCGTCAATGGTGGAAAATTAACTAGTGCCTCATCTTAGACAGTGTCTGTGTCGCTCGATATCGAAGGCATTATAATGGAGCACTGTTAACCACGGCACCCAAATAAACCATTTCGCGCTGCTGAATGCACTTACTGACTGCGACAACGGGCTGTGCGGTGTCGCAACGGATGTTGCTTATGAAACAGTCGCTGAACAAAACTACCCCGTGCCCGATTAGAACATCGTGCCTGTTACTTAAACACATTTTGATTACATGATATCTTTGCCTTATTTGTTTGGAGTATTTTAAGTATGCACTACTTGATTAGTTCAGCGAATCAAACAGGAGTATAATCAAATCATCGTTCTCCTTTATTTTGTTTTATTCATTATGCCGCGGCCCTTGTTGGCCTGTTATGGTTAATTATTTTAGATTGTTTGGTTACTTCCTCATGTTAAATGTTTGTATTTAAATATGAGAACGCCGGAATCGATTTTAGTTTTGAGCCTTTGTAATCCATTGTCACTGAGGGGCTCGCAGGAAAACAAATGTTTTTGTGGCAAGCGCGAAGTGATTGTGCAGTCGCTTATGCGGTCATCGTGAGATTCAGCGGCTTTAAATGAGCATGCCTACTTTTTTGTGTCATATCCTTATGTTGCCGCATGTAATAGCACATTTGTCTCGCGTGTTTCCAGTAGAGCGGTTGCAATTATTTGAGCTTTGATCTCCGACAGAGTTCAAGAGTTTTAACAGGCTTGAATGGTTGAAATGTATCCCAGCAGGTTTCAGACGCATGCGCCTATCGCTTTGCGAAAACGGTATGTCAGAACCTAATTTCAGATTACATTTGAAATAGTATATCGTGAAAAAAATAATTAAAGCGAGCTTTATAGCCCTAAATGTGCATTTGTATGGAAGAAGTAAGACATGTTCCCGGAGACAGCAGACGAAGATCCCTCACATATAGCCGGGACATTAGCCAAAGCCTGCTGCTGTTAGCTGAAATGAAGCCCTTAAATGGGACATCTCTGGTTTTTGACGAGTTTGACTGCAGTTAACCACTATTGCTTTTCCACGAGCCAGATTGTAACTAATGCGCATTTCATGTGGCACAATAATTCAACTGTCAATAGGCATTGCTGAGCACTATCTTTGACGGTGCGTAAATTCTATACTTAGTGAAACCACTGTATACCAGGGATATAGTCGTTCGATTTCGAGATCCTCACCTGCGTGCGTTGCATATTTTATTAATTCTGGAAGCAGTTAAATTCTGATGAAAAAAATATATAGCCTGAAAATTTGCCGTCACAAGTTATTCCGTTTAGAGAGCGCTTCGTTGTTCTAATGTCTGAGCCCGGCCGAAGACAACGCGGGTAAAGCTCCAAGCATTTTTTTTTTGTCTTTGGCCAAAAAACGTCGAATGGCGATTGGCAGCTTCTTTTAACAAGAAATCTTAGTTCGAAGTAGATCCCTAAGCGATTGACTCGAGAGTATCGACGCTTTTCAGTTCATCACTGAGCAACAATAGATTTTCTGCGAACCTTATGCACGTTTATACCAGACCTGAGGAAGCGGACTTATTTGGTGCTTTTAAGGAACTTTCTTTCTCTCTCACCCGCTGAGAGAAAACAAAAAAGGGTTCTCAAATAGTGTTACAGATGCACAAAATAACGAAGGTAGTCTACTTCGGAGGTTGAGTACGTAAAAAAGAAGTACCAAAGTAACAAGTGGGGACGTATAAGAGCGGTCAGGGTGGAAAGAACGGAACGCGAGAAAGGGGGCGAATAAAATGAAAATTCTCTCGCGAAATTGCGAGAGGTTCTAAAAAAATATTGCCAAGGGGGTAAAAAGAGGCGCATAATAATGTGGAATTAGTGTGCTCGTGACGTGATCGGAGAAGATATTGTGACAAGACGAAGAATAACGTTGTGAGAAGAGGAAGAAGAAGAAGAAAGCAACAAGAAGCGGACAAGAAGAGCGAAAAAGTTTTAAGGCAGTGAGCAAGTAACGGAGGTGGCAGCTTACCCAGGACCAACGTCGGCCAGCTCTCCATTCTGGCTGTGAGACCCTTGAGGAAGATTTGGTGAAGAAACATGAGCGTCTCACTGCGGCAAGAAACACAAGAAAGAACTGTTGAACGAGGAATGTCATGTCGATAAAAGGTGCGTGACATTTTTCACAGATCGCTAGAACACAACGGGGGAAATAAATGCGGTTCGCAAAATATCTTCGTTGTAGTCGACCAAAGGAAAAAAAAGCGGAGGGGGGGGGGGGGGGGGGGTGCAATGTACAGATAGCAAGTTTGATATTGAAAACGATGCATTTGAAGATCGCTTCACGGCTGATTGGCACCTGCGCTATCAATGAGTAAGCAATGGGTAAGAGAGCTTAAGAATACCAATGCAGACAGTGTCTGCAAACCAGTGAAACTTGATTGAGGCGATAACCAGAAAAAATATGATGAGGAATCTGACGTACGCAGTTTAATAATTCTCTAGCCTCAGCTTTTTGCCTTATTTTCTGAAGACAAGTTAAGCGCAGTAAGTACTAGCACTCCATGGTCATTGTTCACGGTGTTATTATTGTGAGCTATATACTTTTTCCGTTTGTCCGCAATAATAATAATAAAAAAGCTAAAGGTGAGTGTGCTATTCTCAGTCGTATTAAGCTGATTTAAGAGAAAGGCTTCATGTGAGGCTTCAGAGACCGCGAACGCTTCTCTTTCAAGACAAAGGTAACGCGCTACCCGAATGTTTACTATGCGGTGAACGTGACGAGGTGCCAGGTATATAGCCTAGCTCTGCTGTCATGTAGCCCGTAATAGACATGTAGAAGGCTCCCATAAGTGAAGCTAAAACACAGCTTACTGTGACTCGTTTGGGAAACCACTGTAAGTAAACGTTCATAAAGTTTTGTTCGCACCGTGCTTGTTTTATGCATCCTGATACAAGCTTCGACGCAAACTCGTAATGTGTTATCACGATACAGTGCTGCAAGCATGAAATGAGAGAACCCCTTCCCGCCAACACCCCCAATCCCCAACCCCTTGAGCGATGGGAGACCTTGTTGTCCAGCCCCGCCCTATCTATCCAGCTCGCACTGACAGACAGGGGCCAGGAGCTGCTGGAAACATATGGGTCCCGCAACTAGGGAACCACCCCGTCTGGTGCAAGCATGCACCACCGAATTATTTCGGGCTTAATAAATGTTGATTCCTCCTCCTCGGCGCAACAAGTGTGTTAATTCGCATATTGTGACAGGGCTCTACCACTGAGCAAGGACAGTTACTGCTTTCGGCGGCAAGGCTAATTAGCGAAAGAGCACCTCACTTTCAGTGCCTCGCTCGTGCAGTTTAGAAGCAGGCATAAACGTGTTAGCCTTAATAAATGTCTAGCAAATACCGGGGGGCACTTAACGTCACATTAAGAATGTTGAGCAAAAAAGGTTCCTTTCTGGCTCTGTGGTGCGTGGCCGCATCGAGTTCCAGGGGACAGAGGTTGAACAACTTGAACTTTCTTTCACTTGAACAACCAGCACTTGAACAACCAGTTCTACTTTCAGCGAAGTTATTTGGCTCTGATGTCAACAACTTTCTACCAAATAGGAGTTCCTCATCACGGCGCTGATATCACATTTTTCACACAAAATGACTAATGCTGTGGCGTCAAAAGCGCCGAGTGTGCCTGAACGACTGTTTGCCAGTCTTGAAAAGAACTCTAGTTTGAATCTGTTTCAAGACCAATTCTCTGCTTTCTTCGATTATGCAATTTTTCCGCATCCCTCTTAAAAGAAAGACAAATAGTAGCAATGCACCGACGTGCGTTTCTATTTTGGTGTTTCTTCACGTGGAGTATTAATCATGTAATTGAGCTAAATTTTATTACTTGAAACATGCCTACATGAGAGACAAGCCAGCGACAGACTAAACTGGTTGCTTAATACACCTCGGTATCGTGATAATAACCAATCTCAATGCTCTGAAACACTCACGACATATTGCCCAAAGATTTTCGCTAAGCGCAGTAAGTGTAATTTCACTAAATGCGAAACACAGTATGTACATGTTTTCCACCCCCAGAGTTACGCAGTGATCTAAGAGTAGGTGAAGCATTCACACATAAAAAATGTTTGCCGGGAAGCTGAGTTCAGTTGAAAGCGATCGACGCTTGACAAAAAAAAAAAAAAAAGACAAAAGAGAATGCTACCATGCTTAGTTTTGAAACGTAATCTAGCCTGGAAAAGCAATTCAGTGTGTCTCGAAGCATAATATTTTAATGGGTATCATCTTCCATGCATCTGCTTTGTCCGTACGGAGCGAATGTCTTCCCAGAAGACCATTTGAAAAAATGAGCACTAGAAGAAGCGAGCAGGGTTTCGCTGCTACAAACACTGCAGGTACAAACCCGCACACGCCAATGTCGCAATGCTTTCGACTGGGCTCTGACCCATGAGAGTGTTTCGAAAAGGGAAAACTACAAATTATAACCAACCGCCCTGCTTCACTGCGGCAGACGAGCTCACGGCGCACGAGGCAATGCAGGCAGGCGCGCTTGACATGCACGCGCGTTGCGACACTGAGATAAACGCGAAGCTCAAAAAGCGGAGGGAGATGAGTGATCTCATATTCCGCTATCGTCCCTGTTTCATATCGCTTGCAGGCACAAAGTGATCCGCATGCGCGAGGCAGCTGCTTTCAACGTAGCCACCAGATCGCTGTTTAGGTATGTTGCCAATGCAATGTTGCTATTACAAAGTGCAGTCGACGTTTACGCATAAACGCAAAGAATAGCGCCAGGTTATAGTGCACCTGTTCTCGTTAAAGGTTTTCACAGCAGTGCACTTCCCCGGTCCTTTCTGTCACGCGAAGCATAGGAGTCGCACAGCGTGAATTCAAGAGAAAGGAGTAAAACAAAATTTAGCATGACACGACAAGCAATGTTGCTTCTTTTTTTTATCAGTATACTTGTTTTCTTTCTTCCTTTGAAGGTTGTTTTTGTGCCTAATAATTAGGAGCATTTCTATGTTGTTTTGCGAGAACTGAGTGGCGTACGCGACAACTCTAAGAAAGCATGCAATGTTAGCCAAGGAGTCTAATCAGGCAACTAATTGTCTGCAAGATTATACGACCGGATAGTTGCCGGCTAGTTTGTGCGAAAATGCCTGCGTATCGAACTGAAATAAACATGCCCCAAACAGACTCTACTAGTTGACTGGATCAAAACTTTTTTAACGTTTCTACTCTTGGCAACCGCTTCTTCGGATCCATCCTTTGACGGAATAAAAAAATGACTTTATCCACCTGAAAATGCGTTCTGACTGTCCGCATGCCGGGGCAGTACTAATTTTGCTTGGTGGTGGTACAGATCAGTAATTCCTCGGAGCGGCAGTTGAGTTTGACATAGCAGCAATTTTTCTACGCATTTTGTTATAGCACGAGCTTAGACAAACCTTATGTCAACTGAATACGTGTGGTATTACATTTAATAAATACGTTTGCGAAAGACCGACAGCTTTAATAAGGAGCACAATGAAAAACTTGGCACAAATAACCGGCGAATGAAGCTTTAAGGTTGCTCAGAATCGGGGACATCAAGAAATGAGGCAGATAATGTCGCCCTATCATCACGCCGTCTTGGTGGACCGGGAATCACACAGGGAAGCGCTGATTCCGATAAAGAGGACAGTACTCGCCTGTTCAGGAATATAGAGTTGACTTCGTCATGTGTGCAGGGAGGTTTCTGAGAACTTGCCGCCATCTTAAATGGCCTTAGGAAGCATGACACCAGCAGCTGAAGCTGCTCCACGTATTCTTCTTCCGCCTCCACCATCCGGAACACCAGGCTGCGCGGGGGGGGGGGGGGGGGGGGGCGCAAAGCAAGAAACACAATTAAAAACACTTACTTCATTTTCACCAATTGCATAAGGACGACATTTATGTGCGAAAGCACTAGTTCTAGGCTACTGCTCGAAGCCATGTCTTGCTTGTGGAACACCTGCATAGCAACGCGTTCCCGGGGCAACGGGATGTCCCCCACTAATGGCGTTTCAGTTGCACAGCCATTGATTAAAAAGGAGATATCAGATTTTACAAGGAGATAATTTTATATTCTTTGGTGACAGATTCAAAGAGTGGATGGCGCGGTTAGAGCTTGTTATTTTGAGATGTGTTCTGTTGTGCTCCTCTTTCATTACGTCACCTGTGGCATTATGATGTCTCGTTTTTTTTCTCTCTCTCTTTCTTTTAGATGATTTTTTTAAACTTTAAAGAAGGTGTAATTGACACATTTTTTTTTGCGTTAACTGATCACTGGCGGTTTACAAAACACAATTTTTTAGTGAATAGAGCATGCGCTTTAAAGACTAAAAAATGTCAGCGTATGGTCTCATAAGGTTGCAATCGTTTTAAGCCCTTGGTCTTGGTTTCTTACGAGAAGGAGATGCCTCAAGCCAACAGAACATGCTCACGCCCTTGCCCTTCTGCTCTGCAAGCTTCCTCTTCGGAATAGCTTGGGGGAGGTCGCGAACACTGTGCGACGTAATGCGTGATTCGAGACTGTCCGTTGTTTTGGTTTCATTATCGTATTCTGTGTCTTCGTGATAAATTTTCAGTGACACGCCGAAATATATTTTCTAGTGAAATATACATTCATCAACAATATGCAAAGGATATATTCTGTGGCTGTTTGGCTAGCTAATACTAGAAAAAGAAAAACTTGATAAGGTACCCGAAAAACAGCAAGGACCCCTATTAAATTAAATGTATATGCCTATTTACGCATATTGACAGTAGAACGGCGGTCTACTGCACTGACTTGGCTATAGCGCAGATGGAAACATGCCCGTTATCTTTATGGAATATTTATGGCTCATACTTACCAGTGCACCGTAATATAATAGAAGTAAGTAACTGTCAGCAGGAAATAAAAAATAGTTGTGGTTTAACTCTGGCTAACCCTAGTGTAATTGCAATAGCGACGGCGGAAGCTTCTATTGCTTGCTACATTACTCCCTTGTCACGCCCTATGAGTGTAAGGTGCTACATTGTTGGGGACACTTAAGCTCATCCTTTAAGAGTATGACGCGAGAGCGTAAGCTACCAGCCCACATATAAATGAGAAGAGTTCAGTGATGCTGAACCGAATGTGGAGCGAAATTATTAGCTGCCGGTGACCGAGCGTTCTTGTTCTTCTTTGTAGCCCTTCCCGGGACGAGGGGAGAAGACAGTTAAGCTCTTCCTTTAAGGTATACCACGACATCGTTAAAGGCTCCCGTTTGCCGGTTTTGCCGATTGTCGTTCGCGTACATGCACTTTGCTTTTAGCTGAAGTATTATTCCATTAATTTGTTCATCCAATACCTCACACATGCTCACTCTTTAATATACAGTCCTGTGTGAGGGCCACATGACGTAGATATTCCAACAAGTTCCAGTGAAGTAACGTAGGTTACTTCACTGGAACTTGTTCAGAATAATGCAGTTCGTTTTATACTTTCTAATTTTAACCGGACCGCGAGTGTCACAGCTATGAAATCTAACCTTTCCTTACCGTCTCTCGCACAACGTAGAAAATTTTTACGCCTATGCTTTTTTTCATAAAATTTATCATCACCAGTTACTGCACTCTCGTTTTATCACTACACTCCCCTATCGCTCTTCTCGTGTCGACCATCAACATAAGACTGGATCTATTTTTTGCCGTACTGACACTTTTTTGCATTCTTTCATTCCTCGCACATCGAAAGAGTGGAACCACCTTCCCGCTGCCGTGGCTTGTATACAGGATTATGCTGCTTATCGTCAGTCTCTGATGACGATGCTTTTATCTGATGCGAATAGTTAGTTTCTTTGTTGCTTTGTTATTTTCTTCGTTTTTTATTTTTTTCTGCTATGTTTGTTCAGTTTCTTGCGTTGCATTTGCTACAGTTGTTGTTTCTATACTTTTTTTTTTTGACTGCTTCGAATACTGTGTGTTGCTACATTTTAACTACGTTGTTGTGCCGCCTTTAACAAAAAATAATTTTTTTCTTGCGTTGTTTGCTTGCCCACTCCCCTCTGTAATGCCTCGGTGCTTGAGGGTATCGAAAATAAATAAATAAATAAATAAATAAATAAATAAATAAATAAATAAATAAATAAATAAATAAATAAATAAATAAATAAATAAATAAATAAATAAATAAATAAATAAATAAATAAATAAATAAATAAATAAATAAATAAATAAATAAATAAATAAATAAATAAATAAATAAATAAATAAATAAATAAATAAATAAATAAATAAATAAATAAATAAATAAATAAATAAATAAATAAATATAAAGCTCGGCTTGACTGCGTGGCCTACGAGTCGCTCGTCTAACTCTATAGATTCAAAGGTCCCGGAGGAATTGGATTTTCCTCTCATCCTCCCATTTCGAAGGCGAAGGCCGAGTTGACAGCGCCTTCCATGTCATGCGATCTCATGACGTCACACCACCCGGCAACCTGTCGGTGCATGGCCGTGTAACCTACGAGCTACCTCACCTGCCAGATATGCCAGTCATTCTTCGCACACGTCGCCGACGCCGGATTTTCTACGGAACGGGGCTTAGAACGCTCTCGCATTAAAAATGACAAAGCATAGTTCGAGTGTGGTCCGAATAATTGCGTTAGGGCAGAGTCAGCTTATGCATTTAAAAAGATTTCTTTAAAATAAGCACTCAAATAAGTGCGTAGCTCAAGGAATCTGATAGTTTTTTTTTTTTTTTTTTTTTTTTCAATTCTGGTCCACTTCGCTTCACAGTCTCGTTTGCAGTTCGCTTTTTGCTCTCTGTATAGCTGTGAGGCTGCTTTGAACAAGCTTTCCCTGAATATTTAAGGAACAGCGCAAGGGACTGGACACAGAGACAAAAGAAAGCACAAACACAAGGTGATGACTATCAACACCGTCCCTTGCGCTGTTCCTTAAATATGCAAAACCAACTAGCCCGCCAACTCGCTCTTATTAATTTTCCCTGAAGCCTATCGTTTCTGCTCTATTTCCATGAAACATGCTGCTGCTAAACATAATTCGTTGTCTGTCATATGCATCAGGTGAATGAAAGAGAAGCGCTTGTGCGTTTCTTTGTAAGAGTGGAAGATGTGTGCCGCTGGTAATGTGCGCTACTACTCTGTCGCTGCGCTAAGATATATTCAAAATGTCTCTTTAAGTGGCCCAGAATTCTGCACTTCTGTGGAGATCGGGAAGCGCATCCTGCATCCGTTTTATTTAATCTTGCTCACATTTTTCTTAAGATGATTAGTTGTTAACGAGGTGTGGAGCTAACCTGGATAAAATTAGATGTTACTGAATGGTCACATTTCACGATCTTATGGTAGCTAAACAATAAATGGTTGAAGGAAGGCAGTTTAATCTCGACTTTTAGGCCGTATTGCAGTGTCAACTAACTTAATCTCACAAGATGTTTGCAGCACTGCGAAAAGTACGGCTCTCTCGTCCAATTAGGACTGCGCGCACTACATGACTGTTGGTTAGATACTTGGGCTTGTTGGTATATGATCGAAGGGAACAAAATGTAGCGCACCAAGACAAAGGCAGAGAAAGAAGACACACACAGCGCTGTGTGTGTCTTCTTTCTCTGTCCTTGTCTTGGTGCGCTACATTTTGTTCCCTTCGTACATGACTGTGTTCCTGCGCGCCAGTCGCCCCTACAAATGGCTTCATCCATGTGAAAGGAGGCGTACTAATAGTTCGATTCATTTCATCTCTAGCATTTGGCGCTTGACGTCTTTTTGTTCTTTCTTTTGTTTTTGGACAGGGGAACGCACGTTCCAAAGGGACTTGCCCCCCTTGTTTCTTTTGTCACCACCTGTTCGTATCAGATCCTCGGCTGTCATGTCACAGTTATTTCGGTGTTTCTGTCATGTGCATATAAATTTATTTGCTTCAGCGTGGTCACTGCACAAGTAAGTTGGGTAGAATGCAGGCCGGGGCAGCGGAGTTTCAATGGTGGCGGAATTAAAAACAATCGCATGTGCAGCGCGAAAGCCAACGCACAAGCGTCCAAAATGAATCCAGAGACCTCCATTACGGCGCCTGCCAAATTTCATGAGAGACGATATTGTTCTTATTTTCGTTACTCTCGCTGCGACAGTAGTGAGTGATCCTGACCTGTACGTGCACATTTCAGGAATCACGTTTGCACATTCAAGGGGTTCATCTAATCGTCTTCATCACAACTCCATTCAGCGCTGCTGGTTGTGTCGTCCTCCAGGTTGACAATAGGCGGTCCTGGGTCAACAACATCGTCGATGATGTGGTCCAGTTTTCGCATCACATCTTCGTCACTGATAACATGCGGCACATATTTCTTCAATTCTCAACTGTCACTTGCCTGATGCCTTGCCAAACCTGAGGCACCACGTTTTGGAGCTTAAACGCCTTGTTTCGACTGCCCACGAAACCCTTGACGTCGCTCCAAACAAGCTCTGTCGGGTTCAGTTGGCAGTGGTAGGGCGGCAAGCGCACAACGAGATGAACAGCAGCTTCCGCGATGTAGTCTATACACGGTATCAGTCCCCACCTGTGTTCACGTTGTTGACAAGTTGCATGAGCTCGGCCTCCACCACGTCGCTGCTCCATGCGACACCTTTTCGGTACAGCCAAGCCTGCATCTCCTTTTGAGGCTATTCATCCGCGGCACCTTATCCTGCTTCACAGAATGATATGGCGCGTTGTGCATTACTATAACGCTGCCGTGTGGTTGTAGTGGGAGAAGTTTCTGGGAGAATCACTTCTCGTAGTGTTCACCGTTAATTTCCTCGTGGTCTCCCGAGTTTTTCTTAGCTTGCAAAATGTTCGCTGCGCCTTCGACAAAAGCTTGTTCACTGCCGTAACAATGAGCCTGTCACCTTTGCCGCTGGTTGTAGACCAGTCGAAAGTTCGGATCGACGTGCTTCGTGAGCAGATTGGATGGCGCAGTCAGTCCACACTCGACTTCGCGTGTGGCCGGCGTTGACCCACGTTTTGTCGGTGAAAAAGAAAAATTGGTCTACCCTGGCGTCCCAGCTCCGCTAGCTGACGCAAGTTCCGGCGGCGACACTGCACAATATGCGTCGCTTCGATTAGCATTGCATTGCGACAGCGCTCCTCGTATTTTAAGCCGAGTTTCTTCTGCATCCTTCGCATTGTCGCTGTGGACACGGTCGATAGCGAGTCGTCATTTGCGTAATGTGCTATAATGTTTGCAATAGTTGGAATTTCGCTTCTGTGGAAAAAGCTGTGCTCCACCCTCCGCACCACGCTCAGATCAAAATCGTCCAGCTTCTTCGTCCACTCGCGACCTCTTCCGCCAGCTCGCTTCTTCGGTGATAGCACTCGGCTCACCTTCAATGCCTCCGTTGTCCCCTTGTAAAGCGTACAGTCGCTCACCTGAGGGAGTTTTTCCGCCCTCTTGATGAGCCCATTCGTACTTGAGCTGCCCCCACTCTCGACGCGAAGCTCTTCAAAAACATTTAAAGCCAGCTGCTTCGCCTGCTTGGGAAAACAGCGCACTGTCGGTGTGCGGCACACAGGAGACCCAACAGACTCGGCCGACGCCATGTTGGAAAGTGGAAACGCACCACTACGTCGCACCAGGCCACCGCAGAGCTGTGTCCCTACGGGTTTTCTCTAGTAACTTATTCAGTGATTGGAACACTCACTACTATTTAAATCTACCAGTTCAAGCTATGTTTTGAATTGCTGTGCTTGTTGATTTATAATAACCCCACACTGCTCAAGTATTTGAGGGACTATTTTTTGTGTTTCCGCAGCCCTGATTCGACGAGAGAGCTGCACCTTCCGCAGTGCTGCTAACGTCTTGTGAGACGAAGTAAGTACCACCTTGCAACCACCACCATCATCGGTCAAGTCTGTTGCTTTTCGCCCACTAGGACAAAATCGTAAGCAAGGCCAGTTTTCTCTTTATTTTCAGCTATTTTCAACGCCATTCGCGTTGCAGCCTGTTGCTTAAGTCGTACAACGCCAGCCTCCCACATTTGCGGCTGACGTCAGGTGCACTAAAAGAAGCCATCATGTGCTTCGCGCCCGCAATGCACTTTATGCTGAGACTCGCATCAGTGAAACTTAAGAAGTACACACACACAAAAAGAGAAACCATCATTATTTAGCCCTTTTACTTTTAGGCAAAGGTCGTCAGTTTGACCAGCAGCTGCGCGTAGCCGAGAAGCGGCACGCTAAAGAAAAAACAAAATGCGTTGAGAGTGTGGGCTCCTCTGTTCCCGCGTTCCTCATCGTCATCAGCATGACGCTAGCGTTAGTTTAGAAAGCGTATGGCGGAGGGAAGGTCGCACACACACACACGATTGCGAGCTCACTCACTTGTCGAGCTCTTTGAAAGCTGCCTCGCGCTGCTGCTTGCGACGCTGCATAAGCGGCTGACGCGGTTCAGACCGGTTTGCCAGCGAGGCGGCCTAATTGGCTGCAGAGTTGATTCCCGCTAAGCCCATTAGCGCACACGCGGATAATCGAATGACCGCTCGGGCGGCCGTTCCTACATAATTAACGCCACTGCCCAACTCGTCGCGCCGCGCATGACGACCCCGATTCTCCCCGCCCTCTCCTACAAGCGGCAGCAGTGCAGCTCGCGCCGACTTGCCCGAGCTGTTGTTCAGAGAAAACGAAGAGATATCGGCAAAGAAAACTTCGATTTTTCAGGACTTCTACTTATTTTTTTTTTGTCCTTTCCCTTCCTCGCTTCGTTTCCTCGGTAAGCTCCGTCCCTCCAATCTCTTTAAATTAATGCGATCGGCCAGAAAATGCACCGGTTGCTTTTTGTGGAATGCTGCCTGCCTGCCTGCCCCACCCCCCTCCCTCTTTCTTTTTATTCCTTTTTTGCTAGTTCGGTTCCATCACGTCGGCATGTGGACTTGCGGTCAGTATTTCAATAGACGCTCCTTGGGTTGAGCAGCGGGCCCGGCGGAGCGGCCTCGAGTCAGCCTCGAGTCTGTAATCTTGCCAAACAAATTGGAGTCAAAGAAAGCTTGTTGGACTAAATTAGTACCTGTGCGCAAGTACTTTAAATTTTTCTATCCCCTAGTTTCCGTATTTTGTTCTGTCAAACATTTATTTTTATAACACGTGAGAAGCTCTTCGATGTCTAGTGAATAAAAAGGAACGCGATGAAAGGAAATTACCCCCAAACTGAAGGCCGAACAGGTTTTCACCAGTCTGAACTGCAAACACTGACTGCTGGTTAAGGACGGATTACATCTCGGCGAAATATGCCCTCAACTCGGTTTACTTTAGGATTCGAAATAATGCTGGCGTGTTATACGTCGCGCTCGTAATTGTGTTAGAAAAGAGCAGGCACGTGTATATAAGAAAACAACGGCAGCATTACGATGGTATTAAATTAGTTCATTAGCGGCCCGAGGTGATGTTTAAAGACGAAAAAATAGGCCTCTTGTTTAGAACATTTAGATTTACCGCAAAAAGCCACGAAGCACAAGGGTGTCTTCTCCCTTCATTGTGTGTTTTTTTAAGTCGATATTTATTGCCTCAGGGCATCAGTAGGGTATGAGATGAAGGATGAATAAATGATTAAATGAATGGAAAAAGGTTGGCTGATCTTATGAAGTCCAGAAGTGAGCGATGATGAGGTCCCTGCATCCAAGTGACATATAGGAAGGATTGGTTGATGAAACGCCAGCTATGCTCAGATGCTGGATTCAGTTGGTTTGAGTGCTGGGCAGTCCCACAGCAAGTGGGACTGCTTGTTTCTTGGGTGGACATGAAAACCCGTGGTGGCTGTGGCCGTAAATAGACTAAAAACAACGAAACCTACTGTCGATGCCGGATAGCCTCACCCATAATGTGATACGTTACAACTTTATGTTAATGAGTATGTGTTACCCGAAACTGAAGTGAAAATTGAATCGTTAGCATAGAATTTGGCTTGACTACGCTGAATCAGCTGTTATTATTTTAGCGTGATATGGGGGGGGGAGTCAAAGGGTCCATTCTCCAGACAATTCGGTGTTGGCGTCATCGTCGGCTTTATCGGCATTTCAATATCACCAGCATGGCTCTGGTAGGTGATAGTTAATAGCTGTTATGGCCGGACACTGATTGTTCAGTGAGCCGGTAGAGATTGTGAGACCATATAACATGCCGTTATCCGTATAAATTACCTGCACTCTTGGATACATAGTCTGAAACGCTACTCTGAGCCCATGCAGGCCTGTTCATAAACCTTCGTTAAATCTGAGCTTCATTGTGACGCTGCATAATGTATACAAAATAGTATGCTGGAGATATTAACGGTAACAGCTATGGCACGTGAACGAGGACTTGCCAGGGAGACAAAAGGAGGGAGCCATTAACGCTGTCATGCTTTGCCCTTAACAGCGGAGCTTAAGTGTCCCCAAAGGCGAGAAGGATATAGAGCTCGATATACAATTATATCCTCATCAAGTGAAAATGCATGTTGGTTCCCACAGACGGGTACGCACCGTTGGCTTGCGACAGCTTCTTAATGAGACCATGGACTCTCTTTTTATTGTTACATGAAACTATTTCTTCCTTTTTGAAGATGCCAACAAAGTAACACTTGCCGCAGGCCTGTCGGGTTCACAATACTTACAAATGCGCGAGTAGTTTTCCACAGCGATGGCTTGCAACTTGCAATTGTAGTACGTCAAAAATTTTCACCGAACTGGATGCGGCAAGCGTTTAGAGCTGCCATGGTTTTAACACTTTTGCCGGTCCTTAAATTCTGGCTATTTTCACCTTGACCTAAAGCTTCCAACTATGCCAGTGGGGCGTTCTTCCATCGCTCAGCCCATCCAGCTCAGCTGGGAGTTGTAAATACGGCTTGAACTCGACAACCTCACAGTACCATCTGCTTTGCCAGTCAAAGGGAGAAGATTTGGAACAGTTCTTCGCTTGGCTAGTTACTAATTGAGAAAACGACATACCACATCTGTACAAATTGAAATAAGAGGTTGATTGATTGATTGTTTGATTGATTGATTGATGAATATATTGATCGATTCGTCGATTGATTGATCGACGTAGGGTAACAAAGCGCGCACAGGTGCAAAGCAACACTTCGTGTTGCCCTGCTCACTACAAAGCACTTGTACTTGGCTGTTAGTTGCGTTGTCGCCACAAAATGTTTCAGTGACGTCATTTCCTTTTTTTTTTCTTCAATGTTGCACGGCTTGTGTCAGCGACGGCAAGGGTTCTCACCTGTTCCGTTTACGCATGTTCTCGGCGTGTGGTGAGCTGATGTATTCTGCGACTATTTGCTTCCAGCGACGGCGGCAGAGCCACCCACGAAAAAAGCTCTGCACCTGCGAAGGCAAGAAAATGAGTTAAATAGTAATTCAGCTAACTATTAAAGACAGATTTCGACATTACGCAGTGCTTGTGCAGAGAGACAAACAATGTCCTCTGAACCCTGAACACCATTTTCTCGACTCGATGGATTGAGCGCTTCCGGAGCTAGAAAAAGTAATGTTTCACGTGTAAGCCGCTCTTTGTTGGAAGCGGCTGCCTATGGCGGTCTCACGTGTCACCAGGGGGCGTTGAGGAAGAAAGAGGCTGCCGAGGTTGTGCGCGGCCTATTTTAAACACTTTCGGAAGCGAGGTTATGCGATAATCCACGCGAAGAAGTAACTTTGAGTAAGAATTTCACATCACCCGAAGTGTCTCTGGCCGTTATTCCGTGAATGTTTTAGTTGCTTTTGGACGTTAAACCCCAACACGAACCATCTTCATATGCTCCCTTCATCGTGAGAAAGGATCATAAGGAACAATAACAAGCTTACTCTTCGAGCTTTTATATTTGGGTATATTTATATTGGGGCGTGCAACCAGAACAGAGAGCTAATGGAGAACCGAAGGAGCATCACGATACCGACTTCTTGCACATTTTTTCCTGTATAAGGTGATAATGAATGAGTATTACATTGTAATAAGGGAGTAATTACTCATTGCATCCACCCAAGCGCAGCCATACGGCTACAAAGGAAAGCTATACAGCTTTCTCAGAAACTTCGTAGTTAAAGAAAAATTCGTAGTTAAAGAAAAAATTTTTGACCGAGTATTACATTGTTTGATAATACATACGCGACCACCTAAACTTTGCTCTTTTAAGCACCACAAAGTTCGTGAAGTCTCAGTTGCCGCGCAGTAATGATCTTTCGATCATAAACCAGAAACTGCAACTCCTAATTTTCGTTTTTACCTAGCTTCAACATCTACTGCTGACCGATTTTCGAATTTTAATGATGGAGAAGCTAACTACATTGAAAAGAAAAACGTAAGGACTAAATTAGGCACGCAGTTAATCGATATAGGCATTTTTCAGAAGCGGACAGCGTTGTGATCAAATTGTTATATTTTCGACGTACCGTTTCGCACGGTCTTTCGTAGATTGTTTCAGAAGATGATATAGATCTCAATTGCAATAAAAAGCGTTAACAAAACTTCTCACATCTATAGGGGGTTATGTCGCCTTATTTTCATGGACTCCTGATTAATAATTTTAAAAGTATGATCAATTGGCTTCTTCTTCAAACCTGTGTACAACTTTAACACAAAGAACACAATAGAAATTGACGGAAATATTGAGCAATTAAGATGCCAATTTTATAGCAGGATTCACAGATGACGTGGACCAGGTCTGATGCGGGTATCAGGCATCTTTTGTTGTTCACTGAAAATTGACATGGAGACAGCGTGGCTCTCTATATAATGAAAAACCTGCTTTGGGAAATTATTACTGAGTACACTGTTATAAATGAGGCCTATGATGCAGCTTGTCTTGTGACCATCAAATTTGTTTTTCTTTTATCCTCTCGGAGCATTTAAAGTATGAGAGAAAAGTACTTTGAAATGGCCGAGTATTTTCTGGAATTCGCCTCTTTCAACAAATGATTCATATTCTTATTTGATAACTTACAAACCTCCTGGCAAATTGCAACGTAAAAAAAATCTAAATAAAGTAGCCTTTTTTCTCTTATGGATGCGAAGATATCACTAGTCAGCCCAATAGAGCTACTGAACACTCTGGAACATCGACGTATGTTTCACTTCGTTTAGTTTTTTTCTGCTATGAGCGATAAGATGCCCTTTTTGCTCCATTTCCATTTGAAAAAACAAGTCACAAACATTAGTTACACTCACCGGATAGTTAATTTCGATAGCATCTCCCACTTTTGTTAATTAATAATTGCCACCAACTGAGATGAACTGTACCACGAGGCCGATTCTTAATGTTTTTTTTCTAGAAAACTTATTTAGCATTATAATAGTGCGTTTCCGCATGTTACCGTTAAGAAGCATAGTAAAGCTAGAGGAGAATGGGATCCCGCCATCTGTTCAAGTGTTGAGTTTGGATCTCAAAAAGGCAAATGATGTGCATTGTTAAAATAAAATTTTCCAGAAAATAAGTAACTATAAAATGCTTGTGGAGCTTTTAACGCAATTACAGGAAAGCAACTACAGCGTAAACCTACCGAGCTACACATAAATGAATAAGTCTACATTGGGTTCAAACGAACATTTTCCAGCTTCGGGTGCGTTTACTGGTCGGCTTACAGTGATTCTTTATTTTTGGCGCCTACTACGTAGGAAGAGGTAACATCCATAGTTTAGGCGCTTAAAGACACGTGTTCGTCTGGCAGCGATGAAATCAGCGTTTTTCCTGTCACGGCAGCTCTCTGATATATCCTGTTCACTTACATTTATTTGTAAGAGAATACCGGTGACGGACTCGTTCCTGGACAAAATGGCGTGGTTTTATTTATGAGGTATAACATTCCAAAACGAGTCAGGCTATGAGAGACGCCATAATAGAGGACCCCGGACATATAGACTACCTAGCGATCTTTAACGTGCACTGACATCACACAGCATACGGGCACCTGAAAAAGTGACACAAAAACCCTTGTATTAAAATGGGTACTAAACATAAGTTTTTAGATTATAGAACAGCCTTCGTTCTACCGCCTTCTTCTAAACTCACAAAGCGTTATTTATAATACATTATGTCGAATAATATGAGGTAAATATATAATCTCTAAACAACAGTTTACAGTTAAGCATTAATATTTGGCCGAATATACACTGATGCAAGTGAAATAGACGTGACTGCATTGAACGACCATCTTTTACAGGGGATAGTTTTCTTGATTTTCGAGAAGCTCTTGATTCTATTAATATCGAATTTTGCTCAAAACGTTAGCTATATGTGGTATGTGTTATTTGGCGTTCGTTTAAATTAATATAGCGTAGGTAGAACGCAATACACACAGATTCAGGAATTGAACTTTAGGCGATAAAAAATTTTGAGCCCGACTAGTATCATGTTTGGCTCTTTTGGTTGTTTCGTACATTAATGATATTTCTAATACTCCGCCAACTATTGTCATTGCTATGTGCGCCGATTCCGCTCATGCTTTCTTTTCAGGTGCAGACGTTTACTCCATATATAGCAGCGTGCTAGTAAGTGGCTTAACGGGCTTCACATCTGGCTTAAATGAAAGCTGAAGCAATTTCTTTAGATTTCACGAGGTGCACGTTTTAATATATCTGACTCTTCTAGATTAAGCTCATCAAGTTATTCTGCGCTACCAATTAAAGATATCACAAAATCGACAGTCACGACAATCTTGAGGCTTCTTCTCAAAACACAACAGAAATGCGGTGAAACTTGATGATGACGACATCATTGCTGACGCTTTAAATTTTAACTGCTTTAGTCATGTTCCTTTTGTGAGCCGACCGATGCCACCAAACAACGCCTCGCGGCCTTTACCTTCGTAGGCGTTGGTTTTCTTTTTCAGTGCTTACGTTTATGCGTCGAAAATGACTCGCCACCACCCTGTGCTGTGGTGTAGCCTGAACTCCGAAATAGTCGTATTCAGTGATTACGTCAACAATCTAAATGCCAGCACAAAACGATTTGGTATGATTTGACACCAGCCTTCACACATTCGCCTTCTTTAATCAGGTCGAGTTTTAAAACCGCTTCAGTTTCAATTTAACATAAATGGATTGAGGGAACGAAAAAAAACAAAACACATTTCATAATACTTCGCTCCAAAATTAACCAGTCTTCATGATACAGGTTGAGCGTCAACAATTATAAAACAATGCCTTCTAACTCTTCTCAGTTTCATGCAACTATTTTAGATTATAAGCTTTGAATATGCAAATTATATATGAGTGAAGTTATCTGGAACTTTTGGTACAGTATACACACTACAAAACAGTTTGCCGTTGCCTATTAAAAAAATAACAATGACTTTACTCCCTTATCAATTGCCACCTGACAAAATTACACTAAGCCTGATATGCGCGACACAAGGTTGTCTTTGAACGTCTTCGTTTCTTATAATAAAGAGCTTTACAAATGATATCTTGAACCTATCAATAAAATCTCTGTATGATTCTTAAAACATGTTACCATCTCTAGAGATTTATAATTCTTGCTTTGCTACACTGCCTCCATAAACTCCATTGAAGCTAACTGATTTTACACGCAGCTTAACACGATTTTGTCACCTTTTCAAACGAATATTAATTATCACAGAGTTGTGGCGTACACTAAGTACTGTTTCACTGACGGGAACATGAGCAAATCTAACTGTGGTAACAAAACTGCACAGAATAAAGTATTGGCATTCTTTAATGCATATCTTGTCTCAATTTAACTCCCCAAATAAAACGCAACAATGGTTCATTAAAAGGTGCTCTTCCTACCCCCTTCAAATCTAAAAGCTTTCTTGGGGCGCCTCGCGGAATAGTCAGAAATGACTATATTGTATGTTGATTCTTTCAAACTGATTTGTTAGGTTGCGAATGCATATGTGGTGATCATTATATGAACTGTTAGAGATTGCATATGCTTATTGAAATGCTCCTGTGCTAGCTTTTTTTTCTGCTTATGGTATTTGTTCGTGCATACCCGCGGAACTAACATTGTACTTCTTTTTATCCAACATACTTGTAGTGCTTTTATGCCTACTGTCAAGCGCGTAATTCCGGGGTGATGGCCTCAGCAGGCGACATAAAGTCTGATTTTGCTTTTCTTCGTGGACGAACGTCACCTTATTTTGATTTTGTTTATGGGGTTTTAACGACCCATAGCGACTCGCCTTAATGGAGAGTTCCGGAATCAACTTCGACTATCCGGGGCTCTTGAACGTGCACATACACCGAAGTACACAGACGCCTTACTCTACGCCTCCATCGAACGCCACTGTCGGGTTCGAACCCTAGCAGCCTGGTTCAGTAGCTGAGTGCCCGAACCACTGAAGCATCGCGGCGGGTTACTTCACAATGCTCATTTGTGTCTCCGAAAATTTAAAATGAACTGAAATTGGGTCGAATGATCAATGTCACGAATACTAATTGAAGAACGGGAAAAGATCTGATTTTGCCTCAGGATTTTTAACAATAAATGTGAATATCGTGGTAAAACGATGGCAACTGTAAAACGCACAAAGAAAAACGCAAAGAAAGGCAATTTTACTACTAGCGAAAAGAGACGGAACTGTCTCCGTGTCCTCTGAAGGTAGCAGAGCGCGACGTGCTGTCTTATGCTTGAAATATGATAAAATAAATTATACTTACCTGCCGCGATCGGCTTTATCGGCACCAAGTCCTACGTACGACTATGAATATTGATTCGCAATTTGTTGCACGCATACGTAACTGACATATAGATTCATAAATTCAAATTGCATCGTGAATGCTTGCCAGAACAAAGTGAGTCACTTCACTGACACATAAATACCTTCAAGAATACCCAAGTGCTAACTCTGCATTGTGCAGATTTAGGTTCGGAGCTACAACCTACGCCGAAATCTATTGATCATCTAGCCGTTTCTTTACTGACATAACCCTCCGGTTTCAAAGATTTATATATTTTAGCCGGAATCAAGGATTTACAAATCCAAACTGTCGTGGCCGTAGCCAACCGAAAAAAAATGGTCGCCGGAGACCTTGCATTGAGCTCCGACACTAGATAATTGCCTCAGTGATGACAAACAAGATAAGAAAATAGCACCTTGGAACGTTCAAGTATACGTCTGCTATAAAACAGCTTCATTTGGCTCCTAAGGAAGTTAATTTAAACCAGTATTGTTGCTGAGGTTCCATATTTAATTTGCGGTAAAACTAAAAATATATAACCTTACAGGTGAAACCAAAAATGGACCGCGTTGTTTTCCTCGCCAACGCCACCCACATAAATGAACGCCGAGGAAGAGGCGGGAACTGCATAGTGTTATACCCGTCCCGTTGCAGCAGTTTACATGGAAGTGCCGCACAAAATTCGAGCGAAAGTTCCCCCCAGTGGCATTGAGCAGTTTGACTGGGCACCTGCGGCGGCTATGAGCTGGCGTTGAGCGCATTCTTTTCCAGGCTCTCTCTCTCTATCTGTGTGTGTGTGTGTGTGCGTGCGTGTGTGCGTGTGTGTGCGTGTGTGCGTGCGTGTGTGTGTGTGTGTGTGTGTGTGTGTGTGTGTGTGTGTGTGTGTGTGTGTGTGTGTGTGTGTGTGTGTGTGTGTGTGTGTGCGTGTGTGTATGCGTGCGTGCATGCGCATGAAATAATGCAATTACTCGCGCTGCAGGCTGAGTGGATTAGGTGGAATCAAATTTCGAGCCTATGCGCGCCCCAGGTTCGCTCCCAGGTCACCTGCCGGACGCTACGCCGGATTCCCGGAAGAGTGCCAGCGGTGAGCGACTCTAGTGAATGCGATATCGCGCGTCCAGAAGAGTGGGCGAGCTGTAGTAAAAGGCTCAAGCCAGGAGTTCAGCCTTCCAGTTATTTTTTGGAGACAAATGAGATTACAGCTTGAACGCGCCGCGACTTGGATGTTATTCGTCGTTTTGCTTTAGTTGGCTGGTTGGCCTATGCAAGACTGAAGCTTCCTTGCTTTCTGAAGCAAAAGCGTGACGGCAGCACTACGACGCTTATGTTAAGAATGCACAATAAGAAGAAAAAAAAACAACAGAACCTCACCTACTAGGGAACCGGTAACATCATTCGCTACTTGTTTAGACTGGGATGGTCCACAATTGCACATTGCGCTCTGTTAGCACGCAGTTTGGTTTGGTTGCGCAGGATGCAAAGTAGTAAGGCTTTAACGACCGATCTGTGCATGAGGAATAACATTAATCGTATCGTTTTATTGAACTGTAGCAAGAGCAGGCTGCTAAAAGTGGTTTCTTTTAGGTTAGCGATTGAGATGGTGTGCTTTTATGGTTGTCGTGCGCTCTAGCAAAAATTAACCTGGTTTAGAATTGGAAGCCTCGAATCAAACTTGAAATAAACTTAACATGATACGAAAGTGTTCTGTTTACTCGAGACCAAGTAGAAGACACACACACAAAATCAATGATTAGGGCGAAAAGTTCGATTTATGGGCGAGCCGCAAAAAAAAACAAAAAACGAAGCTGACCTGTAAGAATGGTATGCGCGTTTAGAAGTGTATACTTATATGGTCAGGCTCGTGGCTGAGGTAGCACTACATGCATCTGCCTATTTACTTTATTATGTACTTATTAGCGCTGAAGCACTACTCTTCGAGGTGCTAAAATAAAATTCATGTTTGTGTGTTCATTGTCCTTGAAAAAGACCTTGAAGCTTAGCGTAGCAACAGCAAACTTAAACCTTAGATCAAGACATGCTATCATATACCATGTGTACCCAAATGACTACCATTATTGACAATTGGCCGTCATGATTGCTATAACCTCTTACCTTTCATCGCTGAACTTTGATTTTTGAATGCGTTTACAAGACTATAGATCATCTTATCAGAAGCCGAGTTGACGCCACCATTTAGCGCATATTACTTAGCGCATAAAAAACATTTTAAAAGCTGCCAAGAAAGGAGGAAAGTCGAACCAACTCACTTTTTTGATCTTCTTGATTTCTTCGCTGTCCTCGTCCTCGCTGCGGTGTGGCGTGAGCCTCCACTCTTTCTTGAGCGCGCACAGCTGCCCGGCATGTGCGGAGAAAAGGGAAGAAGCGAAGGTCAGCGCATCAGTGCGTCAGACAATACACACAGCTAGATCACTTTGTATGTTGGTAGCGTTGCCATCATCACACCACTGTCATAACAATCGCTGCCAGCGTCGTGTTCAGCAATAAGCAGAAGCGTATTTCACGCCTACTAGAGCAGCACGTATATGCAAGCCACACCAAGGAACAATTTACATTGTGCGGAAGACGTTGAGGCGTATTCATCATCATCATCATCATCATCATCATCATCATCATCATCATCATCATCATCATCATCATCATCATCAGCCTGATTATACCCACTGCAGGGCGAAGGCCTCTCCCATATTTCTCCACTTAACCCGGTTCTGTGCTGGCTGCATCCACTTGACCCTATACATGGGAACAGATTACTGTGCACTATACATGGGAACAGATAGAGGGGAAGCTGACGTGGGTTTTTGGTTACGTGCGCGTAAGCCGCTTATATTCCATTAAGCTGCAACCGAGAAGCGTACAGGAGAATCCTACAAAGTCTTGAAAGTCTGCGACACACACACACACACACACACACACACACACACACACACACACACACACACACACACACACACACACACACACACACACACACACACACACACACACACACACACACACACACACACACACACACACACACACACACACACACACACACACACACACACACACACACACACACACACACACACACACACACACACACACACACGCACGCAAGCACGCACACACGCACACACACACACACACACACACACACACACACACACACACACACACACACACACACACACACACACACACACACACACACACACACACACACACACACACACACACACACACACACACACACACACACACACACACACACACACACACACACACACACACACACACACACACACACACACACACACACACACACACACACACACACACACACACACACACACACACACACACACACACACACACACACACACACACACACACACACACACACACACACACACACACACACACACACACACACACACACACACACACACACACACACACACACACACACACACACACACACACACACACACACACACACACACACACACACACACACACACACACACACACACACACACACACACACACACACACACACACACACACACACACACACACACACACACACACACACACACACACACACACACACACACACACACACACACACACACACACACACACACACACACACACACACACACACACACACACACACACACACACACACAGACACGCACACACACAGACAGACACACACAGACACAGACAGACAGACACAGACACGCACACACAGACACGCACACACACACACACACAGACACAGACACGCGCACACGCACACACGCACACACGCACACACACAGACACAGACACGCACACACGCACACACGCACACAGCCACAGAGACACACACACACACACACCACAGAGACACACAGAGACACACGCGCGCGCACGCGCACGCACGCACACACGAACATGCACAAAAATGTGAGAAATAATGCTTCTCATCTTTATTTAAAGGTCATCTGTGCACTCCGTAACGCTTCCTACGAAAAGTGGACACCAATCTGCACTTCATCAATGAACTGCCTGTAAAGCATTCTTCCGCTTTCTCTTTAAGTTGACAGGGAATGCTTGCTTTACAAATCTGTTTCCGCACATGGCGCTTGAAATTGCAGTGAGAGAGCGGTCAGATATATAAGACATTAAAAATCTGCATACTTTATAATTCGCTTGCGCAGGTACCACCTACCTCTCCTCCTCCCTTCATAAAAACAAAAAAAAAACCGCCTCTTTTCGCAAAATTTTATTCTTGGCTGAGCACAAAAGATGTGAACGATCGCATAATTATGGAGATAAGAATGTGCGTTTCCGCCCCACTTTCGCAGTTGAAGAATACTAGCAGAATAAAAGCTCCAAATAATTTATTCGGTGGTCATTATCAGGTCGTGAGGGGAGCCTTTCTTATTCGCGTGGTTATGTATAACCTGTTTCCTTGCGGAAACAAAGGAACAGCACCCGTGAGCACTCTCGTTTTCCTTAATGTGCAATCGAGGTCATTAGCTGATCAAAACTTAGTTTTATTTTCGGCAGACGCTATAAATTAAGAAATGCCCAGTTTGCCGCATTGCAGGCGTGCCTTCTGTTGTTTTTTCCGTATAATCTTTATTGATGAAAACAACGAAGACGAAGATATTCATGTCTGGAGAACTGCAAACAAATTAAGAATGCTCCAAGGCGCTTTGTATGGGGGCAGTGTAAGATAAAAAGGTGATTATATCCACACACCCATTTATCGATTTCATTGATGGATAAAACGCACTCACAAGCGCGTGTCCGTCCATGTCCTTCCACAATGTGTAATTAGTGGCTCTGTGTTTTCGAACGCCTGAACAACTTGTTAATTACCTTAGTGGTAGAGCACCCTTGCAGATTGTTATATTAGTGGTCTTTTTCTGTGTTCACTCCGCCATAAGAGTTTGTTTCTTTTTCTTCTTTAACTGAGGTTGCCAACGAAGTCAGCTACCTCTGACTATCGTTTCAGACGAGGAAAATAGGTTTTGGTTTAAGCGATGGCGATCAGGAGTCGGAGTACACTGTAATCGTGCTTTATAGAGACGCGAGGTTTACGTACAAAGAGATAAACAAGTAAGGCCTACGCTAGAAGTTTCTGTTTGGTTTCATTTACGGGATTTAACGTCCCAAACCGATTCAATCGATGAGATACGCCGTAGGGGAGGGATCCGGAAATTTAAACCACCGGGGGTTCTTTAACGTGCACTGACATCGCACAGCACACAGGCTCCTTGCTTTTTGCCTCCAGCGAAAAGCTGCCGCCGAGGCCAGAATTCGATCGCATATCCTTGGGCGCAGCAGCCGAGCGCCCTAAACGCTGCACCAGCATGGCGGGGCGCGGAAGGTTTCGACTGAAGAGGCGATTTGCAACAGATAAAATAACTCATATAATCAAGATACACGTAAGCTACAAGTAATTTTCGAAATGCCTGCTTGCCTGCGCTAGTTCGCAAATGGTATTTGGATAAGTATTTCCCCATGCGCACGCACGCACGCACGCACGCACGCACGCACGCACGCACGCACACACACACACACACACACACACACACACACACACACACACACACACACACACACACACACACACACACACACACACACACACACACACACACACACACACACACACACACACACACACACACACACACACACACACACACACACACACACACACACACACACACACACACACACACACACACACACACACACACACACACACACACACACACACACACACACACACACACACACACACACACACACACACACACACACACACACACACACACACACACACACACACACACACACACACACACACACACACACACACACACACACACACACACACACACACACACACACACACACACACACACACACACACACACACACACACACACACACACACACACACACACACACACACACACACACACACACACACACACACACACACACACACACACACACACACACACACACACACACACACACACACACACACACACACACACACACACACACACACACACACACACACACACACACACACACACACACACACACACACACACACACACACACACACACACACACACACACACACACACACACACACACACACACACACACACACACACACACACACACACACACACACACACACACACACACACACACACACACACACACACACACACACACACACACACACACACACACACACACACACACACACACACACACACACACACACACACACACACACACACACACACACACACACACACACACACACACACACACACACACACACACACACACACACACACACACACACACACACACACACACACACACACACACACACACACACACACACACACACACACACACACACACACACACACACACACACACTAGTATTTCATATAAAATTTGCGATTGAAGAATACTGTTATGACCTTGGTTCAACATAGCTGCTATGACGACCTGCGTTGGATTGGGGGGTTTAATGTCAAAATATAACGGGCTGAGCATATAAAACGCGCTTCATGAGCCCAGAATTCCTGCGCCTAGCGCCTCATTGTTTCGCTTTAGTTACTTACCACGCCACTTGCATTTAGATGTTTGGTTTACAAATGTATGATGCTGTCATGCGAGCCAAACCAGGAGGTGCCGCCGTTATGCACGAAAGGTGTGCAAGGACTCCACTAGGATGTAGGTCCTGAAGGGTACCTTAGAAGAAAAATGGCTGAAATGGCTGGATGTATTGGGTGGCGGGTGCGTTTACTTTTTTCTGACTAAAGATACGAGACCGCTTAAATAAATTAAGGTGGCTGAGCGCATACGATCGTGGATACTGCCGTCTCTAAAGATTTGGAGAGATCCAACTTAGGACCTCAATGTACACTCTGTCTCTAAAATCGTTCTTCCTGCTAGAAATAACATTTAACTTCTGTACAGAGAAATAGCTGAATTCAAGAAGAGTTGTAAGATGAAGGATTAGCGATAAATATGCAGGACTCCCTGAGCCACTTGATTAAAAAAAGTATTCTAATTTATTCTCACTTCGACCCTGAGAAAACGCAGATTCTCTGTCTCAAAATTGATAAACTGCTAGCATATAATAGATACGATGACAGCATTTGTGAGTGCATAAGCGGACCTGAATAAACATTTGTATGTGTGGTCAGGATGTTCTTCAGAAGCTATATGGTGAAACTAAAATCTAATTCGCCATTTTTTTGGGAGTGAAAACGGCGCAAGCATGCAGTTAGACTTATTCAGGTATTGACCGTTAATAACGGTACATAAACAGTCTTGTAGTGCTGATTTTTTTACCGCGTGGACGCCTGTGTTTAGCCATGGACATCTGCAGTGATCCCGATTTCATACAAAGGGCAAAAAAAAAAAAAAAGAGTCATTTGTTCACATTAGCACGCAGATTCCTCGTGAGGAGACAGTGCGCGCAGAAAACGTGAAGCTAAATTAAGAAACGGTACATTGCAACGGCGAGTAGCACGAGACTCTTCTTAGCGTTCCAGTAAAAAAAGAAAAAAAAAAAGAAAAAAGGTAAAACACGCGGAGGAGAGCATAAAAATGCGATCATGGCTCACTAAAAGCGGCGGCTGCGTTCCCCTTTCATTTCCTTTTACGGCTAGCGTCTGCCCCCTTCATCTTCTGAGAAATCGATAGACGAACTCGCGGAAATGACCGCTCCGCGTGGTGCAGCGTCTTTGTTTTCTCAATGCGAACGGCGGGTCATCAATAAAGCATGGCCTGCCCGTCCCCGGCAGTACAGGGAGCATGATTTTGCTCCCGTAGGCGCTGTTTAGGTTCTCGCACCCGCAGAAGAGCTGTGAATACTTGACCGCGGCTGCGAATATCCTGCCAGATAACAAATGAGTTGGTAGTGCGCTGGAAGCCTCCCAGAAAGTAAGAGTAGCTTTGTTTTTGAGAAAAAGAAAATCAAGCTAGCTGCAGTCAGTGTGAAAAAAAAAAAAAAAATGGAAGGAAAGAAAGACGATTCTTTCGTACATTAAGCACCGTCAAATAAGTGGACTGTGCCCCTATTACTCTGCAAGGGAAACGAAAGCGCTGGGTACGAAGTTGTGACCGCTTTCGCAGTCTTCGAAACCCTTTGCGCATTGGCGATGCGCTCTGGCTTCGGCAAGTTAGGCCTATAATACTGCCATCAAACCTCTGCGGACATCCCTTCACGGGCTACTTTGAAGAAAAAAACAGCTTTCGTCTTACAGACACATCTGGCATTTTTATATAGTGTGATGCACTGCTCAAGCGTTTTATTGCGAAAGAAATGCTACGACAGCCAAAACGAGACCTCGGGTGGCCGCAGCTACGCCGTGAAGAGGCGTAGCTACGGTCTCCTCATTAAAAAATCAGCCTGCCGTGAATTTGAATTCACGTTACTCCTATGCCACTGGCAGGAGCTGCCCAACTCGAGCTGCTCCTTTCATATGGGAAGGTGATATCGGAATCAGCCTGCCAGAACCGTTTGCATTATCGTTACCCCTACGACACGCAGTCATGTTCATACGTCTTGGTTGAAGCGTGGCTTTATATGTGGGCTGGTAGCTTACGCTCTCGCGTTATACCCTTAAGGCGTGAGCTTAAGTGTCCCCAATAATGTAGCACCTTACACTGATAGGACGTGACAGGGGAATAATATAGCAGGCAAAGGAAGCTTCCGCCGTGGTAACCAGAGCTAAACCACAACTAATTTGTTTCGTTTTTTTAGAACATACTATGATTTCTGATTCTTGGGCTCTATCATGTAATACGGCGCTTGTTTCGTTCACGGCTGCTATAAAATATGGTATCACACATTGTCAAGCGATGGTGTTCTGGTGTTTGTGGGGAGCCGAGGGGCGTAATAACTATCTCACTCGCGGTGGACTCACGTTTTCAGCCTTAAACCGGCCGATAACGCTATAGCCAATTTCGATTAGGCCTCTCATTTGTCATGTCAGAACTGTTGGCATTACATCCACTCAAGGTGACACAAGACTTCTGAATGCGAGATACAAAGTCGCTAGAAGCTCGAATATAGGAGGAAAAAATATCTCAAATTATCTCTGCAATTGATGCGGCACAGTACGCTTTGCTGTTGTGTTCTCCGCTCCCGCTACTATGGTTCAGACCATAGTAGCGGATGACGTGGTCCAGAGTGTCCGTTACCGTGTGACATGCCGTAGCCCCCTTTCTCCGCTTTATTAACCTCCACAAGTCATGGCTCATGCTCTGTTATTCTCCCCTCTCTCATTACCCCTTCCTCTCGTTCTCGTAAAGTGTAGAATGGTATTTCTCTCACTCGTCTTGCAACTTGCCAGGCGAAGTTTCAGAATGGACGAATTGACATATTCTTCAAACTTTCAGCCTCTAGTGTTAATGTTATGATGATTATGAGTGCAGTAATAATTTAAACAGAATAACTATGCAAAGATACGCATCGACGTCATGCTCGGTAGCACTCAAGACACGAAAGGATGTTGCCTTCTTTGTCTTTAAAGACGCAATGTCGGTGCCGCGTATAGGAATATCTAAAGCGTTCCTCTCACAAACCGCCTCCAAGTGCTAGTAAACAGTCATAATTTATTAATGGATCTGTAAACTTCCTTCAAGCTTGTTCTTAATTAAGCAATTCTGTGAGGGACAGACAAGGCAGATCTATAGTTAGGCAGATTTAGGCGGGAACTGAAGGAGGCTATTTCACAATCCTTCGCGCATGCACTGCAAGCCCTGGGTGGGCCCTTTGCTGTACCATCTTTCGGCATGACGTTGGCTATTGCGTGGACATAGTTGTTTGTCGCGTTTTTTTCCTGGACCACGAAATGAAAGAGATATATTGAAAGACTTTACTAAGCTGAAACTGAGGGGATCTTTCCACCAAGCGGATAAAGGCCAACTGGGCGTAAACAGCGGTGGTCAGTCACTCCTGCAACTCGGGGGGAACGTGGTTGTGGCGGCGTGTGGATCGGATGGCTTTGTGGAAACAAATAATTAGGTTAACATATAAGCTCCGCCTTTAAGGGCATGGCGAAATAGTGTTTCGCACACATTGAAAATATTTTTCACGCAATAATTTTTAATTTCTTTTATTCTCCTTGTTTTTTGAATATTTTATTGCTTATGTACCGATAGGTAGTATCAGAAAACCGTGGCTTGTCATTCTGAGCAGTTTGACAGCTTTAAATTCCCGTTTTTACAACTTTACATTCTTTCAATTCTTTCATATAATTAATTTATAAATTACTCTCCATTTTCTTGATTAGCAACACCAAGCATTGGCTTCTCATTCTGAGCATTTTGACAGCTTTGAAGCCCCTTCTTTTAATTTTTTATTTAGATTAACAAAGTCATCTCCCCGGCCTGATTGCTCATAAATAATAGGCTCGCAGATGCTCATTTTACTTGTATAGTTTTCTGATCACACCATCATCTTCCTCTTGGCCAGTGGCAGAGGTCAATTTTTTCCGTCACTAACAGGAAAGAACGGAGCATGACAGTGTCACCACCGGCAGTGCTTGTAGGCCTGTGTTTGTTCGGTGGCCGGCGACACGACAGACCAATTCACAGCGGCCAGAGGATGACTGGCGCGAGGGAGGAGAGAGTGCTCCCATGCGCGTGCTCACCTCGGCGCGCAGCTTCTTGATCTCAACGGTGAGCTCCTCGCACTGCTGCGTGTATTGCCACTTGGCCGTCTTCTCGCTCTCCACGATCTGCACCAGGTGCAGGTGCTTCTGCTCCAGCTCTTCCTTCTGCAGCAGCATCTTGCTGAAACTGCATTTCATGGGGGAAAGTAGAACAAGGGCAGGAAGGAGGGGCACATTTAAAGGACGAGCTTAGCTAACGTGACATGAACTTCAGCATGAACTGTACGTTTGTAAAGCTAATCCCAAGGGAATAATTCCGCGAGCAAACGTGTTCGGTTGTGCAGTTGCGTGTTAAGTACGACACTTGGTAATAATGGGTCACATGTTTTAGAATCTTTGAAAAGGTTATCTGATATGTCGATTTTGTGTCAATATCTCTTATGACATTTTGTGCGATGACATTGTTTTATACGGACGATGACAACCACGAGGTATGGGAGAAAGGGAATTGGTGCGTCTGGCTGTATCGGATGGCGTGTTAAAAATGATATTGAGGCAGTAGCCTCTGTTTGCCGAACAACCCTGTGACGCAAACGCCATGCGACAGGGATTTTCGAAAGTTTAGAAGCCGCTTCGCGCGTGGAGAGAGGAGTCGGAGGTCTGGCAAACAAAGATAGTGACATGTCGCATATTTCACAGTAATACTTCTCGCTTGCAGAGAGAGGGCTCATAGAAGAGAGAGAGAGAGAGAGAGAGAGAGAGAGAGAGAGAGAGAGAGAGAGAGAGAGAGAGAGAGAGAGAGAGGGATGAGAGGATGAGAGACCAAGGACGAAAGAGGGAGGGCAAAGGCGGGAAGTCCATCGATTGATCGGCTCAGCAGCCTTTCTGACTGGCGTTAAAAGTGTCCTCAGCCGAGCCTCGCTAACGAATTCACCCGACCCCAGATGCGGGCACGTCGCATTCTCTGGGAGATCGACTCATTTGTCCGACCAGTCAAACCCGGCCTCGTCAGAACTTCTGACATCCACTCCTCAGCAGGCTTCGAAGAAGGCTCGCTCCCGACGGAACCACTTCGCGACGTACGTCGGCCTTATCTGCCCCCTCATTTATGACTTCGCTAGGGGGCACGGAAGATATCGCGGCAGACGAGACAGGGCAGGCCGCGCCTTTGATTCTCCACTTCGTATTTAGATCGTCCCTTTCGAAATGCAAATGTTTAAAAAACAAAAAGAACCCAAGGCACTTGAGCTTTCCTGGAAGTTTTTCCAATACGTCTTTGATGAGTCCTCGGGTTTCGCCCTCTGGAATGATCGAGTCAATAGTGCGTGCGCACACGAGTGTGTGTATTAGAGAAGAATTGCAAAAGAAAACAAAATCTAGAAGACATCTTGTGGGCACTTTCTACCCATTCCCTTTTCTTTCTTCGCTGCCAACTGGAAAACTGCACGAAGAAGTGCGTTTAGTGCAGGCGTGACAAAACGCCTGTCACGTCTCTGCTGCCTCCCGGCCTAATTAAAAAGTCAGTCGATGCAAACGCTGGCTCACTCGCTGTGTGCGAGATTAAATGACGTAGCGAGAAATTGCAGCGGTCGCTCAGTCGTCTGTTCCAACCTCTTCCTAGAAAAGAAGCGCTTACGCTGCCATGTTTTGTAATAATCTATCCCAAATGTCGCCTTAATACCTTCCAATATGCGTTCTCATAAATTAGGGTGTGCATTCGAGAGGGCACGTGGAATGAATTCATTCCTCGCGGTCATGCTTGCATTATCATAATTTTGTTCCTGTCACCACGTCTGCTGCTCTTCGGAGCTTCTAAGGACGATTATATCGATAATTGCCGGTCTCAGACGTCTTCAGTGTCGTAACTCTGACACGGTGTCGTAACGGTAAACGAAAAATGTAGAAGGTCTCACCCTGAAAGAGTTCAGGGCCGCCCATTACGTCGTTTTTGTCACAGCTTCGCAAGTCGGATGTCTCGCGTCATATTACGGCCGGTCTGCATATCTTGTGTGACTCACTCGTTTTCACAATGTGACATTTTTTAAGAACTTTATTTTTTCGTTTTTGTTTTATTTTGGCTCTTTACAACTAGGTTACATACGCGTAGGTAAAAAAATAAATAGATAAACGTCCAGCAATGCGTTACAAACATAGCAGAAAATGTAATTTTTAAATTGGAGAGAAATATTATTCGTTACGATACCTCAAGCAGGCGTTAAATGCAAACCAACGTAAACAATAGCGCACCAAAAATATTCTGTATTAATGAAATTCCCACAAAGTGGGCTATGCTTCAACAGAAGTGTTTTGGAAGGCGTTGCAAGGCGGCCCATTTCACAAATTGTACGGAGAGTACATATCCTGGACCGTTACATATTGTCACGTAGACGTTTGGGCTCGAGTTAAAAGGTTTTAATGGGGGTCGATCCAGGCGGCACCGGAGAGCACGCCAAGAGTACCGAGAGCAAGTAAGAGCAGGGCTTCAGCTCCTTCACGTCGACACGCGAGACCCGCGACGAGTAGCCACCCAGTGGCTGCTTTTGCGTACGCGGCAATATGCTTCTTGGTAAGCTCTTTTTTCGGTGCAACAGCATCCTTCCATATCATTGCATTGCTCTGTCTGTTTCGTTGTACAGTCAACTGGCAGAACATCCAACGCACATATGTTCCGTGTTTACAAATAGAAGTGCGAACTTCCGACCATGTTTGAATCCAGTTCGACGGCTTGTGAGCTGAAAACATACGTGAATTGTTTGAACGCACCTCGGCCAAGCGCATTTATTAGCCGCTACGGATAAGCCTATGTGCACAACAGTAGCAGCGGGCCGCTTTCTTTCCTAAATCGCTGCCACCGGCGCTATTTCCGAAAACGCCCCATAACTGCTGCGCGGAAGGGAGGCGAGGAAGCGTCGCTCGATGCAGACATTCGCTCTCTGTGAGAAGTGCCGCTCAGATCTAGTTTTCCGAGGACTCGCGTACGGTCGTATCATATGCTTGGTTGGACTGGTACAAACAACGGCGTGTAGCGGCAACAGCGCAAGAACTCGCCTTCGTCGTGAAATATGGAAGCCGAAAGCCGCGGGCGGCGCGAGTGGCCTTTTCTTTATAGACTCTCAGAAAGACAGCGCCTCACAGGCGGAAAGGGGCTCCGTCCGCCTACTGAACTTTATAGGTTGCACTTGGCTTATGTTCCTTTTGTTTTTGGCAGCTATGTAGGAAGCACAGTGAGGACCAGCTGAAGCAAGCGTGGTGAAAAAAAGAAAAGCGAACTTCTCTCCCACCTCCCCTTTTAAGGAAAAAAAAAAAAAAAAAGGCGACATAGACATTACCGTAGCAGAAAAAGGAAGGCGGCTTGGCTGCTGAGAAAGAGTGAGTGCTTGGTTCTAGAGAACTCTAAAGAAAAAAAGAGAATAAATGTCAAAATGGGGCCGTAAGAGCTCTTTTAGTCAAAGAACCCTTCGTTTTCAGAACACTGAAACCGGCCGCAGAAAACAGAACAACATAAAATCCGAATTTGGCGACGAGAAACGTGAAATGCGACGGGTGAAAAGGAGGCGAGCGCAGATTTGCTTGGAATGCGTGCTTTCGCGGCCTGGCTATTCGTCACCGACGCATGAGTGAACAGCGGACATACAGCATCTCGCCCAGCGAGCAACGCGCGCCAGGCAAAGGGTGGCGTGCTTGGAGCTGCAGTACAGACAGGGGCTCAAGAGAGTGTGCGTAGAAACAGCCCGGTGGCCACGATGAAAGGCAGACAAAAACACGGGCGAAAAAGAAAGAAGAAATTCGAAAATAAGAGATAAAACGCGTGCGTCTGTTGCCACCGTTATTCACTCTCAGCTCGGTCGTTGCAGGCCCAACAGCCCCGTGCATCAACTCACGCTACATGAATGCACGCACATTCCCACCGCAACCGACGTCTACGTACCGCGTGACGCTTTTTGTAACGGGGCTCTCTCCACGCGTGCTTCGGTGCGCGTTGCTTCGCCTGTATTTAGGAGCAAGTCCCGCACGCACGCACGGCTATGCCTCCCTCGTGCAGACACGACGAATTTCGGGCCAAGTTGTCGTGGCTGTGGCGGCGTACACGACGTGCTTGAAGGCGCACCTTTTCGCATTCTTGTTATTCCTTCGATACCAAAGATAGACGAGCCTTCGCCGTTCACTGCTCGAAGCGGCGGACACGCAATTGGTTCGGCGCTTGCGGCAATCTAGTCTAAGGAAAAGAAAAAAAGGAATGTAGTTGAGAGGCGGAGCTTGAAATTAGTTTTTCCTGCGAAATTGCAAAGATGCACCATGATGGGAACGAGAAGGTAGAAAAAAGATTGCCGTCCTTCTCGGCTCGTTTCGAAGTTGACGCTCGCTGTGTCGTTGACGTGGTAACAACCGAGCTGCATAGAAAAATAAATTAGGAGTAAATAACAGAAGCCAAGGGAGAACTCGAACAAGAAGAGAAGACGCGCTGCGCTGACGCAGAGAAACGTTAAGCGTCGTAGCTACCACGTCCTAGCCATTTCGAAATCTACGACCCGAATTTCTTTTGTTACATTTTCACCATACTGTGCAAGAAGTCTGCTAGAGCGGAAGAAATTACCAGCGTGTGTCAGATGCAGACAAGACGCTCTTCATATAGTGTCCTTGAGCAATGCGACATTGCGCTCCGGGCGCCCCCAGTCGCTCCTCATTTTCTTGCCCCCTTTCTTCATCTTTCTCGCTCTGTTTTTTTCTATTTAAGCATTCTCGTCATGGGAGCCGACAAAAAGGTTTTCGAGTATTTCCATCGCATACTTTCTCGGTCTTTTCAGCTGCGAGGGGAGATGGCTTCGACAGGGAGCGCTTGCGTGGTGAAACAAAAAAGAAAAAAAAAAGAGCGAAAACTACATTTTGGAATGAACGAGGGTTACTAAAAGCGTTACTTAGCGGGAGCATGAGTGAATGGAGCCATGTGCAGATGACATAGAGACGCCCGCTACTTCAAGATAGTTGTTGTTGTTGTGGCTGTAGGAAGAAGGAAAAGAAAATGCACGGGCTTGCTACTGGCTCTGTAGCTGAGCCATACACTTGCGGGGCATTCAGATTTCTTAACAGCTCACAATCAAAAGTGGACGCCTCAGTGTGATCTTGCATTATGCTGCGGAGGTTTTCTCCACTTAAGTTCTTTGCGAGGTTAGCTTCTTTAGCGCTCCGTTCTCGCAAGCTGTGACGAGAGGGATGATGTGATCAAAATAGTAGTATCTGCTGAGGCGCCGTTAAAGAAAAAGTATCTTAATGAACAATACGCTCTACTACTATGCGAATATAGCTTTTGAGGTGAAATCCTTTCTAAGCTCATGGAACAAAATCCCGTGCGCAAGGGTTGTGTGCGAGATCTGTCATATTCCACGAAATTTCGTGATATTAATTATTGTCTAGCGTTCGTTCGTGTCATCTGCAATGCCACACTTGAACGCGTGCCAAGGAACGCCACACGACATGAGCAATGGTGTACCGTCCAAACACACACTTGCCGGAGAAAGTGTGACAGAAGGTGAAGGGTGGCTGTTCCTAGCCCTACGGGGCTGGGACTGGTAGGTCACCGCCGCTTGCGGCGTAGGCTAGCCTGCCACCCAATTTTTATGGGTTGTAGGCCGTCATTGCACCCGCCACCGCTTAGGTGGTGGACGACGGCTGTTGCGGCGCGTCTTTATATCTCTCTTCTTTTTCTTTCTTCCCTACTTTCTCTCTTTTGTTGTTGTTGTTGTGACTAGCCCCGTCGGGGTGGTGCAGTGGTAAGACGCCCGACTACTGTGCCGGAGTACCCGGGTTCGAACCCGACCTCGGCGGTTGCGTTTCGATGGAGGCGAAACGAAGAGGCGTCGTGTGCTGTGCGATGTCAGCGCACGTTAAAGATCCCCAGGTGGTCGAAATTACTCCGTAGCCCTCCACTACGGATCCTCTTTCTCTCTTTCCACTTTCACTCCCATCTTCCTCCCTTCCCTTACGGCGCGGTTGCGGTGTCCACAGAAATCAAGTGAGACAGTTACCGCGCCTTTCCCTTCCTATAAATTAATCAGTTGTTGTGACTGTAGGAAGAAAGAAGCCCCGCCGGGGTGGTGCAGTGGTAAGACGCCCGACCACTGTGCCGGAGTACCCGGGTTCGAACCCGACCTCGGCGGCTGCGTTTCGATGGAGGCGAAACGAAGAGGCGTCCGTGTGCTTTGCGATGTCAACGCACGTTAAAGATCCCCAGGTGGTCGAAATTACTCCGAAGCCCTCCACTACGGTTCCTCTTCTCTCTCTTTCTACTTTCACTCCCACCTTCCTCCCTTCCCTTACGGTGCGGTTGCGGTGTCCACAGAAAACAAGTGAAACAGTTACCGCGCCTTTCCCTTCCTATAAATAAATCAATTTAGGAAGAAGGAAAAGAAAATGCATGGGCCTGCTACTAGCCCTGTAGCTGAGCCACCTCCGCTGCCTCGTGCAGACAGAAAAGAAAATATAGAAGAAAAAGAAAAGGGAAAGACGGTTGGTTTGGTTTGAGGGGTTTAACGTCCCAAAGCGACTCAGCCTATGAGAGACGCCGCAGTGCAGGACTCCGCAAATTTCAACCACCCGCGCCGCAACAGCCGTCGTCCACCACCGAAGCGGTCGCAGGTGCAATGACGGCCTACAGCAGATAAAATACGGTGACAGGCTAGCCCCCGCCGCAAGCGGCGGTCACCTACCTATCCAAGCGACATCAGGGCCAGGACCAGCCACCCTTCACCACCTCCCTCCCTCTTCTGTCCGCATGAGACAGCTGAGGAGGCTCAGCACGAAAAGGCGTCGTGTGCTGTGCAATGTCAGCGCACGTTAAAGATCCTCAGATGGTCGAAAGTACTCCGTAGCCCTCCACTACGGCTCCTCTTCCTCTCTCTCCCTACTTTCACTCCCTCCTTCCTCCCTTCCCCAACGGCGGGTTGAGGTGTCCACAGAAAACAAGTGAGACAGTTACCGCGCCTTTCCCTTCCTATAAACGAAACGAATCGGGAGGCTTAGCTTTCGATGGAGGCGAAACGGAGGCATCCGTGTGCTGTGGGATGTCAGCGCACGTTAAAGATCCCCAGGTGGTCGAAATTACTTCGTAGCCCTCCACTACAGCTCCTCTTTCTCTCTGTCCACTTTCACTCCCACCTTCCTCCCTTCCCTTACGGCGCGGTTGCGGTGTCCACAAAAAACAAGAGAGACAGTTACCGTGCCTTTCCCTTCCTATAAATAAAGAAATCAGGAGGCTTCGCTACAGAGACAGGAGCAGGCCCGTGTATTTTCTTTTTCCTTCCTAAAATCACAACAACAGTAAGTGTGACAGATACTATGCCATTTCTTTCCTGTAAACCATTTATAATTATATGTAGCATTGATTTATTCATTGATTTATAGGAAGGGAAAGGCGCGGTAACTGTCACACTTGTTTCTGTGGACACCTGAACCATGTCATAAGGAATGAGAGGGATGTGGGAGTGAAAGTGGAAAGAGAGGAGAACAGTAGTGGAGGACTACGGAGTAATTTCGACCACCTGGGGATCTTTAACGTGCGCTGACATCGCACAACACACGGACGCCTCTTCATTTCGTTGTTCGAACCCGACCTCGGCAGTTGCGTGGAGGCGAAACGAAGAGGCGTCCGTGTACAGTATTGTTTTCGCAATAAAATCTGTAACGTCGGCCTCCTCCGGGTGGACACGCTCGTGGAAGCACTCAGGGACAGTGCCTCCATCGAAACGCAGCTGCCGGGGTGGTGCAGTGGTAAGACGCCCGACTACTGTGCCGGAGTTCCCGGGTTCGAACCCGACCGCGGCGGCTGCGTTTCGATGGAGGCGAAACGAAGTGGCGTCCGTGTGCTGTGCGATGTCAGCGCACGTTAAAGATCGCCAGGTGGTCGAAATTACTCCGTAGCCCTCCACTACGGCTCCTCTTTCTCTCTTTCCACTTTCATTCCCACCTTCCTCCCTCCCTTACGGCGCGGTCGGGTGTCCACAGAGCAAGTGTGAAAGTTACTGCGCCTTTCCCTTCCTGTGAACTAATTTAATTTAACTTTAACAGTGGGGAGAATGTACTTCCCAATGGCATCTTGAGATGTTCGTGTGAGTATAAATGCGGCAGGCTGCCCAAAATAAGAACTCAGATGACTGAAGAAAATCATCATTGAAATCGTGGGTTTGAACCCGACCACGGCGGCTGCGTTTCGATGGAGGCGAAACGAAATGACGTCCGTGTGCTGTGCGATGTCAGCGCACGTTAAAGATCCCCAGGGGGTTGCAATTACTCCGCAGCCCTCCACTCTGGCACTCCTTTCCCTCTTTGCACTATCCCCCCCCCCCCACATCCCTCCCTTCTCTTACGGCGCTGTTCAGGTGTCCACAGAGCAAATGTGACAGATACTGCGCCTTTCCCTTCCCGTGAACAAATTATTATTATTATTATTATTATTATTATTATTATTATTATTATTATTATTATTATTATTATTATTATTATTATTATTATTATTATTATTATTATTGGGAGCACAGGGGACATTATGAAATGATTCACAGTCAAGTGAATACACGCGTAAACAATTTTTTTCTGCATGCAGCACACTAGTCTAAAAATTACAGGGCCTACAGGTGAATGGAAAAAGCCTGCACTTCCTCCTCTTTTCATTCGCCTCTTCCTTTTGCCTCTTTTCCTTATCTATTCTCTTTCCTTCTTATGTTTGCCTCTTCTCTTTACTTATTTTTAATCATTTCTAATCAATTTGCAGTTGTTACAAGTCGTCATTAGGCATATCGGTCATTACAAGTCATTAGTAAATATTGCAAGTCATTAGTAGGTCATCTTAGTCATTATTATTTATTATTTCACATTGTTAGTCCACTACGGCGTCTCTCATAGCCTGAGTCGTTTTGAGACGTTAAACCCCACAGAACAAAGAGACCAAACCATTTCTGATCAATTTCATTCCGTTGAACGCGTCAGTTCACCGGCGTTCTATAATTGGTTTACAAGAAGGGAAAGGCGCAGTATCTGTCACTCGTGCTCGTGGAACCTCGCTGACATATCTCGCGGATAAATCTGGCCGACGCGAGATTTTGGCCTTGAGCGTAGAAAGGCTTTCGTCTTAAAATGTTTCATGTAATGCAACGCCGCGTACTATGTATGTAAGTAGTAAATGGGACTAAACAAACACGTGTTCTCGTCTATACTGTCTGAACACACCAAATGCCTGGGCAATATCAATGCACGTGCAGGCGCAGAGGAAGCTACCGGCAAAGCTTCTCTTTTGCTGGACTCTAGCAAGGATAGAGAGAGGGGACTTTGAAGAAACTGTGGTTTCCAATTAGTTAACATTCTGTGTTAGCGAGCACTAAGCGCGTCTGATACTAGAAACAATCAGCTGTGTCTGAAGGGAGCTTACCTTGCTATGTCGATGGCATGTACCCAGTTGTTGCACTCGGCCTCAGTTTCGGCTTTCAGCTCGTATTGCCTGGCACCCTCTTTCCGGTAGCTGATTGTGAAACTGTACTGCAGGGCAGAAAAGAAAGAACAAAGAGAAACAGCGTCACTTACACATAAATTACGCTACCTCGCTTGAAAGATGCACAAGAGCACGAGAAAAGGGGTGTTTGCATGAAAATTCGCTGGTAGATGCAGTGGTGGGTTGCTTCTGTGCCAGAAGGCGAAATGCAGCAAAACAAACAGTAGGTACACCATTTCATTTATGACCTCTTTATCATGGTTTGCGTAGTTATGAAGCCAGATTTATTCGTTGTTATGAATATGAGCAGTTTTTAGCTGTCAGGAGGTGTTCGAGAGCTGGAAGAGAAATCCATTTTGTTGATACATGTATAGGCGTTAGAGCTTCTTGTTGGACTATGACATTGACAAAATGCAAAGGGTATGGAGACGCTAATAAAATTTATTCTAGTAGTAAGCTCTTCGAATTTAAATCTTATCACAGCGCAAGGTGGCCTGAAGAAAACTGATAGGTTTGCAGGATCGGCTTTAAAGGCAGATATGTTAAATATGAAAAAGAAACTCAGAAGCGTTGGCCACACGTAACGGAGAGAAATTTTTGCCAGCACTCCAAACTTTGGGCGACTCTCCTGAATAGATAACGAAATGCTAGGTAACATTTTTGCGGTGAGAGTATTATAGTTTTTTATTTCAAAAGAATGCCGATTCAGTGAAACTGCCAGCGTTCGTTCCAGAAAAGTAAGTCCCCAAAGTGGGCCACCAGCTGGCGAGCTCTCTTCTTCGCCGAACTTAGTGCTTTATTTTCTGAGCTACTTCAGACTACGTATTTCTCGCTGAACTTGCTATAAAAAAAAAAAAAAATAAATAAAGGTCGCCTTGGCGTCAGTCCTGATGGTTGTGCAAGCTCTGCGACTAATATTTTTCCAGCCTGAGTTGGCTGAAGAGTTCTGGCCTTCTTCCTCTCTCCGTCTTCCCACATGCAATGAGCCCAGTTCAGGATTTGGGAACCTAGCAGAACTTCCGCCCTTGTTTCCTGGCGCCTTGCGTTGCTATCTTCTCCGAAGTAGCTTCAAGTGGCTTCGGCCAGTGTGTACGGACAGGGGCGCCTAATTCTTCCGGTAGGGCACGGACATTTCCGGCTTTCGGGAGCGCTCCCTCTGGCCTTCTCTTGCAGCCGCTTCCGGCGGCCGCTGCGGTCGCAACCTGGCCCGCCGTGAACCTCGTTATGCCGCCCTTACCGACTCTACTAAGCGCTTCGCCAGAACGCGCCGAAGTGTGCTTCTTGATGCCACCGGCAGCGCCCGAAACCAAGCGAAATGTGAAACAAAGCAGGGAAGCCCAGAAACGAATCCCTTTTATCTTTATGCTAGCAGAGTACGGTCATCAAGGCCCGGCCTGGCGCTGAGCCCATTTTCCGAGGCACTAATGCGTTCTGCTCACTGTCCGCCGCCTCTAGCGCTTTCTTCTCGTTCTTGAGCGTCGCGGAATATACCATTATTTCCTGAGCCAAGAACGATAAGCAGTTCTCACTGGACATCTTGTGTGACCCGTAGTCTTGTGAATAGTCGTGCCCAAGATTATCGGTTACGCCAGGCGTCAACGGTCTTTTGAAGACACGAAGATTTCGCAAGGCAGCTCGTTATGTACTCTTCTAATTGCATCTGGCCTTTATCACACATTCCCTGTGTTACAGGGCTCTCTTACGAGAAGCAGACACTCTCTGCACCAACTGTGCCTATTATTAGGCCTGGTTGTGCAAAGCTCCGCTTGTTGTGCACAGATTGGGACAGGATGGGAGATAACGCAGACATCATCCTAGTGTGTCCGTGCGTTAATGAAGAACAAGGTTTAACTTTCTTGCGCAATGTGTTAAGGGGGCAGTGAATTTTCCATGTGTTGTTCTTCCGGGACGACGAGATGGAGCGACGATGACTGACGAAATACGGATAGCGACACTTGGACATGACAAAGAGATTAACTGAAACCTGTACACTGAAATTTACAATATATGCAGCAAATTAGGGTAGAACATGGATCTGCCTACCTCGGCCTAGCCGAAGGTGACAGCTAAGAACTTATAACCATCGAATGGGCTCTCGGGCTCAGTTTAAAAGCCTCGGGGCCCAGACCACACTCGGATCGTAGCCAACTGCAGCAAGCACCAGCATGATTGGTTACTTTCTGCCTACCACAACGCTTTGACTTCAACAGTGCTAATAATTCTCTCCCGAGACATCTGTGCAAACAAAAAGAATATCCAAATTGTAAAAGCATGAAAGGGGCAGTGACTCGAGCGACCACAATTGGCCTTCCAAACTACGGGCTCCAGCACGCAGTATTAACCTGAACACGGTCCCTCTTTTATAGAGAAAGGGGAACAACAAACAAACACGAGAACGCAACGTTTGCTTTCGCCCTATGTCGCCTACGCGTCGACATCGCACCTGGTCTCTTCAACGCCACGTTTGTCAATGCTATTTTGGCGCTATCGTTTCAACGCATTCCTGCCATACTTCTTGGCACCATACACTGCGATAAGTGATCGTTGTATTGGCCCGTTGGTTCTCCCAAAATGTGCGCCATCAGTGACCTTCGCCGTTGCGAGCGCGTCATCGTTGCTGAAACCACAAGCAATGGACCCCTCCCTAGCATCTCTCTTTTGTCATACAGGGGCCTCGTCGTTCCCTCTGGACTCACCAGTTGTTAGAGCTTGTTATGTCACACCAACGGCATTCATCGATGCCGTTCACTTAGAACCAAGCGAATATCTGAGTACCCACAGGTGCCTTTGTACTAAGTACACACAAGGAACCACTATTATCGGGGGCTGACGCTTGACAATGTCCCCCGCGTTACCGCGGGCCCACACCGACCCTGTACAGTGGCGTATGGCGTCGGACAGCGTCTTTCACACAATGTTTCTGAGAACAAAATCTGGTAGGCCCGGGTTGATCGGCTAATTTTGAGCTGTTCATTTTGTGTTGAGCACTGTCCAAAAGGGGTACGTTGTAGCAAATACTATTGTTTATTCACCACGCGTCTGATCAGCACTGATTGCCGACACTGTTGTTAGGAGGCTAGCACTCATGCGACTACGCATCATCGCACACATAACTCTTCTCAACATTTCTCTGCGTTGCACACCTCTTGCGAGAAGCAGACACTCTCTGCACCGACTGTGCATTTGTTAGGCCTGGTTGTGCAAAGCTCCACTTGTTGTGCACAGATTGTTACGGGGTGGGAGATAACGCAGATAGTTTTTCCAGGTGCAGCCGCTTTTTATTTTTTCAAATATTTTATTTTCTCAACCTGGAATCACCGGTTCCAGGTTGAAAAATATATACTCAAGGAACATTTTCCCCTCCTTGATCTACGTTTTCTCCCTGACTTTCCTCCCTCCCCCTCCCTAGCTTTTCTTCTTTGGAAGCAAAAACGCATTTAAATCCGCGCCAGTGATGACCACGCTGCCCAGTCGAAGACAAGTCCACTTAACGAAGCGTTGGCTTGGCTTGCGAACTGAGGGCGCCTTCGCTACCATTTTGCAGTGCTCTTTCATTCTACCTTGCACACCTTATATATGTATATGGTCTAAAAGAAGTAAAGGATGGCAATTTTGAAACAACTTGTGTTTTTGGAAGTCTGACGTGAGCACGGCGTAAGCTAGGACGTGGGGAGACTCGTACAAAATGACTACCGAATATACCGTATTTACTCAATTTTAAGCACCCATTTTTTCACTATCGTGATGCCCAAAGAGAAAAAAAAAAAGGGGGGGGGGGTTAGCTTAAAAATTTAGAGGGTCTCTTAGATGTCTCTTAAGAGGAGAATGGCGAAAGCCTACTCTTCCTATCCTATAATTTGCCTCCCATTGTTAGCCTCTTGTCGGCATTCGTTGCAGTGCTACATACAATTATGAATAGTTTACAGGAAGGGAAAGATGCAGTATCTATCACACTTTATCCGGTAAGTGTGAGTTTGGATGGTACACCATCGCTTCTGTCGCGTGACGTTCCTTGGCGCGCGTTCAAATGTGGCATTGCAGATGGCAGGGACGCATCTCACCTCGGCCAATCAGAACGCCGCAAAAGCAGGACACACTTTGTCCACAACAGCATGAGCCATTATTGGCTTTCGCCTTAAAAAAGCGTGGCGATAGCTTGACGAGACAAGCGCAAGAAATGACAGCTTATTTGGCACACAAACTTGGTAATCATCTTGGGCAAACACGATTACATTTCCCTTAAAATTCAAGCTCTACAAACTCGTTCCGACTTCCGGTGCAGCTGTCAAAAACTGACGCCAAACCAAGCAACGCGCGTCCGCGATGGTCATGAAGCCTGCCTGCCGATACCGGGCCCACGTGGCAACACGCTTACGAGTTATCCGGGTCGCTTTACATCGGTTTCCGGCTCTCTGTGCTGGCATTTCTCATGTGTCCGAACACAGCAACACATGTAGCCGGAGTTGATGGCACGAACGCTGATCCACGTCGGGACTCGAGAGTTCCGGTTCGACTAACGAGTGAGCAAGCGCGCTTGACGGCCTTGAATATGTGTTCTGCCTGACAAAAAAAAAAAAAAAAAGAGAAACTAGCCCCCCCCCCCCCCCCCCCCCCTCCTTTCCTCTTTTTTTTTTTGTGTGTTTTCATAGCGAGAGCTACATTGGCGACCGTTTCGCCATTATTATTATTATTATCGCAGTGCCTGTCCGTGCCTGTCCGAAAAAGAAAAAAGAAGTAGAAAGAGAAGAAAGAAGGGGGGAAGAAGGTAGCTGATAGAGGCGACCGACAACAGGGAGTTGCAAGGACGCAAGGTTCGTTCGAACGTTGTGACGGTGGTGTACCCCGGAGTTCGACGTAGAGACTATGTTATACCACTAGAAGTCTTCTACACCCGAGTGAGAGTGGTCAACGACATGAGGCAAGGGGTGCTCACACGTGAAGGGATTCCCCTATGGCATAAATAAAACTGAAACCATTGAGTAAGTTACTATGGGCAAAACCCATGTCTTTACTTTCAAGCTGAACCTAAGCGGAGCCATGTAGATTAATCTCGCGTAACTCCAGGTTTAACCACAAGCTAAACCACAGCTAATATATTTTTTCTATATTTTTTTGTGAGAATGGGTGGGGGGGGGGGGCTAGATTCGTGAAAGTATGGTAACCTCCCACCAGGATTAGCGTGATAATATCAACTGTATTTTCGAGTGAAGAGTTGGTTTCCGCGCTGGCAATTTCAAAGAATAATAAAAAGCGCCTCCTCTTCCTCGATGAGTAGCTGGCGCACGTTTTCTCTTGCTCAAAGCTGCATGATTCTAGTAAGAAGTAATTTGTGGACATAGCGACACGTCACTGCGGCTTCTTTTCCAAAAGCTTCTAAGCAACAGGAGCTAAATTCGGATTCTTATCATTAGAACTAATAAGAATTCATAATTCATCGGATTTTTTTTTATTTCGTTTGTACTTCTTTTTTTCTCTGTGCCTGCTTATAATGGAGGTCTGTTCAGGACAGCACGACAGACAAAGATGTCGGTTCTCGCCTTCGTGGAAGCAAGTGTCTATTGCGGAAAAGTAGAAACTGAGCTGATGTTGGACACTATATTCATATTGTGTCTATAAGCTGGCCCCGATGCATCTTTCGGTGAGCAGAATCTTTATTTTTGGTTTGAAAAGACGTCAGAATCTTTTCGCCTGCGTCAGATGCTTAAGAATGTACGGATCAATATACAGTATCCCCTCTCCTTCCTCCCCTGAACATGTGGCATCAAAAATGAAGTAGGTTCCTTTATGGTAAGTTACAAGGTTGCCTAAAATGCTTTTCAGGATCAACCGAAGTACTTCGAAGAGACGTATGCTAGTAGGAGGCACTAAGCAAATGGCAGAAAATCCCAGGGTGGGCATGAGCTTGTCTGAAAGGACTTGCTTAGGAAAGAAGGCCACTTACAGAAAAATATTGTCAGAAACCTGTCGGAGTACTTAGCTGCGAGTAAGGCACAAAGAAACGAAAATAAGCGACGTTTATTTTTTAAAGGTCTGAATATTCGAGAACCGCGATATTGAACAACAATTGCCAATCAACAATGAGTTGCAGTGAACGAGAGTCAGATTGACGAGTTGGTAAATTTTGCAGTAACGGCTGTTGCTGGCACGTACCCTCAAGATGACAAAAATACCCTGAACAAGCAAGGGAACTCAGTGAGAACAATATCGCCTGTTCGCGCTTCTGATTTTTCACACCTCGTTGATAGTATATAGTGCCAGGCAAGAACATCTTCGTGGGGTTCAAGCGCTTTAAAAGAAGGCGCGGTGGCGCCTGTTGGTAAACACATCTTTGATGCCTTAACTAGGCGCCTCACCCTCCTCAATTAGTTTGTATCCCGCACAGTACTGCGATTAGGGCGTCTCAGTGAACAGGGAGAACTGATGCAATATGCGATCATGTTAGATACTCCCCGTTAACGCCCCCGGTCTGATGCCTTATGTTTCTTTATATGCTTATATTAACCCACAGACGCACATTAATCATCGAGTCCCGTGTATGGTCATGCCATCAGTGCGAGGTTAATTTCCTTGCTTACACTTCAACATCATGCCTGTCGTAACGGATCATGTCCTACTAAACCTGCACGTTCTGAAAGCAAAGAAAATTAAAAGTGAAGTCCCGCTTTTTGATCTCGTGGCGCTGTGCGTTGGCTGCTAGTGGTAGCAGACAAAGGCGGCGTATTCACTCGGCGCCCTTTGTTGGAAGCACGCACGTTAAATTGCGTGAATGACAGCGCGCTCTCTGCCCTCCACCACAGGGCGCACCACCTCACAAAGAGCAACGCCTTCATTATCTGAGCGCAATAATTTAGCGGCAGAGATGGCAATTAGCATCCCCCCGGTGCTCCATTATAGTCCCCCGTGCGGCCGGTTGGCAGGCGTAACTGGGGAACACCGCACACCTTATTATTACGTGTACCAGAATTGAGTAACTTCCCTTATTCGAGTGTCGTTACTTCTCCACGCAATACCTCATAGGTACTGTCTTGCGAAAATATTATTTAGTGCTGAAAGTATTCTTGATATTGAAATATTGTGGTAGAATGAAAATGAAAAAAAAAAAGAACTATAGGTGACACTTTAGCTATGCCTTTAAGGGTTTGACACGATAGCGTAGACTACCAGGCCCCGCATGAAGCCCCGCTTTAACCAAGCCGTATGAAGGTGCCTGCGTGGCCTAGGGGTAACACGAATGCAGCGCTCCTAGCAGGCTGATTCTGATATCACCCTCTCATGGAAAAGGAGATGCCCGAGGTGTTAGCTCGTGCCAAACGTGATGCCGGCAACTCTACGTCGAATCAGTGCCCGGCCATGCCAGCGCACAGCTACTGCCTGCAAGCTCGTGATTTTTCACTCATAACTCCAACGCCGGATTTTCGGTCCCCGTGTGTCACTTTTATATTGACGCTATCGCGTCAACATAGAAGGACACACGAAGACAAGGGCTATCTTGTGTACCACTTCTCTCGCCTTGTGCATAGCTCATTAGGCTCCCTCAACTAGGCCAAGCTACCCAACAGAAGGGAGGATAAACCAGGTAAACGTAATTAATTTTTTTTATCAATTGACTGACCTTTCAATAATTTTTATATCAATTGACTGGCCAATGAAAGACCAGTCAATTGATAAAAAAATATTGAAAGGCCAGAGACCAAAACGCGGTACCATTTTACGCTGACTTAGCACCTAATCATATTTCACTGGGCTTTGTGTTTTATTCCGATGGGCTGAATAGTGTTGGTGACACGTGTTTTACGCTCGCTGCAAAAAGAAAAAAAAAAAAAAGATAAGAATTTTACAAATCAAGTTGCCGAACTTCATTTTCACAATAAAAGAGTAACAATCACCAAGTGTATGTCACCGCAAAGAATGCATCACGCAGTGTCATGCCGTGTATTTTAGGTGTTTGTCCTTTTTGGCAATCACGTTGGAGATGAAGCGCTTGGTCGAATTTGTATTGCTTCTTGGTTTCTAGGACGAAAGCAGCGCAAGCATCGGCTGCAAGGAAGACAACACACGCACTGCTTTGGGGAACACAACAACAGAGATTAAGGAACAGAGAACACAAGTCTTTGTTGTGCTCAATTTTGCGCTGCTGTAGTTACAGTAACGGTAAACACATCAGCTCGAACAGCCGCTCTGAACACCTCTTCTCGCTATAAGCAATCATGAACCATTTTCAACTTCTCGCGCTCTTTGTGAACATATCTGCCGGGCAAGTTTCAGTTCGCAAACATCTGCATTTATGCTTGCACAAATAATTAAATTTGGGCCAGCCGGAATTTTCTCTAACGGATGGGTGATTCGTGTTTACGGACAAGTGGTGTCTAATGCGTAGAGTGAAAGATTACTAGACCCTATTGTGATCAATTTCCTAAAGAACAACCATTGTAAGGTTTGTGAAATGACTCACGTTAGAAAATATTTATTTCTAATGTTATTTAAGTTTTGCCTGTTATCAGACGTTATATAGAAAGCAGAACGCGTTTTATTTGGCGAAAGGTGGACGTTATGTTTTTACTAACCAAAATTTTCGACGTTTAGTTAGACTACTAAAGCTGTATACTTTTCCAACAGATATACGAAAATCTCGGCATCTGCAGTACCTTTAAGCTACGTGCAAGGAGCATCTTAGCTTCGGAAGTAAACAAAAAGCCGCCTCTTCAGCCTTCTTCTCTTCCCTCTCTCCGTTTTGTTTAAAGTATACTGCTCGGACTGTTCTTTTTTTTTTTTCTGTCTGTGTAAAATCCCAGAAAAAAAAAAAAAAATGCGCGTTCTTCAGGTACACTCTGTCACTTGGCAAAATATTTTACGCTGGACAAATGTCATCAGACGATATCGTGGTGTCTGCAAGTTTATCACCTCTGCTGTTTTCTTCGATTCTTTCGTGTTTTCTGGCTCTCTAAAAGTTCTTTTCGTGCAAGTTCCCCAGAAATGGTTGGCAAACCTTCGTATTTTCACCAGGAAGCGCTGGATACGAATCAGAAATTGATTACTGCTGCAGCGCCAGCATACAAGGTCTTTGGACAAGCAGGTGGCTGGAACCGCAGAAGGAACGCTAGGTTGATTGCAAAAGAAAACTCCCTGAGAAGGGCAGACATTCAAGCGAAAGGAGAAGCTGCGCTCTGGTTTAGCACAGTGAAGTGTCGGGGGAAGGTGGGTTAACGGGGCAGTTTCGCAGAGGCAGTCGCCGTATTCTCGAGGCTTGTTGTTACAGTCAGCCCGAGTTAATTCCATTTGTGGGTGCCTCTTTTCCGCTTTTTCTTTCTCTTGTGCATAGGGTGTTGTTGTCAAGACTGGGCTCCGCAGTGCAAGAGCGCTGCGCTCACCCCGGCAGTGGAAACAGCTGCAGCGTTCCGGCACAGCGCAGCTGTTTCTCCGGAGACGGGTCTCCAGAGGCCAAACCGGGACATGCAAGAGCTCGGCTCTTAGCTCGTGTCCAAACTGCGCGGGCGAGTTTTTCGCGTGTCGGGCCTGCCACTTTCTTGTTCTTTTTTTTTTTTTCTTATTCTGCTCTCGCCTACAGTCGAGCCGATTATCGTGGCAACAAACGCTGTGCGTAAACGAAATGGGGTACGGTTCGCCCTTCAACGGTCTGTAGGCGCTTGTCCAAGCTGTGCCGTTTAGGTAGTTTTGTTTTCGGGGCGGAAACAAAAATAATGGCACGGAAGCAGTTGGCAGGTTAAAAGCGAACTGAAAACGGAAAAGTTGGCTTGTCGTTAGACTCTCGTGTAAACGTTGTTTGCCGCACAGGCCGATAAGGATGCCGGCGCAGTAAGCGCCTTTTTTCGCTTCTTTCTTGCCGTGTTCTTGCCTTCCTATTTACTCCTGTGCCCGATTTCGACGGTTAAGAGTTTTTGGTGCCTTGATATAACCAACTTCAGAGGCGCGTGCAGCATCGCTGTTTTTTGTTTGCAGTGTTTAGCGTCGTCGGCGTTCGCCAGAAACTATATTTAGGTCCCACTGGAACGGGCGTTGTCAAGACAGTCGTGGAGTTACATAAGGAAACTGTGATTAAACGGCATGCATGAATCTGGGGGCTGGAAAATTTCTCTAGTGAACTTCGATCTTTTAAGCAAATGTTAAGGAAGACATCATCATCTTCCTCTCATGTTATGTGTTTCTGTTTTTGAGCGAATTTCCAAGAGCCCGAACTGCTTGCCTACGTTGCCGTCAGCCCCTGTTTTTCTGCCGTTGTCGAAATTGAACTGAGTAATTCTCGCAGAACTAAACCTTACCGCACGTTTCCTGACAGAAAATTAGAGAGAGAAAAAAAGAGAGAAGTTCGTTAACATTATGATTCCACACTCGCAGCAGCTCAGTGTTATCTAAGCAGGGACCGATACATAGCAGTGCTTGTCCGTGGCCAGTGGATGAATCCATGGGTGAATGCGTTGACCGGGGATTTTGAGCATAAGTGTACTGAGCGATCGTCCTCAACTGCTCGTGGACAATCGGTGCCGCAGATGTGTGATATGCGGCACAGGTTTCTGGAGATTAGTAGCCTGATCCTTTTAATTCCACGAAGTAAGGTTGTCTTGGCAATATGCTGCTGCCTCCATCCGCGTATTTTGCTAAAACTCTATAGAATCTGCGTGCAAACGGCGTGCAAACTGCCTTAATTATTGGAGATTAGCCCCAACTACCGTACGTGAACACCGCTACTGGTCTAGACACATTTGCTCAAATTTAGTTTGTTTCCTAACGACCGGCTCGCTAAATTGTTGTCCCCCACAGATAACGTCGTACCTGTAAAAGGATCAAATTTTCCAACCGCTTCGTCATTTCATTCTGTTTACTAAATGCCGTACAAAAGTGTTAACAGGAGTGGAACACGACCGATATTAGTATTCGCAGCTTGAGCCTTCCACGAAGCCAGGCTTGTTAATCAAACATTATCTCTCGGGAAAATCTTACTGCATTTGCACCAAGCAGTGCTGCATTATTCATGTCGCCAAACCAATTTAATCCCCCCACTCCTTCTCTACGCTGTAGTGGTTGTCGAAACTGCATGCTCGGGCAAGTGACTCGTGTTCGCCTTACTTTGTGCAGGAAAGGATGGCTCTTTACATGACCGGCTTTTTTAGACTGAACGAAACTAAGAGACATCATGGGGAAGCGTAGCTGATGAAATCGAGAAATTACTAAATGTTTGAAAATATAGACTGCGTGCATGACGTTTGCCAGAAGCCTTTATAAGGTCCAGCAAAATGCAGCAAGGCGTAAGAAGAATGACGGCTCACTCAAATGCCGAGTGGGCACGTGAGCGTTGCTGTCTTTCCAGTCAATCGAACAGCTGCCGCTGCAATTGCAGGTCAAACCACCTATCTCTTGCCAAGTGTCTGGAAGTAGCTAGTGTGGTACACTGATGGAACCTGGATGATACCGAGATGCATCACTGCTGTATGCTAGTGTCAAGTGTGTGGGTACTAAATAACCTGTAATTTAACCAGTTAGAGTAAAACAAGGGTTCAAATCCTGCTGTTTCATCTTGGTATGCACTAAAGTCATTTTCATTTGTTATATATTGACAAACGACGGGCGTCAAGGAAGCCTGAATAATTAAAATAGGCATCCTAAAAAAAAGGACCGTCCTTCCTTAGCCACCAAGATTCGTCTGAGAATAAAGAGGGCGAGTCTTCGATGAACTCGGAAAACGCTTCGAATAGCATCGATAGATTTCATATTGGGGGTAATCACTTTCGGGGGTCTCTTTTTAGATAGAACCTTTCTGCACCTGTCTTGGACAAATAAATGTTCCTTGCTAGCTTCACCAGAAGAGAGAAAAGGTATTTCGCAAAAGCGCCAGTGAGTCTGAAAGCTCTTAAGAAACGTTCATGCTGAATAAAACGCGCTTAAGTGCTCTCTACGCGCCAGGCCCGAACCCAATTTTAGCAGGAAGTCTTATGGCTTTAGTGCCGATTGTGCTTTTGAAATGTTTTCTTTTTTTCTAATTTTGCGCTTTGTGGGTTGCGTTCAAACGCATACCGCGACTAAAAGAGCGCGTGGACGGAGAGCAAACGGAAAGCCAGTAAAAAATAGGTAGCTGACGCGCAGCGAATTAACCGATAAAGAAAGGTCGGCCCGACAAGCTTCCTTGATCTTTGCCCACCCATTCTCGCGTCGGTAATTCTGCGGTAAAAGGCATTCTATCCCGGGTGCTGCTACCACTCCGATGTATTTACTCTGGGTATGCTTCAGCGAACGTGTAAGAAAAGAGGTGTTAGAATTGAAAGTCGTAGACATAACGACTAATAGGTCGGTATGCAGGGTTGAGGAGATGATCGACGCGCCCAAATGTGGCGCCTGAAATTAAGCCTACCGAATTGCGTTGTGACCGAAAGAGTCGTATATAACGGCATATAGTCGAGAGAAACATGGATTAGGTATTAGGTCTAAATATAAAACTCACAGCTGAAAGAGTTGTCCGTATCAGTGAGTGACACACTTTAGATATTTTTGCTCGAAGGCCTACAGGTTAAACAGTCTTTCATTTTTTTTTTTTTTTGTAAAAACGCTGGAACAAAGAACTGCAAATGGCTCTACCACACGACTGTACCATGAGGTCTCGCTCAGTAAATTACGGCCTGGACGGGCTGATTTGGTCGGCTGATAGCGTCACTACGTGCTCTTTCATTGCGGAATAATATGTTCCGAACATAATTCGCCTGAAGTTGCATAGAGAGAATTCACTTCGACAGCTTTTCTCATGCAAGTCTTATTGAATCGAAAATATACGGCAGCGTTCGCCAAAGTTGTCTGGCTTGGCTCTTACAACATATTCTGTAAATCAGCACGGAGTATTTCTCTCTTTAGTTTCGCAGTAAAGCTCTCGCTTCTCGTCAATCGTCAAAAACAGTTCATCCCTCTCAAGCTTGCTCTTCTGCGATGTTCGCGTCATTCCCACATTATACAAGAGTCTATCAAAATACCCGATGATAATGCGATGCGCTTGACCACTGTAAACCCAGCAATGAAGTTTGTTAACGCTACCCACACTCGCTTTATCCATAGTTCTTTATTTAGTAGAATTTATGCATTTGAACGTTTTGAAACATTCCCCTCGCTGCATAATCTGCAATATTCTCATATTTTGGGACGATTTGCATACCAGGCACTTGCGATGAAAAAAGCTAACGAACACCAACTGAAAATCGGAAACCTGCAAACACAGCTAAGTAATAATGTCTATTACGCATCGGGTCACCAAATACTTCAGCTGCATTGATCAGAGTTTCTTATTTTGCATGATTTTTAGGCATTAAAAAAGTTTACTTGTGTTCAGCGTTGTTTTGATCATTCGCTTGATTGTGCGTCTTCGTGCGTTCGAGCGCGAAAACACAAAAACAAAACTACCTTCACTTTGAGTCTGGAAAGTTTCTGGCCAGACTAAAATGCGCGTCCTCGAAGAATGGTCAGGACAGAAAACCTTAACGGCGTTTCACAGTGACTGATCCTTACGTGGTCACAGCAAGTTCTAAAGTTATAGCGAGAAGTTGTCAACAACTTAGGACCAACTTCTTTTCTTACGCAGCCAGGCTGTTATGGGACTGACTTCTTTCCGTGCACGCCCATCCATAACGATTGCACCAAGAGAGCCTGCTTCATCATGAGCTACGCTAAACTTGCTGCGGCTAATACGTCGTCTCTTTTAGAAATCCCTTGCATGAGCATCAACGTCACGCTGATGAGCCCAGGGAGCTCATGTGGTAAAAAAATAGAAAAAGTAATTTCGAGTGCAATCTCGGATCTCGGCATATCTTTGTGGATTAGAGGAGCCTGTAATTATTTTCTTCTTCTCTTCCCAGGAGATAAATCACGCTAGACTGTGTCGAAACTAGAATTATGTGTCGAGGCATGTGCCTTGGAAGCGGATAAATGATAGGTTTGTGGCTACCAGCGAGAATGTTCGTTTGGGTTCAGGTTACCTTCAAAAGAGATGGGCTGTGTTGAGACCTTTTTTGCCGCCAAGTTGGACCATATGAAGACTCCCAAAGTTATATGAGTGCCAAGCGTGCAGGCGAGATAGCAATATGAGGGCCAAAAGGACATATAGGATAAAATGGTCTTCGAAAATGAATGAACCTGCACCTGTGAAGATGGGCTGGGTTTATACGAAGGCGCAGGATTGGCTAATATTACACTGTAGTTTCAGTATGAATTAACATGGACGAATGAATAACGGTTATCGAAGCACCACACGTGTGCTTAAGTTCTGCGAGGTCATTCGTAACTACAGCTCATTACTGATATAAAAAACTGCGTGTTGTAAAGTCTTGTGATCATATATGACCAGTTTTCTCGAGATATTGGATGCAGGTACCGCCTATGAGCTGCCGCATGAAGTATCGGTAGCTCGGCTTCATTCATTTATTACAGTGAATCGATCACTTAAAAAAATGCACATGTCTATCGCGTCGTAAAACTTTTGACTGCGATTGGTGAGTTTATTTTATAGAACGCAAATATGAGGTGTGCTCCATTTAGTTTATCACTGGGAATCAGAAAACACACTTCGGATTATCAGGTATCAGGCCGTACTCTTTCGTACCTTGAATATATTCTCAGAAGCCGTTAACTAACATCCACGCAGTAAAGCAAGAAAATTTTATACCATACGGCAAGAGAGCAGCGTCTAAAAGTACATCGATGGCAACTTTAAGCTGGAATGCACTAATAGAGCATGACATGCTAACGGGAAAGAGTCCGTAATTTGCTGAAAACGGAGGTTTGTGAGCGACAAAAAAAAAAAAAAAAAAAAAAAGCACCTAAAATTGTTGTTTTGTTTTTCGCGAATCCTTATGGCTGCGATACAATGTCGTTCACTTCGAAGGGGCGGACACCTCGGTGTGGATGTCACAACGTGGAATCGATTCGTGGGAACATTATTAAATAAACCATCACTCAGAGACACGGCTGCTTTCAGCTATCCTCATCGATCCTTTAAGCGCACACACTGGAAGGAGTACAGCTTGGTAATGCGTAAACATCCGGTCCCTTGTTTTGGTAGGAATCGCTACAATGGGCACACAAATGTGGCATTAAAACACAGAACGAGTTTTTAGTGATTCTTTGCGTGTTTTTGTTTTTCTACCGAGGTTATATGAGGTGGGCTGTATTCTTCCATTCTGTTAAGCTGCCGCCTTTGCTGTCAGGATGAAACGACCAGAAGCAGCAGCGATAAATTCGTAATATTAAGGAGGCGGCAACAAACACTTTTCGATATTTAGGAGCGAAAAGACTAAGTCACCTTAAAAATAAAATTAATGTTGAAACTAACAGTACTTACTAGACGAAGCTTTTTTGTGATTCACTTGAGTTTCTTTTTTTTTTTTTTTGGGGGGGGGGGGGGATCATTTGTGCGAATGAGGGGATGATAATTTACCCTCTACATATGACAGTTTTTACCTGAAAGCTTTGCTCGCAGTTTTTATTTGTAAATAAATACACGTTGTACGACGAAACATCGGCGTCGTGTCGAAAACACTACTCAAAGTTTGTGCCAAATACTTTTGCATTAAAAAGATTGGAAGCTACGCTGAAAAGGCCACAAATCCTTGCTGCGTTTCACCATCGCAATTGTTCTTGCCTGGGTAGCGTTATTTCCTCCAAACTCTTTAAACAACATGGCGAAACACTTTGTTGCAAGAATAAAAGAAAAAAAAAAAAGACGCGATCGCCGAAGGTGTCTCGGAAGAAAGCCTGGAGGGTAAGTACAGAGGAAGCAAAAATGAGGGCTGGGTTAGACAACGCGCACTGGCCTGTAAAGCGCCCAAAGAGAGGAGTGCGCGCGTCGAAGACACAAGCGAAAGCCCGGAGGCCTTTGTAGTTCGAAGCGAAAAGACGTGTCTTGGCGGATCTAGCGCAGTCTACGCTCAGCCCCACTCGGCTTGCTGTGAGGCCTTCCATGTCTTTGATACACCGCTTGCGCGGCTTCGCTTCCAGGCAAGGCTTTTGCGATGTGCTTTCGGCCGCTTAGGGGCCGCGCCATCAGTAAACCCGCTTAAGCCCGCTAAAACGCGCCCCACTGCCAACCACATGGAAGGATGGCAGACAAAGAACAAAAATCGCAGGAAACGTGACAGCTTTCGAGGTGGTTGAATGTTTCAGGAGGCGCTTGCTAGAGAGGCTCTACGTGGTACTGTATAAGCGGCATAGATGGCATTTAAGATAGAGATGCGTACAACGCTTTCAGTTTAAACATCTGCAAACATTTATAACGGGACGCTTTTACTGGAGACTGCAAAACAGTTAACAAAAACTCTGAGCTTCGACAACGTTTTGAGAAGCATCCATTGCGTTCGTACCTTCAATGTGCGATGTCCAACCCTTTTTTTTTTAGGTATCCTCACCGTAAAGCATCTATGTTTAACACTACGCGATTTCAGAAGGCTTTGAAACGCTCAGCTCGAGGAAAAGATTGAACGCATTGCCTGTCGACAAGCGGATTCAATGTAGATTGCTGCAAGTTTGTGTAAATAAATTTTAAGGTTCCACCAATGTTAACAGAACTCTCAGTTTTCACTGATAGCGCATTCCTTCCGATATACCGTGATAGGGAGCGCCTATCGAGGTCTATTACTGCGTCCTTTACGGAGAAGGTGTTTAAAATTTAAAAAGAATAAGACATTCATGTTTTTATTATGCACAGAAACGTAAACAACATTCAAGAGAGTGATTCGCGCACTACGAGCACGGAATATTGTGCTAGGAAGCCTAACTTATTTATATGGTCCTTATGATAATTTACTTGCTAAGGAACAGGAATATTAAATATGGGTTGACAATATTGCTATTTAGCGTTAAGTCTTGGTACTAAGTCACTGGACGATGAAAGGCCTGTTTCTGTGATAATTATTGGGGGGTTTCTCAGCGAATTCTCTCAGATACTCCGTCCGGTCTCGTCCCTGTCTCTGTGTTTCTTTTGTCCTTTTATCGGTTGTGGTTTTTAATGATGTTCGACCAACTAGCTCAATGGTTCGTCTTAGCATTATTGATCTGGATACAACGTTTGCTATGTACGTGATACGCGAAGTTTGCATGGGGCACATTCCCGCTCAACTTAGAGATGATCGACAACTGCTCTCAGAAAACTTCGCTTTCACTTGGTAACACTAAGGCGAATTCCTAGCCAATCCATGCGTCCATTCAATGATATTGCGACTCGCCACTTACGAATTTTACACCAGTAATCCAAGATCCCCTGGACTTATATCAATACCAACATGAAACGCTAGTCCCTGCAACAGGCATGACAATTATTCATTATGGCAACATTCAAGAAACTCTTCTCCATGAAAAAATCTTGCCACACCACTCAACAACGAATTCTCCTGCACGTACCCTTAATGCACTCTCTTCTTTCTTCTGCCGTCTCCAGCTCTCGCCTGAATTTCCAAATATATGCACCATTTCTTACTGACCTCCTGCCCCATTGTCATGTAGTGTTTCATTCGTCAGTCCCCCCTCTTCCCCAGCGTGGCGGGCTTAGCTACAGACCATTTGAGAGAAACCAGAGGGTTTGGAGACGCTGGCCCTGGGATTTTCTCGACCTATAGCGAGAGATACATCGTTATATTTCAATGAAGACTGAACCAAGGCTTTCTGTACAATACGATGTCAGGGCACATTAAAAAAAAAAAAAAAGGATGAGATGGTCGAAATTATCCGGTGCTCTTCGTAACTTCCTTTGCTATAGAACGATAGAACGTTGATAAATGTTTCTAGGTCTCTCCTTCAGGCATCTAGGCTACTGAGAGTGTTCTTACTTGAGCTGCCACCAAGTCGGCGCATTTTTTTTTTTTTTGGGGGGGGGCAGCTCCTCGGTAAGAACCTTCGGATGGCGTGCTCGATGTCAAGGTCAGAGCTCTATCTTCACTGTGTCCGTCATCATGGCACAGTTACAATGTCTACAGAAGCCCCATCCCCCTCGGCGTCAGCAACACGAACCGTTGTCATGGCCCTCACCCGCGATCTGGCAACATCCTGCAGGACCGATGATATTGACTTGAGATACTGGTAGCTCATATAGAAACGAACCCAACGAGGGGGCTCAATGGTTAAGGCGCTCGAGTGCTGAACCCAAGGTCACGGGATCAAATGCCGGCTGCGGCCGCCGCTTTTCCACTACATAATTCTTTGCCAAACAAACGCACACACATACAAACAATCAAACAAAAAGCAATTCTGGTGGTGAAGTTGCACTCATTAAGAAATTAAGAACAAGCCCAGAGATATCATAGCACAATATCCCTAAATTAAGCACAATGCATTCGCGGTGACACCCATGCAGAAGAAAGAGTGCAGGTAATGAGCCGATGGAGAGATCCAATATATTTACTTAAAGTGTGATGATTCCCCTGTTATCGTGGCGTTTCTGGATGGTAATTCAATATCATTCGTTTATTGATTAGATCAATGGTGAATGTTTGTACTTTTCCGTCCTGGAAAAAATGGGGTTAACTTTAGAGCATAATCAACGCGATGTGACATACGAGGTTGTGGTAAAATATGCGACCAGGTGAACGGAGGCTTACTGTGATACAATGTATAAAAATACGATAAACGGGTGAATTTTCTGCGCACTGATAGTGATGGCATGCTGAGTATTTTCTTCAGAGATGGAACCCTTTCATATTGCGAATAGGATGACAAGATTACTCAAGCAGCTTTATTTTGGACGGATTCAAGAATGTTAGGGTAACTTATTAATGGTGCCAAATGTACAAGGAAATTATAAGCTTGCAGAATCACAGGACCTTTCACGCCGCCACTATGGAGGAGAGTGACATTGACGAAAGCCCTCAAGGATATGTTACGTACAACATAAATACCTAAAAAAGGAGATTAAACAGCCCTCTTTGTAGATCAGCGGTAGAGCACCAAGACATAAAATTCGGATGATATAATTGCTTTTCGTCTAGTTTCTAACCAGTTATCTGCAAAATTAATTATTAGTTCATATTCACTGACACATAAAAAATTTTCTATGGTTTGCTTTGTGTCACTGATTGTTGGCTCTGTTATGTGATAGCGAAGTCCTCACTTCCCCATTTATTTGTTTGCTGGTCAGCTTAACGGAGTGGTTTTCCTAAAAAACTTCCTTTGCGTTCAGTTCTCTTTTAATATACATCTCCAACTAGACAGAACCACGTCAAATATTTTCTTGTGAAACGTATGACTATTATGCATGAGAAGGCAAAATCAGTGGAGCAAACGGGATTAAAATCATGATGCCGCATTGAACTTCAATACTTGCTTGCTTCGATGCGTTAAAAAAAAAAAAAAAAAAACATTGCCGACGATTACGTTACTTTCTAATGCAAAATTTGAGCGCAGCTGTTTCAGCTTTTCGATAGATTGAGGCAAAGGATTCGAGCAAGACATGAAATGAAATTTATTTCAGCAGAATGGGGGTACATATACTCGATAATTTTCATTTTTACATCTGCTGTGGTTCACGAGGCAAAAGGCGTTCATATGGCGCCTGACGGGGCCTCGTGACCTTCACGCACGCTGTGTGGCGAACAGACATAGCACGCTGTACATGTATTGCACATGTATGTTCAATTAAAGGCAACTCTTAGGCAGGCGGTTCGCAGTGGCGCAGGGCGGCGGCTATGCGCTTCGGTTCGGGCGATGCCCATATCGAGATCTGCCGCCACCGATCCGGCGCTCTGATTGTCGCCGCACAAGGGTGGCATTGTAGGAGGGGCGAATAAAGCAATTAAGTTATCGGGAAGCCGCGGGAGGCAGCGCGTGGGCCCATAGGAATGTTGCGCGGCGAAGAAATAGCAGCGACTGACTGATGCCACTGAGGCCGCTAGCGAGTCAAGTCAACACGCAGCGGCAGGAGCGCGCGCTGCCCAGGCTGCGGAGCTGGTTACGAGGGACGACGGCGACGACGACGCGAAACGTAGGAACGGGAGCCAAAATGCTGCTCTCTAAAAAGCTTCGCTCAACGTGCTCCAAGGAGATCTGGCTTCGCCTGTGCCCAGGTGAACGACACATGCCTGGGCCCTTAATAAAGCGTCCGCAGAAGTTTCGCGAACATGTTATCCGCTTTTAGTGCGGGGATATTAAAATGATCTGGCAAAGCCGACACAACCTGGGGACGCAGTAGTGGGCTCTTTTCAATCACCCGTCCACTTGCGACAAATCATGAGCGTGTGTGGCTGATGAGTTGTACTATGTTTAGCACTGAAGCCCGTAACGTGAGCGAGGAAAGCAGGCACGCAAGTATACAACCACGTGCCGAAGCTGCACTAAAGATTCGGCAGCATGAACCTGATCGCTGTCAGCACTTAACGCAACTATCTACATAAACATTATTCCTAAATTGCCGGGAAGTTTTCCTTCTTTCAGTAAACGTTCTTCTCGAAAATGGTGATCGACATGCCTCTTGTCTGTCGTCTTTGTTTGCGTCTGTGTTTTTAAACTGCTAAGAAAAGGATTCCAGAAGCTTTTACCAACAAGCCCAACATGAAGTTTTGACGCGCTTCTTTTGTGCGAGAAAATCGACGGAGTAGCTTCATTGTCCAGACGTGCCTTTTTGACGGAGCACTAGAAACACCATTGGGGAGAAGCTTTGTACATAGTCGCTATCGCGAAAATTCTCTGAGCAGAACAAGCCTATTTTGGAGGGCGTAAACGTATGTCTCTATAGAGCAGTGAACCATGGCGCAGCCAGCTCATTGTATTGTGAGAAATGTTGGAAGACGGCATCGTTGTAGACATTGGTGCTCGTGCACCTGAACGCAGATCAGTACCTGATTTTGGACCGAGTGCCTAAAACTCTGTTTACATGATTTTTACATTCACTGCGTACGCAAGGCGAAGAGCAGCGCAAACTGAGAGCTTTATCGGGCAGCCCTGAATGTCTTCAGCTCCTTGGAATGAAGTCACATCGGCCGGCGTGAGGAAGGTTCCCGTCTCCGCTGTTTTCCTCTCCAGCGCTCGCGCGAGATTTGAACGGCGCTTTTAATCAATGATTGCGCCAGTGTTTTACGCATAATCGAAGAAATTACCTTGCCGGCGTGATTAACGTGAGTCTCGTTCTAAACTCTAGAATGATAGCAGATTTGAAAATTGCCTAAGTGGTCCTTTAAGAGAGTGATTTCATCAGGGTGTAAGAGTCGGATTCTAATGACTACGAGCATAGGTAAGTGTCAATGGTATATGACAGAATTGTTGCTATCATGGGTCTCCTAATTAGCATATTTAGGACGGCAAACATAGTTGCATGTATATGCTAATCACCATTTATATTTGATTCAATAAACAGGCCTTGCAAAAAAAAAAAAGGCAAGCTGTCTAGCAAAGATGTTATGTTGCAAAGAACGGTCTTCTACTTCCCGTCCAAAATAAAAAAAAAAAAAAAAAAAAACAGAGCATATGCTGGCGGCCAGTCATTGCCTCCAACTTAGGGTACTTAATTGGTTATAAAAATAAATAGGCAAAAAAAAAAGGACTGAACGAACAATGTATACAGCAGCGAACATGTACTTAGGTAAAACGTACATGCTTTGAAACGGAATGGTTGGCGTCTGCCGCCAGAAACGTCAATAGAGTCCTACTAACAAGACTATCGCGAAACTTACACACGGTACACTTTTTGTTTACAAGGGAGAGCTTTTTACTGTTTTTAGCCTGAGTAGCTTGCTGAGGTTGTCTCGGTTTCTATCTAGCATATATCTGCTGGAACTGCAGCGTGTCCAAACAGTGGCAGCAAAATGTGGAGCTAGTAGAGACAACCTCAGTCTTGCCTTCTTGCTTACCCGGGTCCTTTGCATATATCTATAAATATGGCGCACCAAGAATCTAAGGTTCCATTTTCCGCCAGTTTATTTGTGGTACGCCAAGCTCTGTTCCGTGGGTCGACGCAAACAGCGTCGCCCTGTCTTTACATTAGAGCACAGCGTGTGCCTTGGCAGGGTGAGTTATGGAAGAGGAGGAGGAGGAGGAGACAACTTTATTCAACGCACTATTAAGCGTCGAGAATGTCCTGGGCCAGAGTCACCAGAGCCATCTGGTCTTTCAGCTGGTCATAGGCTAACCAAGCCCACCACGTTGGGGGAGGAGAGTGGGGAAAGTGAGGTGACTGAATGGCAACAGGGCAGGAAAACATGCAGCGTTCTAAGTTTGCATAGTATTCAGACCAATTTGAGCATACGGGATATTGTCTGATTTTGGTATAGAAATGATCGCGCAGAAGTAAGAAGTGTATTTAGGTGTATGCGTCTCAGTATGCGTATGTGCGTGGTAGGGAGGGATTTATCAGCAAGAGGAAGTGTACGAAGTTTTTCCCTAATGTTGTTGTAGTGAATGTTGATTTTTTTTTTTTTTTTTTTTTTTTTTTTTTTTTTTTTTTTTTTTTTTTTTAGTGAAGAGTAGCGTCCCACGTTGGTAGATAAGGCCAGGGAATCCCAGGCGCCCGGTGCGGAAGTTCGCGGGTAACACGATGCACTATCTCATTGCCTGGGATTCCAGCGTGACCAGGAATTCACATAAGTGCGACAGTGTTGGGATGTAGTTTGGTGAGAGCTGTGTGTAGATCATCTTGCAATTCTTCAGGAATGCGACCCGTGTGAATGGCGTGTGTAGCATGTATTGAATCTGTGCATATTGTATATCCTGAAGGGTTAGGGGGTGCTTGTGCAATTTCCTGAATACTGGTGACTATTAGTGGGGTCTCGAGAGTCGCTGTAAGAGCAGGATCTACGTAAGGACTGAGGGTATGCGTCACTAACTCGCTGCAGCTCTCAATTCAGTAAGCAGCCGCTCCGACGTTAGGTCGTGATGAACGTAGTAGGATGAACGTGATTGGAAACGCGAGCGGAACGTCTACCTGGGTTAGTCCGGGTGCAACGCTTTTTGGAATGTGGGTTACTCTGAGGTTATTTGGGAGTGGGGAAGGAGGCGTAATTATAGAGAGGTCGATAGATTTGAGTGCAACTTGTTGAAGTATCCGATATCCTTGTTTGAAGTTCTTCTCTCCCGTGATCTTTTGCGCTCCTTGTGCAACTTTTAAAAACTTTCCACCAATTCTATGTCGATAGGCTGTCCAGGGCATCGTGGCGGTCCGGGGTTTCTCTGCATTCAATTTTGCAGTGCATTATGGCGAAAACTAAATCATTTTATTTCCCACGTTGAATGGGAGGCGCCTTTGCTTGAGCCCTTCCGGATAAAGCCTGTTGATGGTTTATAGTGCGAAGTCGAAAATCTCAGCCCTTTTACGACTAACAGTATACAACTTCATTTTTGTCTCCCTCATCCACAATTGGTGTGCACGACAGGAAAAGAAAATCACATGTTCAGGCAATCCGTTGAAATTGACGTGAGCTGTCTGGTTCCGCATAACGAATTCACTCGGCACTCTGTGCATCACGCGAGCCCGTACATATTTATGGAAGCTCATTACAGGCACTTAGGAAATATGAAACGCGCACACACTCTTCCAAAACATGCAGCGCCGCACCTCGCGTACCGAATAAAGCACAGAAAGGAAACATGCCTCCATAACGGCTTGTTCCCGGGGTGATAATTATCGCCGCGTCGGTAATAACTTGAACGTCGACGGCTGTGCGGTGACGACAATCCTTTACCGTCGCGCGACTTCAGAGACGCCCCCAAGTGTAAGGAAGAAAATTGCGATCATTATTGGAAATCTTTGTTGTTATAATTAGTACTTGCTCTTCTAGCGCACAAGCAGAGTGACTGGAGCTTACTCAACGACTGTTTGGTCCCGTCTTCTAATTAGCGTGAAAAAAAACGACAAAAACGCCCTGGACGAAGAAAAACAGAGTATGTTTGGAGATGGGGGCGCCCAGTAGCGGCAGAGTACCGTGGACAGTGTCGAAAAGCGGATCGCCCGTGCTTGTAACAACTACACAGCGCGACGACAGCTTACGCGACAAGCGCAGCAGGCGGGCGAGTGGGGAGATGGAATAATAAAGGAGACGGAAGGAGCGAGGCCTGGCGCCCAAACTCTGCTGCCGTGAAGCTTTGGCGGAAGCACTGACGCTGATGACGATGCTGACGTTCGCTTTATTAATCTCTTGTTCTTGGCCGCGCCACGACTATACCCTCTGGTGGCGATGCCAGGCGGCAGTCGCGGATTGGAAACCATTTCCCTCCTAGCTGAACACGGTGGCAGAGCCAGGGAGCGCGCTTTTCGCGTGTGATATGCGCGCTGCCGCACGCTGATTAGTGAAAGATCAAATAGCATCTTGTTCTCTTTTTTTTTTTTTTTGCTGTTAATTTTCGCTGTTTTCTGGTAGGGTGCACACGCATAGCGTGTGTTATTAGTGGGGAAGCAGCAGGATTTGTTTGTGTTTTCGATGGATGGAACCAGGTACTGCGGGAATTAATCTAAATGTCCGCACCGCTCGCTGCTGCTGCTGCTCCTTATGTTGCTGCCCGCAAGTGAATCTCTGCCGTGGACTCCCGGGGCAACACTGTGCGTTTACTCTGCCAAAGGAGATGGAGAGTCACCGGCGCGTGTTTGCTTTTGCTGCCTGCTTCCAATCTTCTTTCATCAATTAGTGCGTTATTGCGTGTAACGTTCTCGCTCTTTTTTCTTTCATTCTGCCACCGTTGGGCGCCAGCTTTCTGTCCTGGTTTTCTGTTCATTTCAGAACGTGTCGCGAGCGCGATATAAGCGACGAGGCCGAGAACTTTGTATAGCGCCCAATTCGGGAAAAATAAAGTGATTTGTTAGCTCAACATGGGGGGTGGGGGGGGGGGGGGGGGGCGCATGGCAGGAATGACTTCAAGTGTGATTTGTGAAGGCATACAGCGCGGAAGCTTTGGGGAAACTTTGAGGCAGAATATTCAGAAGCAGCACCCGCGACAATCGCTTAAATTCAGAAAGACGATTGCGGTTCATTTCCGCTAGAGAAAGCCAGACTATTATGGTATACTTTGTTATTACCCGTACTCCGCACCAAAGATTAAAAGTATTGCAGGTAGCAGCTGTGTCCGTTCGCAAATTCGATTGCGTAACTTCTTTGCTGAGTCGTCTGAACTTCTCAGAGACCAGAATAAGTTTGCAAATTACCCGGCACGGAGGATGAGATGAGAATTGAACCCGCAATCCTTAGATTCCAAGTCAAACAAGCTACCTCTGATAGTTTGTTGTTCACAGGTGAAAATGATTTATTCCGATTGGTTGGCAGGCTGTGTGACGTCACGAGACCGCATGACATGAACGAATTGGATGAATCTTTACGGAGCATGACACGTGCATTGAACTTGGAGACCATAAATTTCGAGTCAGATACGCTTGCCCAACGTCACGAATGGGTGTCCGTGTTGCTGGTGTATAACAGGGTTTACATATATGTCGGGTGATCATTCACGTAATGTAGTAGCTTAAGACTGTATGCAAATGCGTATTTGCGATGTTTAATGCAGATTAATGGATTAGTGATCGAACGAGTAGCATAGTGCATGTACGTGAACGATGATCCGCAAAAGGAAGCCGTAGGTGGCAGCCAGTAATGCTGTCACATAATAAGTGTAAGTTTATTGTCCTCAAAGTTTTCGGTTCTGTTCTGGAGTGAAACTCAATTAACGGCGATGCGCACACGCGGTCCGGGTACATCATGGCCAGGGCGTAAGGGGTGGCCAGGCGTGACAGCGAACGTAACGCGCTAACCAAAGGAGCCGATCACTAACCTCTTTACTGGCGAAAACGGCTAACCCAGAATGGCCAGCCATTTCTGACCTACCACGCCGGTCTTGGTGCAATGCCGAAGTGCTGTCGGAAAACGGAGCAAGCCTGGGGAAGGAGTTTGTAACCATTCGTTGTGGTTCCTTTATTTCGGTTTTCTGTTACTGTTTCCGATCTCGTGGGGACGGAAGCGATGCCAGATACGGAAGGGCGAGAAAAATGATAAGAAAAAGGAATCCTTGCAACATGCGGCCCTTTTAAAATTTTCCTTTAAAGCTAATGCCATATGTCCTGCAAAAGCAACTCGTATGGGAAGCGAAATTCATTCATTGCCAGCCAACTTGCGTTTTCCGACTCGTCGATTCTCGTCTAAAAAAAACCTACCAGTATGTGACAACAGAAGCCTGGCAGGCCAGCATGAGCCCGAAGGGTCTGATCAACCTAGCTCACTGTTTTCATTTTTCGGCAAACAAAAGAGACAAAAATAAAGATAGAAACAATATAATTTTGCTGTCTTGCTAGTCGCTGAGATACGATTGCCACAAGTATTAAAAAGGTACGCGATTCTCATAGCCTGAGTCGCTTTGAGACGTTGAACCCTGGAAAACAAACTGAAACTAAACCTTTTAATCAACAGAAATATGACAAAACACGAAAACAAGGGGCATGAAACCGCGAGCTTTTGATGTAAATGATGATGATTATGATGATGATGATGATGATGATGTTCTATGTCGTATTGGCATATCGGCGGTGCTAGAGGGCTTCACTAGAGGTCAAGGTTGGAGCATGCGTAAGGGAAGAAGATTAAACAGCGTGGAGCGGAGATCAAAAACCAAAAGAGAGGACGAAAGCGAAGAAGAAAAACCAACGGAAATGAAGTAAAGAATTATGCTTCCACCACAATCTGACAGAAACGCACATAAACACACAGAAAAAAAAAAAAAACAAGGAAGGAAAGAAGGAAGGAAGGGGGACAGGGAGGGGGGGGTGAGAGGGACGAAATAAATAATAAAAAAGAATGAACGAACGAACAAATGAAGTATGAATCGCGCCCTCCTATTTTTTATCCGCCCTTCCATCATGCAAAAACAAGGACACGTGGCGCGAATCTTCGTGGCCGGGAGGGGCACCCGCCACTTCTGCCATGCAGAACAATGGAAGCCATGTAAATCCTGAAAAGCAGAGCATGGTGGATTTCAGAGAGGAAGGCATTGAAGAAAAAACGCAAAACATAGGGGCGGCAGCAAGAACGGTTAAAGAACGGTTTCTAGGCCCGCGCACGCCGTATGAACGGCCGGGATGGGATTCGACTTTACCGAATGAAAATCCAGCCCGAGCGCTTGGAGAGAGACGGTCGCACGCGAGAAGCTTTTGTGGAGCAGGAACAGGATACGCGCACTGCGGTAGGATGAAAGCTATGGCAAGACGGCGGGGATACCTCGCCTCGTGACGCTGCGAGAGAAATATGGAGCGAAAGAAGTCACGGGAGAAGAAATGGAGTCCATATAAAAATGATACTGAAACTTCGGCGATGGAAGAAACGGCGACGACAAGAAGCCAGAGGAAGCACAACCAGACGGCGAGCTTGTGGCAGACGCAATACACGCTGCGATGAAGAACGCTGTGTGCGTAGGCGCGGAAGCAGGGAAGGGATAACGCTGAGCACAGGAAGCGGAAATGAGAGCGCACGTGATCGATGGGGCTTTGTTCGAGCGCTCGGCGGCCGAGAGGTCCCTGAGCGAGATCCTCCTGTTCCGAGTCCATATACCGGACTCGGCGCGAGAAGCTGCGACAGAGCTGCGGGCAGACACACACAGGCACACTGGCGCAGCGAGCGCGTTTCGCTCCGTTTTGTGCACCCCAGGAAACACGGGCTGCTGGCAGCGATGGCGACGGGAGAGATTTGACCAGATCGAGAACTATCCTGCGTCCGGATCGCGCCTGTCCCCATTCGTCAGGCCAACGCTGCGCGAGCCCCGCTTCCTTTCTTCAGAACTGGTGGCGGGCAAGGGTGTCATTCGTAATAGTCAATGAACGGGATGCTGAGGGGGGGGGGGGGGGGGGGGGGGCGAGAAAAGTAAACTATGTGCGTTCGAAGATAACAGGACACAGGTAATCGACAACAGCCCATTCGCATTAAGAGGAAAAATATACTGAAACATGCGTAACAATAACAAGCGAAAGGGGGAAAGATGCCGATGGGCCCATGGCTTGAAAGGCGTCCTTACAAAAGGCTAAGCTGAGCTGCAACATGGACCGTTCTTCACGGACACCAGACAGGAGTCAACGAGTCACGAATGAAGGAGAATGCGCTCTCCTGCTTTATCCTTCCTCTCGTGCTAGTCGCGGCTAGAGGCCGGGTTCGACGAGCGCCGAGGATTTTGCCTGATGGCCGCGAGAGTCCGGGCGTGAGAAATGTCGGGTGCAGCCTTTGAGTTTGGAGAGGGAGGATCTTTGTGGGTGCTTCTTTCAGTTTTCTTCTTCTTTTTCGCAGCATGTGCTTTCTCTCAAGGACGCTGGCGTATGACTAACAGAGTTGGGCCCTTGTTTGCTTTCAGCTCAGCCGGAAGACTCGGCGATACTTCGTCTTAACAAGCGCGAACATTAATCTTCGACATGGTCGGGAATTTCCTCTCGCTTGTTTATCATCTGTCTGTCGTTTATCCGCCTCTGCGTTTGGGAACAGTGCGTCTCGTACCACTAATCTCTGCAAGTTCCACAAAGTCGCTAAAAGGAGCTAACCCCCCTTATTCTGCAAAGAGGCTTCGTAATCCCATTGCTCGATGCACCTCAGGCTAGCATCACGGGCTACTCTATATGCGAAGAGAGCGCTAACTTTCCTTCGTCGCTACCTGCTGTGCATAGTGAACATTTGGACGCAGACGCTAGAAGCAAATGCGATTCCCATGTCACAATACCACCAAACACACACGATGTCATACACACAGCAACGTTCCTAGACGTCAGCCTCTTCCCCCAATTGGTATCCACAAGGAGAATACCGATAGGGAATAACACTATAGCTTCGGCGTTTCTTGTTTAATCACGCACTGAACGCTCGTGCAGACGCGCGTGTACGTCGAATCTGTGCCGCACCACCGGCACGACTCGCAAGATGTCGGCGGTGCGCCAAAAGCCGCGCCCGATGGCGCATGCACGAAGGCAATCAGCGGAGAAGGCCTCCACGACGACAAGAGATGCGAGGGTGCAGTCCCACGCTTGCAGGGAACGAAAAGAACAGCACAGAACGGAAGAAAAAGTACGATGCGTTCTTGCACCTGAAGCTGGAGAAGTAAAAACAGCTATGGCCAAGCCTCAAGAAGCTTTCTTTCGGTCACCGCGGCACTGCATAGGAAGTTGAATGGCTGCCTGGGGGGACGAAGCAAGCCAGGCACGTCGCGAGCCGCGCGTGATCCGAATGCCGAGCAGATGCTTGTTCCTGGCACGCGCAGACTAACACACCCCCCTCCTCCCGCTCGCTGATGGCACCTTTCTTGTGTAGCTACTCCTGCAGCTGCGTGGCGGTCACTTGTGTAAGCGTACTTCCCGTTTCATCGCCATTCGGGAGGAGCTTTCTCCTCCGTTCTTCTTGCGTGCGTTTTTTTTTTTTATTTGCTGCGCGTGCCGACCTCCTCTTCTTTTCGTTGGCTTTCGGGCGATCTGTTTTGTTCCCGACGAGGGAACAAACATACGTGGCACTCATTGCATTTTTGCGTGTCACAATGGGGGCCTGAGATGCGATTGCCGCAAACGGGTGATTATAATGTGCGCACGAGGGATTCCGCCACTCGTTGAAGTCTTCGCGTGGATGATGAACAAATTTTTCGACGGTAGAGCGAGTGGTGTGTGTGTGTGTGTGTGTGTGTGTGTGTGTGTGTGTGTGTGTGTGTGTGTGTGTGTGTGTGTGTGTGTGTGTGTGTGTGTGTGTGTGTGTGTGTGTGTGTGTGTGTGTGTGTGTGTGTGTGTGTGTGTGTGTGTGTGTGTGTGTGTGTGTGTGTGTGTGTGTGTGTGTGTGTGTGTGTGTGTGTGTGTGTGTGTGTGTGTGTGTGTGTGTGTGTGTGTGTGTGTGTGTGTGTGTGTGTGTGTGTGTGTGTCCTAATAGAATATCAAGAGTCGTGATCAATGCTGTGAAATATTAACACATGGAGTGGAAAAAACAAGCTGGGACAGGGGAGGAGCATATTCTAGTTGTCCAAGCGGCAAACTTGGCGAAAGCATAGTGAAGAGGTTTTGTTAACAACGAGTGGGAAAGGATCCATTCGACGCTTTTACACTGTATTGGCTGTATTGCCTTTATAGCAGATCACTTTCCTTTGCATTAATTATTTCGCCAATGCACCCAGTTTGACCAAAAACTCGCCCGTAATGTTTCTTTCACCTTGGCACGTTATTCTTGCATGTAGCTATAAAGTGACAAGCGGAAAAGAATATTATACGAAATGAGAGGGGCATATACGTTCTTAAGCACACCGATCGATTAATATCGTTTCAGTATCGTTGGACATTTTATGCATAACTTCTCCCAGCCTATCAGGGCCATCATTTAGCAGCAGTATAACCAAAGGAAATTGTAAAAGAAAATAAACGGTATACACGATTTCAAGGCATGCATTGCGTAAACTCTCAGGTTACGTGAGACACTGATTTGCGATGTCACTGCGTGTCGGTAATATTTGAATACTAACTGTTACATTACACCTTTCTTTTTGGGAATGTTGTGTGACACAATCTCCCACACACAAGGAGACACAAGGAGACACAATCTCCCCAGTACTATTCACAGCTTGTTTAGAGGAAGTATTCAGAGACTTGGAATGGGAGCAGTTAGGGATAAGGGTAGATGGAGAATACCTCAGTAATCTGCGATTTTCTGATGACATTGCCTTGCTAAGCAACTCGGGGGATGAACTGCAAATAATGATTGATGACGTAGGCAGAAAAAGTAGAAAGGTAGGCTTGAAAATCAATATGCAGAAGACTAAGGTAATGTTCAACAGCCTCGGGAAGGAACAGCAGTTTACATTAGGTAGCGAAATACTGGAAATAATAGGCGAATATGTCTACTTAGGACAGGTGGTAACCGCAGATCCGGACCATGAAAAGGAAATAACAAGAAGAATAAGATTGGGATGGAGCGCATTTGGCAAGCACTCGCAGATTATGGCTAGCAGATTACCGGTATCGCTCAAGAGGAAAGTATACAACAGTTGCATCTTGCCTGTACTCACCTATGGGGCTGAAACGTGGAGGCTAACCAATAGAGTTCTACTTAAGTTGAGGACAACCCAGAGGGCTATGGAACGAAAAATGGTAGGGGTAACATTAAGAGATAGAAAGCGTGCAGAGTGGGTCAGAGAAATAACTCAAGTTACCGACATTCTAGTGGAAATTAAGAAGAAGAAATGGACATGGGCAGGACATGTAGTGCGAAGAGAGGATAACCGATGGTCGCTGAGGGTAACAAACTGGATTCCACTGGAAGGAAAGCGTAGCAGGGGGCGGCAGAAAGTTAGGTGGGCGGATGAGATTAAGAAGTTCGCAGGGGTCAAGTGGATGCAGCTAGCACAGAACCGGGTTAAGTGGAGAAATATGGGAGAGGCCTTCGCCCTGCAGAGGGTATAATCAGGCTGATGATGATGATGATGATGATGATGTTACATTACAGAAAAATATTTTTCATTCACACGTTCTGCCATTGTTTTTATCGCAAAGTCGAAGAGACGGGGTTGGCTGCATACTTGCCCGCGACTGCAGCGGCCAAGTGAATTTCTTTGTAGAGCTAGCTTACAGAAGTGACATTTAAAATGTATGTTTAGGCATGCAGCGTAGAGAGCATGAACTTGAACACTCGTGTGAGCTTGGTAATACAACCAATCTTTTGCAGGCTCAGGTGTTCGAAAGTGGGTTTGCCTCAGACATTTCATTTTCATGCATATATTCCTGGAAACAGAGCAGTGCTTTTGACGTTTTACTCATCCTTGTCCGGCGGTGAGTTTCGACTCAACCACGTCCCTCCATACATCGACTTAAACTCATAATCAGAGTTACGGTGCTGAAGTGGCTGGCACTATGGCGTAAAGGCTAGCTGTTCCTGTAGCTTACAACAACCACTATCCCTCTCCGCTTCTTCTTATGTTTGCTGTCGGAGCAAATTTCAATATTCTCGCTTTATTACCTCGCGAAATTAGTGTAGAAAAGGCCAAGATTCCGCATATGCTAATGCAATTCATATTTTGTAATCCCCTGTGTGGGCATTAAGTTAAAGCAATGAGTGGTTGAGCTGGTGGAGCCAGGCCACCGTCAGCGAATACGGTGATTGTGACCATGGTGATGGTGGATCTGCTTTTTTTTTTTCAGTTACTGATAGGGAGTGTTGCTTCCCGCCAGTGTAAAAAAGAAAAGATAAAACTAAAAACTACTCCTTCCTCTACAATTCCTTGTCTCTGCGCGTTGCCAAGGGTAGACTTAAAGAAACATGCTCGTAAAAATGTTCGAGTCAGTCAATCGGCCGACGGCCGATGACACGAAAGAGTAAGTCAGAATTAAGGCGGAGAAACAAGACATACCCGAAAGGCTCCGTGGCTCCTGTTATGCCATCGCCGTTTGGAGATTGCTGAGGCTCCAATAAGGCCGACCAATGGAACAGTGACCTGTTGCGTTTCAGACAACCCATATCCACTGTGTCGCAGTATTCGACTCGAATTATTTCCTTCCTACATTGTCTTCATGCCGGAAGCCTTTATTTTTTCGTAATCTTTCTTGATTACGAATGCTTTTTTGTTTTTGTGTGCTCATTTGTTCAGCCCTCTCCTGGCGCCCTATAGCTTTTCGTTCTAAGACTTCTTGTCGCAGTAGTCTACCACATACGCACATCAGCATTGCAGGAAGTTTTTATAACCCGCAGTCCGCGCACGCTACCTTCTCGTTTTTTAGTTACTGAAGAAAACCAAAATCGTATTGAATGCTGGCGCCAAGGTAGCTTTGCTTCGCTTTTCGGCAAGCGGTTTGCGACATGTCGCAAGCGATAACATAATGCAACAGTCCGAGAAACCTATGCAGCGCATATACTTCGCTCAGTTGCTATTATCTCTAAATGCCGCAACAGTAATTAACTTCGTGAGCCTTCACTCATGTCCATAAAGCACATTGCTCGCGAGTATTAAACAGCTTATCACCGCACATTACCCCAACTGTGTTATACTATGATAAAGGGAATATTGGATTGATGAACCAGAGCAAGGCTATAGACGATTTCGATTTTTAGATCCATCTGAATAACAGTAACATACGACGCTGTTTTTGGAACTACTTATTCGTTAAAGGGCTTGCTATGCTGTGGGTTTTCACCGCACACACATAATTCTGTAGATACAAGAGTCTAAAAAAATCTAATGTCGACACTGAAGCGCACCAACTTGAGGCGTATTTCTTGGTAGAAAACGGGTTTCTTGGAAACAATAGTGGCGTTGCTGGTTTATCCATCTAAACAGCACCTTTGTGGAAGTTACAGCTACTACCAGCCAATCGAAGCTCTATTTTACAAAGCTACTTGTACGAATGAGTGTTTTGAGATTGGCCAACACGCGTAATGACTTTCGCCAATGATTGTCCTTCAGTTGCCACCTAGTAAATCAAAATTCGACCGTGCATAAAAGCTGGCTTGTGATTGTCAATACCATAGCGTCAACCCAGCGTGACAAATGATTACTTTAACGTTTTCCATTGCGTGAGTGGTCGATAAACCCATATAGGCGAGTTTTTTTTTTTTCTCTTTTTCTTCTCTTCTGCACTTCAGAGATTCATATTGAAGTAAATGAGCCGAAATGAATAAGATAACTCACGGAATTGACAAAGCGCAAGGCTGTACAACACATATAAATAATATTCATAGACGCACACTAAAATAAAGCGCCCATCGCCCGTACGCTCCTTCGCAGAGCTTTGCCTTTGAGGAATGGCTTTAGAAAAGCATGTCAGATTAGGTAGACGCATTTAATACATAAATGATTTATACTTAAGAGAGCGGAAACTAACAGAGGACGACATACTCGAAGGAAGATCACATTCATTAATGTCGATGAGAGCACAAATTCGCTTTCTAGCTAAACGACGTCAATTCAAAATACCAGACACGTCTCAAGGAACATCGGCAAATGCGCTGCTAGGCAAACACAAAACGGGCAGCGTGAAATCTCCTTTCGCCGGCTTAGTTAAAGAAGTGGAACGTGAAAGCGGCCCAAAGAACCGAGTAAACATCGAGAATAAATTGGTGCGGGGTAGTCCAGAACATGAAAGCCAAAGAGGCCACTCCGCTAACCTCTCGGGGTAAAAAGAAACAAGAAAATAAAAAGTACATGATAGCCTCTCGAAGAAAAGTGAAAAAAAAAAAAAAAAAAAAAAACAGAAGAAAAAAAAAAGGGAATCTCTCTTAGAATTTGTTCCCACTGCAGTGACATTTTTCAGCTCAAAAGAATATAAGACGAAAATAATGCGGGCTTTCTCGGCCCTCTTCTTGTCGACCGGGCGGCTTAGGCTCATCCAATCCCGCTGCAAGACATTCGCTGAAAGGAAAGGAATTGCGATGTTGGCTGAAAGTAAAAGCTGGCTGTCTCAAAGAAGTAGCGTGCGCCTCTCTGCGACGTCTTACTAATGGACTTTAATGAAGCACGCCGAGATAGAAGCAAGGCGAACGCGATTTTATATACATAAAAAAAAAACATAAACATTTCAACTTTTTTCGTGCAACATGAGGTGGCCCGCACGTTTAAAGGAAAAAGAAGCGAGCAAGCTGGAACTTTCGGTAACCTCGTTGCCATCTGAAACACAATGTCAAAGATTCTATTCAGCTCTTATCATGAATGCTGCTGACATAAAAGGAATTGGAGACCAGCGGCTTTAAGCGGAAACACGAGAGCCGGCATGTTCACTCAGCGCTACAATACATTTAGCAGCATTTCAAGATCTTTTATTTTACATCGTCGTTTCAGCAGCAGGCATGTCAGGTTACTTCTTTTGTTGGTCCCTGGAAAAACTGGTGAGAAAAGAAAAGTGAGACCTGAATTCAGGGCTGCTAGTGCTACAAGCCGAGCAATCGCCGAATGATCAGGAGCAGATTATATGGCAGGAACACGACTACCCCAGACACAGTGGGCTTTTTACACATCTTTAGCTGCGGGACTGTGCACTTCATGTGAAGCCTACATGCTTGGTCGGCAATATGCAGCCTATTTGTGTGTTCGATATACTTAGAAAGATGTATATTTTGCTGTCCTAAATGATTAAAACTGCTTTGTGCCGTACTAGTTCTCTAGCTTTTGAATGAAGCCGTTTCTGACTTACATAAAAATGACTTTGCCATGCTGTGTGATATTTCATGCATTGAAGTTGCTTACACTGCATATCTTGATTCCTGTAAAAAAAAGGATTTTATTTATAAGTGGGGAACCTATTACGAAAGCACATCCAGGAGAAAAAGTAATCGACTATTTTCCTATATTGATATTTTTAGCTCTTAGCTGCATTCTGACAAATTTTTCTACATAGCTTCCGGCTCAATTGAAGAGCACTTAGTTGCGGGGTTGGAGCGTCTATCGCACTTAATTCAAATCAGTGCCGCTTGACAAATAAGCGAACAATCAGATCGCTCTCGACATTTCCAGGTTCGTGAAAAACGCTGCCGCAAAATTTACCATACGCCGCAACCGAAAGACATGACAAAAAGAAAGATCGTTTGGTACAATTTCTGAATTGTGGAACGATTTTTAAATTTTGCGAGCGTAAACGATCACGTGCGATGATAAATTTTCAGTGAATGTGTGAAGCAGTGCAGCACTTCGCAGGACTGAACGAGTTTTATATTCTGCATAGTAAAATTCAGTTTCCTTAAAACATACGTGGCTGATGTTTATGGACCCTGTGCACGTGAATACATTAAGCAACGTGCCTGCGCGGTAAAATATGTTTGGTTTGGGGACAGCAAAATACGTAGCGTTAACTTACAGGGAAGACAACTGCAATTCATTGTCCTTGTAAGCCGGCGCTTAATAGCATATCCAGATATCAATTTGTTGACCCTCCTTTTTTCTGTGCTGAGCTAGTTGCCATCCAAGACGCGCTTCGTTTTTTCTCCGTCGCAACCTTACTACCTACAGCCGGAATCGTCATCTGTACCGACGCCCTACGAGCAATACGTCTGCTCCGACGCGTCAGTCGCAACCCAGAAATCTGCCAGAATATACATCGTTTGGCGGCTCACATCTCGCAAACCATTCTAATTGAGTGGGTCCCACGTGACCTACTCAGATCGCAAACCCCTGCAGATTCTGCAACCCGCCAGGCGACTCTGTCTTCATCAATGACACGCTTCCTCATTGATGATGCCACTCTGCTTCTCATAAGAAAGGAGCACCTCCGGCGCCATAGACGTGGTCTTGTCCCCACCGTGTGCGGTGACCCTCCCCAGCGGTCTTACCCGCGCAGAGGAGGTCGCGCTACGGAGAATTCGGGTAGGGATTGCCCTCACACCTGCTGTAACACGAACATGGCCTCAATGTCAATAATTATATCAACGTCTCGGATGTCCTGTCTGCAAATCACAAGATCATGGGGCAGATATTCACCACTTGTGGATTTGCCCGGCACTGAAGCCGACGGGAATTCGACACCTGACGGCAATGGACCTTTCGCAGAACAAGTCATCTTCGTACATTGCTTGGACGCAAGAGCCTTATTATCGCCCTTTCTTGAACTTTGTTAGAACAGCCAACCTTTTTCTTTCATTTAATACCCCTTTAAAAATTTTTTACATATTTCATTATGCCCTGAGGCAATAAACAACGTTAATAAAAAAACATTTAGGCTTCGCTCTCCGCTAATTTCTTCATTGCGGTAGTAAAGAATAGAAATGTTCACAATGGTGCATGAACTGCGCCCCTGAGGATTGCTGGCAAAAGAGAGAAAGAGGCAGATGACAGGTGACAGATACAGGGAGAATGAGGAGAGTGGAAGACGCGCCATAGTGCTCGTAGAGTGTACCATTGTAGTGCACTCTAGCCCTGGGCTCGGGATTAGGTTCGGCCGCCTGGCTTGACGAGTGCATAGATCGCACAACACATGGGCGTTTTTAGGTTTAGACTTCATCGCAATTCGATCGCCACTGCAGGAACTCAGAACCACGACCGAGCCGTTCGAATGTCCCTTCCTGGCTTAGAAGTAGCGTGTCAAACTTGAGATCCAATGCTGCCAGTAGGTTAGGCTGCCATGTCACCTTCCCATCTCACAGTATCTGCCTGAGGTACAGCTTTTGCCATGTCGCGTGACCTTCCGGCTTATCAGTGCCCGGGTTTTTCACTTGCAAAATACCACCTACTAGAGGCAGGCCCGTTGTATTATGCGCATACTTTTATCCCCCCCCCCCCCCTTCCAAGCCTCCCTCCAAGTCTCCCTCATTTTCTGCCTACGGGACATAGGGTAGCGTTGCAACGGCTCACGTCGCCCGTACTCATTACACTAGTATAACCCTACAAACCATCCAAACCACGTTCTTAGCGGCGTGACCCCTCTGATGCTGATGCACCAATAAACGCACAGCGTTTTGGGCTTAGGAGTGTTTTTTATTACCCGTTTTTAACATAAAGTAGATTTAAAAGCCGCGTTTTCCACAAAATCTGGTTTTACCAGTGTTGTTGGCGTTGTGATAAAAGAATCGCGAGCGTGCCTCTGGCCGTTGGTATTTGGCAGGTGACGTGGCGGGCGCTGATTGGCTGCCAAGGTGTGTGACGTCACGACCACATGACATGATATAATTATGCAAGGGCCAACAGTTTGGGCAGCTCCTGGGAGGTGGAAAATGAAACCGGCATCCTTGGACACCGAGTAGACCACGATCTCTAAGCCACGCAGGTACGTCACGCGGCTTGGTTTATGTCGGGTGGTGGTCTTTTACATAATGTGGCAGCTTACAATTGTATACGAATACATATGTGTGATAATATAGACACAAGTTAAGAAATTATTCATTAGGCGAGTGTTCATGTACGCGAACGAGGATCCGTAAGGGGAGCCGCAGACGACTTCCATTAACGCTATCGAGCCATACATGCCTATAAAAGCGGAGCTTAAACATCAAAAATATGTTTAGCCCCTCAAGCGGTGATCTGCACGCTATTCTTAGCATAATGAATATATTTCACATTCATTTCTGGTTTGAAAAGCCACAGCGATTGCAAATTCATCAAACACTGCGTGCTGTACGGCCAGCAGCTGTACTTCAAAACACATCAGTACTTGTTTCGGAAACAGTGCCTGGTCTTGTCACGCTATTCGACGATTTCATACGCCGCAGCTGTGAGTCTTCTACAAGTGCAGCAAAAGCGAGATAAAAAGCGAATTCTTTCTCGACACGTGGACATCCCAGGATGCTTCTGCAAGACATATAAAAGGACAGAGCGTTCTCTCTGAATACAACGCCTGCGAAAATGAAGACTTCTGCGGTTATCGTCCTTGGACTTCTCGTTCTCTTTATTGTTGCCTGCAGCAATGCCGAAGGTAAATATCCGTGGTGTTTATTGCTAAAGAAAATTTACTTGCCAATGGAAAGGAATTTGTAAATGCCATTCATCAGCATTCAGACCCCTCTCGGGGCTGAACAGCGCGTACGAACAGTCGTCTTGTGTGAACCGCCACCACTCGCATATTAGTTTTTCTTAATTTCCAAAAAGAGTAGCCTTGTTGTTTATCTTATCAATTGATCTCCAGGATGATAATTTATCATCATCATCATCATCATCATCATCATCATCAGCCTGATTATACCCACTGCAGGGCGAAGGCCTCTCCCATATTTCTCCCCTTAACCCGATTCTGTGCTAGCTGCATCCACTTGACCCCTGCGAACTTCTTAATCTCATCCGCCCACCTAACTTTCTGCCGCCCCCTGCTACGCTTTCCTTCCCTCGGAATCCAGTTTTTTACCCTAAGCGACTATCGGTTATCCTCCTTCGCACTACATGTCCTGCCCATGTCAATTTCTTCTTCTTAATTTCCACTAGAATGTCGGTAACTTGAGTTATTTCTCTGACCCACTTTGCACGCTTCCTATCTCTTAATGTTACCCCTACCATTTTTCGTTCCATAGCCCTCTGGGTTGTCCTCAACTTAAGTAGAACTCTCTTGGTTAGCCTCCACGTTTCAGCGTCGGATAATTTATAGAAGCGCGTAATACTCAAGTGCAGTATTAAAATTTCATGCAGGAAAAAATAAACTGGAGGAGGAGGGGAGCGTTCATTAAATTCCGCCTTTCAGGGTATGGTGCGATAGCATCAATGTATTTCGTTTCCAGGCACCCCTTGCTGATTGGGGTTCTTGTCTATTCATACTCACTTAAAGAGTGTGCCTATATTATCCCAGGCATGATTTTTAGCATATGGTGTTCGAGCTGTGACGTCACACAACCCGACGACCAATCAGTGCACGGCCATGCCATCTGCCAGCTACCACGTGACCTTTCGATCACAAATCCAACGCGTAGGCCGACATCGGATTCTCTGGATAAAATGGCATTCAACGCTGCCGCTTCGAGAAGAAACACGAAAGCTTTTCCCGCTATGACAAACTTACCATGTTCGCCGAACGGAACGAGGCAGTATGATTTCCATCTTGTTCTTATAGTGGAACCCTTAGGGCTCTTCTAAAAAGCCAAAGTGTCTTGAAATGCACAGACAGGAGTTATTCTTTCCTCGCGGAGATTTACAGCTTGCACGTTGCATGCGTCTTGCGCTACACGACTGCGAAGAGAACCATTCTGCCTGACTACATTTTACAAGGACAGTACGTAGGCCGTACCGATTGTGAGCGGTGCGTGGATACGCGCAGTAAATGCAGAATTGGCACACATTGTTCACACATGACCCGTGGTGGCGTTTGTGGAGAATATATTCAAACGAAATTAGCAAAATAAACATTTACGAGGTGTTTGAAACGTTTTTCACAGGCGGTTGCTGGATGGCGTAATAAATAATATAGTTTTGCAATAAATGCGCTTAATTGTGAAGCGGGGATTTTCGGGAAACTCAAGTCCAAGTCTTTATACCTGTCCCGCGACGCTATCCCGGTAGTGGCGGCCGCGTTTTGAAGAATGCGAAAGGCAAAAAGGCTCCGGCGTGCTGCGTGCCCACAGTAAGAATCTAAAGTTAAACAGCCTTCCACTGCTACTTCGCTTTATGCAATGCGTCGCTTCGGGACTTTAAAAGGCGCAATTTATAATTAACAGTCCGCAATCGCTTCCTAACGTTATTCCCAAAGTATATATCCTTGCATAATTGTTTTAAAGCCGTTCGTTTCAAAAACAGCTTGCGTGTAGACAGTTTTGGACTGCCTGATATTAGTGCATTTAATACGTCTCTTGCTATGCCTGCATGTTATATTGGTTTGCCTGATATGACAGGTTGCCATATTACGTTGGATTTCCAGTTGCCACTTTCACTCCTAATCTGTACGAATGATCTTCCCGTTAAAATGAGTAAAAACCGTTAATTGAAGCTAGCCGTGAGCTGTAAAAGCTAGTAATGGAAGCACTCAAAAGGTAGTGCTTTAAGCTGAATTCCTTAATGTGGCAACATAAGAATTTTGTGGGTATCAGCTCTTACTTTCCCCCTGTGCGTAGTGCTCGACGTGCTGCAGTTACAAGTGTCGAACTATTTTGAACAACTTCTGTTCCTTCCCTTGTGTCTAAGAACATCACACGGACCTTTTTCGTCGGGCGCCATAGAAACGCAGCTATCAGAGCTGCTCATCGAACTGCGACCCCCTATGCAGCAGCAGAACTGTTTAGCGGCGAAGCTATCCCTGATGTCCTGTGATAAATTTATCCACGTGTTTTGCATTCAGAGCTTGATGGCAGCGGGAAGCACGGACACCTAGACCAAGGCCTGTCCAGGCGGCGCAGATCCGAAGACGAAGACCCCAGTGCAAAAGGTCGCAAGATAGCAGCTGAAAAGTCTGGAGGCAAAGCTGGCGGAAAGGGCAAAGGAAAAGGCAAAGGAAAGGGCAAGAAAGGAGATGATGAAGAAGAGTGAGCAAATCATCTCGTCAGAGGGCTTTCACTTAACTAGTGCAGTTCCACCAGTTCATTAATCGGTGCGCTATACGGAAAGCGAAATAAAATCACGTGCCTTTACCTCTTCTGTGAGCCTCTTTAGGGCAGGTCAAGAGCGAGGCCATTTAAGTGAGGAATGGTCCAGGTTCCCGAAATCTTTTCCCAAGCCAAAACATTCCCAGCAAAGCCAACTGTTTCAGGTGAACCGACGGGGTAGCTCACGAGCAACACACAAGACGAGGCGCATTTTTTGAACTCCGTTTACCATGCGGCATTCTTAACGTCCACTGAAAGTGACATAGTACTGTCGGCGATGAACAACCTATCGGAATGGAAAGCAGGCATCTCAGCTCTTTGTGAACTGAAATGCAGCTACCAGTTCCTACCTTATTTTCGAAAACAAAAAGAAGAAAACGAACATTGAGTTTCAATTACTCGCTTTCGATTGGGTACTTCAAAGGACAGAGATTCATTACTATGCTTCTGCATAGTAAACCTATATCACTGTGTTAGCCTGTAGCCCAACAGTGGCTCATGGGGCCTGCAGACGTTTGCCCTGACGCTACACAGTGAGCGACGACAGTATTCCGTATGTTAGACTTAACAGCCGCAAGGCTACATTGTGACAATGTGCGTCAGTTTAACGCAAATGCTGCTCGGTAACCATGTAGTAGCGTACATATGCAATGGCATTAATGAGTAAAGGCCTTTGAGTTTATGCTAAGTTGCGAACAAGAATGCCAGGATAGTGCCTTATTCTCGTGGCCGGAAACAAACAGCCAAAGTGCCTAACCTAATTTCGGTCGTGGATGGCCGACTGCGTGAATGTAAGCACGCTTCGGCAGAACTTCTGTGCTTTTAGTTTCTTGAACGTCGAATATCGTAGGCTCATACGATTCTCACTCCATATTACCAGTTTTATTTACCGGGACAACCAATTCTCACCCGCGTGCTCTCTAGTCAGCAAAGGTCTGTTAGAAACCGCTCTTAGACGAATTACGCCAGCACCCTGAATTCACAAGCAGGATGCGCTGGCTTCCTTAGATGAACCATTTGCGCGAGCCGCTGCTGCAGGCTCAAGGAGACCGGATATCCTACACATACTTTTATGCCTCGCGGAGTGTATCTCCGGAACACGCAGAGACGAGGCATGTATTTTGTGCGAGGACCATTCGAGCACGAAGCGCCTCAGCGCTGTCATCATTTTGTGGGGGATGCTTGGAAGAAGAGGTAAAGAAAGTACCCATAAGGCCCGTACGCACACTGCTTGCTAGCCTTGTTTACATTCGGCCTCGCCTTCACTTCAGAGAACACGAGGAGCGTCCATTTGTGGACGCTTGCGCAAACGGTGGACGCTTTGCCTCGGAGGCGGTCGCAGGTTTGCGCGCGGTGAATTACACATTTCCTATGCCTATGGGGAGCAGAGGCGAGCGCTGCGCGTGTGACGACGCTGAGGTCCTGAGGGAAACCTTGTCCTGAAATTTTCATGGCCTTGTGCGCCGAGGCACTTACGAGCGCGCACTGACTTTTGCGCGGCTTCCCGTGGTCAGAGTAGGAAACGCAAGGGATTGCAATATTTAGCGTGCTCGCTGCCTACTCGATGCGAAGGCACCGAGCGCCTCGACTACGGAGAGACGTCAAGGCGGCGCGCTTTGCGGCACTGGCCGTTGATGCGAAGACCTGACTGGGATACGTGCCTTTAGTGACATTCTCGAAAGGTGACAATGCGGCAAGTGTCCTTGTTATGGAAATGCGTTGAACAAAGTTTTAGTGAGGAAAAATTAATACAAATTCAGGTATTACATGCGTTCATCCTTTTATGATTACTGCAGACTAATCTGACCGACATGGCTATAGGCGTGGTTTGAGTCAGGTTTCAAGAAAATCTGCAAAATCACGACGCAATTCGTTCAGTTTAAGAAGGCCCATAATGTTCCAGTATTTAATAAACACTTCAAGGGTAAACGCAGCGTTACTATTTTCTACACTGTGCTCAAACACGAACTGAGGCACGAGTACGTCATAATTACATATGCGCTCCGTGCAAAGCGACGGCCACGCGGCTGGTGGCGAAGTTGAAAGTAAATCTAGGAGTGGTGCCGACTGCGTCGCCTGCTAGCCGTGTGTTCCTATGCAGTTCCCGCGTCATTAATTCGCTTTCCCGCGGCGTTTGAATCATAGAATAAACAGCATACGCTACAAGTACTGTGACACAAACTACGGTTTGTCTCCAGCAAATAGATTTTTTATTGGGTAAATGCTCAAAAGCTGTAAAAATGCACTGAAGATTGTATTTACTCGTTCCAGGTCGGCAAGCAATATGACCGAGAGCATACTGTTCGTGTTCACTTCGCGTCAACAAGCCGCTTGTAATTCCTATCTTATAGGTCCATATGAAAGCAATTCGAACAATATTGGCGCATCATCGTCAATTTTCTGACTATCGTTACCATTAATTACCGTTAATTACTGTGTAAAGCTGTAATCGTTCATTTACTTAGTGCAGTGCTGCATATGTTTGTGGTACTTTGAAGCCTTTAATATGTCCTTAGTGCAAAGTAAAGACGGATTGATGACCGCCAGGAGATTTAATGAATTAAACACAGTGCTCTAAGGGCATGTATTCAATAGCCTATAATCGGTGGCCGCATCTTTAAATATTTGGCCACTTTACCTAAGCACACAAGCTTTACGAAGCGAAGTTTGTAAGCGCTCGCTTTACTGCTTTTCACCCATTTCCTACCGTACGCGCTATGAAACGTCTAACCGTCAGGATCCAATCCACCGTCGCGGCTAAGTCCGCGGGAGATGTTTTAAACACCGGAGCGCTTTTTTAAGCATCACCTGTTAAGATCAGACGCGACTGCGTTGTCAGACTCCGTTCGCGTCGCGAATTCAGGTGTCTACTTTTATTCAGCTCGAACAAGCGAGCCTTCGCGACCTATGAGCGTGTGTCTGTCTGGCAACACGAAATTCCTGCGTTCACCTACCCCCCCCCCCCCCTCCCCTCTTTCACTCATAGTTGATTGAATTTTCATTTCCGTTCAATTATCTGCCTTCAGTTACGGAACTTCCTTGAGAAATTAGCGTTAATCTGGACATTTCAAGCTGCTCCTAAATTTTCCATCGACATTTTTCGTTCACGGCCAACGACGACGACGCCGAATTTTATGCAACACGGTAACCTTAACGACATCACATTAACGTCTTGTAAATTCGACAGATGAAGTGATATGTCTATAAGACAGCGGTGCTGGCGAGATTTAACGATGGGTTGCGCAGAATGTCTCATATATTGGGTCGAGGCACGTCACCATGAGCACATATTAAAAGAGCTTGCAAAGCAAGGGCACGGTAATTGAAAAAGAAAAAAGAAACAGCGATTATTATGTTAAAGTAATTGATCAGTCGATGAAGCGTGCTCGAAGTAAAGGAGGACTCAAAAATGCAGTTGGTGATTTATCGCGTGTTTGTGGGAGGCACCTGCGCATGTACGCAATAGTTTCTCCCAGATGGCTGCATCGTCATCAACGTCTTCGCTTCTACACAAAAACCAACCTTAATGTTATGCTTGAGGCCGCCGTAGAAAAAAATTGGCAGGAGGTGAAAACAAAATTCGCCGCCGCGAACATTGGCAATCCTCGCAGCGACACATGAGCAGCCGCAACTCGTATCCCGGAAGTACTTTTGGAAACTACCGCTAGGAAGCTTTTAGTGGCGCCCCTAAAGGTGGTGCACGGGGCGTACAGCGCCTACCCAGGACCAAAATTCGCTTAACATCTGGCTTTCAGCACAAATAAGCTCCCATGACGCCACACTGGGAGTTGGGTGCTCGATGATTGTTGCAGATAATGATTCGGGCGTATTCTTGGTAATGTATAGGGCAAAGCATGCAGTCACTCAGAAACGCTGCCGCGAACAGCTTCTTCAAGAGTGAAATTGATATTCATGTAGAAACGACTCTGTAGAATCACAGTTAATAAATTGGAGGCCTTGCCACCATGTTAAGATGCCGAAATAGCACTGTTTGATTCAATGCGAATGCGGTTAGATAACAATTAAAACGATATAGGCAGTAGTCAGTGCTCTTTCACCTGTATGAATGCTATATCAGTGAATAATGACTGTTTTTTTTAAAGCACCACTTCATAAATATGATGTCATAAGCCGTAAATCTCTCTTACATTTTTTTTTTAATTGCCATCGTTCTATGCCACTCTGGATCAGTAGTAGCGAAGCCATTAACATACTTTGTACTGCCTTATCTGGTCGCACGCTGTGTGCCCCGACTCCCTTATACGGCCGTATACATCTAGTAGGCGCAATGTTTGCCTGGAATATTTTTTCTGTGCGCGACTGAGCCTCAGTCCTAGAAAATAAAAGCGGCTCGCTCTGCTCATTAAGCGCAAGAGATATATATGGCCGTGGGGCCGCCCTTCATTCCAAAGCCGGTCACGTGACCGAAACGTCGTTAAGCTGCCTTTAGCAGCAAATAAACGACTTTGTTTTTGGTGTGTGTATTGCGGCCGAGCACAAGCAAGAGTCTTTTATGCATGTAGGTATACATATTTTCCGCATTGCCTTCTCGCTCCCTGCTTTTGCGGAATCACGATGGCCGTGGTAGTAGCGTTTTTTTTTTTTCAGTCCTTTTAGTGCCTCATATTTCCTAAATGTGCGATTATACCGTCAAACCACCGAAGAATGACATTTCGCGTCGACTTGCCTTTTCTTTCTCGCCGAAGTTACGATGCCAATATTGTGCTACATGCATAGGCGCAACAAAACTAGCAACCAGAAAACGTGAGAACTTAACTCTAGTACGCAACTTCGTACAAACACAGTGTGCAGAAACGTCTGTGTCAAACGACCCCGCACAGTACACATCACAGTACACATGAAAGTTCTTTCTAAGACTGTCTAATGCGCAGCATCTGACTAGAAATAAAAAGCCTGCCGCCAGTACGAAGAGAAGATTTAGAATTACTACAAGTGTAAATGTAAATTTGGTCGTATAGAGGGCTGTGAAAGACAAAAAACAAAAACAAACAAACAAAACAAACCTTGAAAAACGCGGTATTAAAGAGAGAGAGAGATACAGAGAGAGAGAGAGGGGGGGGGCAGGTACTGACATGTTGGCGCAAATAAGCACTGACCACTTACGTGATTCATGCCATATAATTGCGGTTGTGATTTACGCAATAGGAAATATGCTTCTTCGAGTGGAAGTACGTTCAACAGAACATCTGCTTTCTGCTACGCGCACTCCTCTCATTTACGCAGCCGGTATACACAGGGCTAGCGTTGCAGAGGATTTCGATGCTACTATGTCGAGCACGCTCATACTTTTTTTCTGGCTCATTTTGTTTTTTTCCAAGGCAATAAGGGAATAAAGCAAAGCACGATATAGCAGGGAGAAGCGTCTTCTAGAAGATAAAAGACGCATGCTCAAATAGAAAGGAGGTGCCTTGCACGGCAGGGCGTCAATACCTCGAGCGCTGAAGCTCGGTCAGTTCACGGTAGAGCCATTTCTGGTCGGAATCTTCCGCTTAACGGCAGCACAGGCGGTGGTGGTCTGGTCTCTGTCGCCTTTATCGCTTTCCCGCTCTTTCTGTGACCCACTGAGCCTCCCGCGCGAAGACATTGCATGCGGGCTGGCCCTATATTGATTCCGTGCGCGGCCTGCGGAGAAGAGACGCTGACCCACATGGGCACTCTGCCTAGCTCTGCTCTCTGAAGCCAGAAATGTGATCTGCCTACTCATATTCTATATGTCTGGCAGTGCCACCCCCCCCCCCCCCCTCCTGGCCCTACAGCTATAGATAATAGTACTGCCGTGTTTACGTTCGGCTGCGTTGTCAATTTAACTTTTACCTTTTACCTCGTCGCTCAACCCCGCGCCCCATCGGCATCAGGCATAAAAAAAAAATGTAGCCCATCCGTAGGCTTGAGCTATGAATACTTGCTTCTCTTGGGATCTAATGATTAAAATGGAGCAAACACTTCTAACTATACAGTACGCGCGCGAGAGAAAGAGAAAGAACTTTTAATGCCAAAGAGCAATAATTAAGGCATGTCGGCCTGGCGTGGTCCCCAGGTGGGGGCGACGTTCTGGGCCCACGAGACAAGCGCCAGCTGCGTCTTCTTGTCTGAGCGCAAGAGACCAACTGTGAGCTATCCATGCTTCCATGCTCACTCAGTCTTTAGGTCGTGCACAAGGCTAAAGGCAAGAACAGTTTCCTTGGGACACAACCCTTCATTTTGTGTTTTTGTTTTCTTCAGAGGTTGGAAACAGAGGCAAAAGGGATAGAGAGAGAAGAGCGAAACGGAAGAGGTGACAATTAAGGTTACTGTAAAGCTTACGAGCTGAAAGAATTAGCGCCGTTGCGAGATGATGATCAAACGTAAAAAAAAAAAAAAGAACTTCTCGCTTTGCCTGCCCTGATGTTTTTTTGAGACGTTGTATCAGTTAGACTACTTTTCACCGAGTTTTTATGATACAAGCTAAATACTACGTGTCATGTTGTTTTGTGTATACCGCAACCAATAGCTCATCAGATGTAGTTTCTGCGATGGCAGTGGTACCATTTCTTTCCTGCTTTTCTCCACGGGCCATTAAACGCCGACGCAATTGCCCATGATAACGCGCAGGCGTTATAATGTTTCCGACATTCTCGTTCGCCACAACTGCTGTCGTAGTCAACTTGCTTTTTTTCCCCCCTTTAGTGCAAAACGTTGTTTCAGGGGGCAAATCAGGAAAATTGCCTACGCCTTTCTGGTTTTTTGCCTTCTCTGTTAGCAAGGTATAACTTTAATATGGCACTGTTTTCAGCTCAACGAATGCACGTGTTACGCTTTATACCATTTCGTGATGAGCCCGGAGGCTGCTCGAATTGCGCGCACAACAAAGAATGTAGGCGTGGCAAATTCGCGTTCGTAAAAGCAACGCGGGGAACAGCACAGTGGGGAGCAGTGGCATCATAACGAAAATGAGGCTGATTCCATTAGCCTCCGGCGCTCGCAATAAGTGGAACCTCGCACAGTAAATCAAGCAGAACACTCTTACGGCCCCTGTATATTATTCCTCCTTGTTGCTACTGGGGTGCCGCTGCTGCTCCTGCGCGTGCGCCAACATCCGGATGAAATGTGGCTCTCATGAGTGGGATGACACACTTTCTCTGCGTTATAGTGCACTCGTTAGGGCCGCCGGAAAACTAACATCTTGTTTATTTTTAATGTGAAGCCGCCTCAACTTTCCTCGCTGGAAATATGCGCAAAAAATGCCTGCACCCCTTTTTTTTTTTTTAATCCCAGTAGTAGTAACTCTTCTTGTCGTTCGTTAGACTTCCTGATACTAATGTTCGAGCGTTCCTCCCATGATCACGTTTGTTACACATTTTTGTTAAATTTCAACCATTTACAAGCAAGGGTGTTCCCTGTTTTATGTTCGTGGAATGCGTTTACTTTATCTGCCTCCAGAGCTACAAGCATTGCCTCCTTAAAACCCATCTAAATCAATAAGGACTTCGCGAAAACAGACGCGAAGCAAGTCCTTCACTCGACGATGATATATCTTCGCAACACCCTTAATGCCATAGTCTTGTCGATTTTTGTACTTCATTCGATGAGTGTTATACACCAAACCATAATAATTACACTTCGACGAAGGCTACTTGTGGTAGCCGGTGGTTAGAGCAAATAGAGTTGATGAAAATCTTTTTGTCTGGGTGAATGTTTACCAGCAGGAATAGAAATCAGATCGCGAATCTGAAGTCCAAGACCACATCACGGACGTAAAAAGAGGTATTCCCTTCCATTGTTTGCAGCTCTAAATATTTGCTCTCAGATACAAACAGCTTGGCGAGCATCTGGAAAACCAGCTTGCGCACCAATGCTGCGTGGCGTGTATTAAGCGCCATTGATTTCGACAAGAAAAAAATTTCAGACTGACATGCAATTTCATTATGTGCTTATAATGTGACGACATTTAATGCTGTTGGCATCTTTATGTCGAATTTTACATCATTATCTCACGGTTATGTTTGCTGAGCTCTACATGTCTCTCCGCACCCAACTTTTAATAATGCAGCTAGAGGTTAGACGTTTTCTCGAAGATGTCTAGGGATGACGACACAAATGCAATGGAGATACATCGCAACGTACAGTTGTCACTTGCGCTCATGTGCTGTCACTTTCCTCCAGTTAGTGACTGAACCGTATGACCAGTATCCCCTTTTTTTTTTTAATGATACCTCCAACGTTTTTGTATTGATAAAAATAATGTGACAATCGATGTGTTTTACTTGGGCAGTAGCAATATTGTTCTCGCAGCGCGAGCTCGTAATAAATTGCTATCCATTTAGTTAACACATATTTGTTTTTATTGGATAGATATATAAGATACTGACTGAGGTAAATAAGCATGTATATGTATTGAGATCATAAATTAATTTCCTGATTTTTTTGGGGGGGGAGATAAAATATTCCTCATTTCCGACACATAATCTCATCGGTACCGAAAGTCTCTAGACAGATTTCGACCAGTTGAGATTCCTTAACGTGTACCAAAATTCCAGTTCAGTGGTGTTGTAACTTTTTATCAAGCTGAAGAGAGTCCGACGAGGTCGTTTCGAGAGTGGGCCACTACAGTCACTACAGTATTTAATGCCCTGATATCAATATTGCATATTGTACTAGCAAGCAGACTGCTCAAATTTTTGAAAATGCAACACATCCTTAGCATGATTGTGTGAAACAGTAGGAAGGATATCAGTCCATATCTTTGCTGCTTTCACAGCTGGACGGAATACATACATACATACATACATACATACATACATACATACATACATACATACATACATACATACATACATACATACATACATACATACATACATACATACATACATACATACATACATACATACATACATACATACATACATACATACATACATACATACATACATACACACACATACACACATACATATATATATATATATATATATATATATATATATATATATATATATATATATATATATATATATATATGTGCATATATATATGTATGTGTATATATATAGCAGGTGACACACGGTGAAAAAAAAACACTTTATTCCGACGTTTCGGCCGGGGTCCGCCATTTCTCAAGGAATGTAGAAAGAAGCTGTCGGTTCTTATTTCTTATATACATGCACAATCGAAGTACACGTGACCAGCCACTATCAACAGATAAACATCGAAATATCAAAACAAGATTCCACACGCGTGATGTAATGGCAGTGCAAGGTATATAGACAGAATGACACGTGTTGCGCTTACGTCATTCATCTTAATATGTTGCACAAAGAAAGGAAGATATATCACTTAAAAGATTGTTGTCACTATCAGCGCACAAAACAAGATATCACGAGGTTAGAATGGGTGGAGTACATGTCACACTTAGTCCTGCAATATTCAGGAGGGGGAGGGGGAATTCATCTACTGAAATATCATTCTCATTGGTAGGCGACAGTAGCAGATAACACGTCAGTAGAATTTAACTGAAATATAACTGGGATTTAGCGCGGTACAAAAGAAGAAACAAAAAGGTAAACAGTCACTCAAATCGCGGCATGGTTACAAAACTCGATTGTGTGCTCAATGCTATGGGGACAAAGAGAAGCAGTTAAAGAAGTTAATTGTTCGTACCAGTGTTGATTACACAAGGAATCGTGTGCAAGGTTATTGGATAAGTTTTAAAGATCAGTCCATGTTACGGCGAGAAGCAATATGATCGTGAGAAACTGGCAAACAGGAAAAAGGTCAGTGCAAGTAAAGCATGACATCCTGTGAGAGGCTTTGGGCTGTGACCGTAAGAACGCTTTGGGCTGTGTGTGTGTGTGTGTGTGTGTGTGTGTGTGTGTGTGTGTGTGTGTGTGTGTGTGTGTGTGTGTGTGTGTGTGTGTGTGTGTGTGTGTGTGTGTGTGTGTGTGTGTGTGTGTGTGTGTGTGTGTGCGTGTGCGTGTGCGTGTGCGTGTGCGTGCGTGTGCGTGCGTGTGCGTGCGTGTGCGTGCGTGTGTGTGTGTTTGTGTGTGTTTGTATGCGTGGAATGTTCGTGATAAGCCTGACGCCATATTAAGCATGCTAGTTGCTCAATTGCTTGCGAATATTTTCTCCACAACCGGGTAGAGTTTTTCTATTCGTCCTCCACCCTACCTCAAATTTTGAAGTGATTTCTTTCGAAGCTGCCCCAATGTTCTAGTTTGACGATTTATAAATAGATCATAAGGGCTGGGTTTTGATTACTTCCCACTGGAAACTGTACAATAACTTTCGCCATTCCTAAAGCAATAAATATAGAAAGCATTGTGAAAAGTATTATTACTTTATTTCTTTCCATAGTTTGTTTGATGCTTGCGACACTCTTTACGTTGAATTTGCTATCCGAGATTAATGAAACAAAAACAAAATGCCACTGCTCACATGGCATGCAATTAGGCTCTATACCTTCACGCTTGCTAGCAGACTTCCTGCAGAAAGCAGTGAGAAGAAATATCCCAAAGTCATACCTCTGTAAGCACGTTCCTGCTTGCTCTTCCTTTAGGGGATGTTATTCAAAGCGTCATCACGAGGTATCCTAATAGACATTCGAAGTTTTATTACTGGAGCATCAGATTGCAGAAAGTGCTATGCTTTGCAGCATTCGAAATTGAGCGCCATCTCCTCTTCACCCATTTAATATGTTCCTATATGACCTCCTATAAGTTTGACAAACAAAAGTAAAGGTGTAAGTGAATAGTTTATTTTATGAATTCGCCTTTAGCACACAGTCACAGCTGCTGCCATTAACTCGATTTGCATAGCGCACGAGGATGACGTTTATACCTTCAGATCCCTAATGAGCACCGTCTCATGTCATTCTGTGACTCATCAAATCTTTGGCGTCGGTTCTCGACGCTGCCGTTGGGATATTTATCAATTCAATTCAAACAACGTGAGCAAACGACCCGTGGTTCGGCAATCAACTTTTCCGCCGCTTCAGCGCATATCATCACGAACTCTTTACATCATGGCCAATCAGCGCGTATAGCAGGGGGCGCGCTTTCGTCGAAGGTGCGCTCGGGTCAAAACTGATGACGCCCGTTCCGCAAGCCTTCGCGTCGATCCCCACGCGACGAGAGGTAATACCTAATTTCAACAACGCTCCCGGATTGCGGTTTCTGCGGTGTTTGCACACTAGACCACTGCATCAAGAAGCAACCGGAAAGCTCTGGAGATGGAGGGGAGGGATTCGGTAAGCCGATGCTTGTTGCTCTGTGCTATGAAGATCAGCTAAAGAAGAGAGAAAGATGAGAAAAGGGAGCGGGGATTCGCTGAATAATAGACAGCTTCGTGCGCAAACAGGGCCAGAACACCAGCAGCAACAACAACAACAAAAATACGCTGATCTTTCCCGCGGTGGTCGTTGTGCGCGGACCGGAATACCATGCGCAAAGTCGGTTCATTTCTGAAAAGCCACCGCAACGATGCCTTCATCGTGGTAGCAGCACGAGTCTTGTTAGGAAGAGGACGGCGAAAAAAAAAAAAAAAGGAAAGTGGGACAGAAAAACGAAGAAGTGCATGCGAGTCAGTTTTGTCGGCGAGCGCAAACCAGCTGAACAACTAGCAGAAGAAAGCAGGAACAAAGAGACAAACCATGAAAAGGGGACGAGAGAAGTGCTCGAGTGAACGGCGTGCTTGATCCAATAAAGGGGCCAGAGCTGAAACAAGCGTCGTGCGACTCGGACTGGATGGGGCACTGTTCAGCAAGAGCAAAAGCAGGTAGGCACATGCTGAATCAGTCCAATTCAGCTTGGATTCTACACACACAGAGCGCTAGGTGAGCGCGGCCCCTTTTGCCCGGCGTTGAGGGACGTGGCCTGGATTAAAGAGACCGGGGATGATGAAAAAAAAAAAAAAAGAAACAAGTTGCGCAGAGGTCTGAGTTGATGTAAAGAACAAAGCAGAAATCGGAAGACGGAAAAATGATGAGAGTGTCGCAAAAGAGCGATGATCGTGTTCTATATATTTTTTTTCTCTAACGCCACTCTTGACTTGATTAAGTTTTCTCTAAATGGCATCGTGCATGTGGCCCTGCTTACAGTTTGTTTTGACATTGGGGCTCGTCATCTGCAAATAAGTACGATCAGTCGCAAACTCCTTGGCATGTTTTCTCTCTCTCTCTATATATATATATATTATATGGTAAACTAGCTCTGAATTATAGCTCTGAACTAGAACTGAATTATACATTAACGAATCGCATGTCAATTTTTTCTTAGGCGTTGCCGTAGCCGTTTTGTTTGGCTGAATTTCCTTTCCAACCAAAACTATAGTGATGTCAGTGAGACGCCGTGACCGTGCCGGAGTGGAAATCGCAAATATTGCTAGCTGTACAAAACAAGAAAAAAGACCTGCAAACTAGAATACACTCGCAGCATCGTATTCGCTAGCGAGAGTTTTGCCTTTTTTTCCCCCTCACATCCTATACGGTGGCATTTTCAACCGCATCGCTCGTGTCGTAAAGTTAAGGTACTTTTACACCAGCCAGCCGCTACAGCGATGCGCTTCGTTTCATCGAGTTTGGCGACTAAAGGAGTTCAGAAATTCGCAATGCCCACTAAGCATTGCGAAACGGAAGGATCGCTCCTATTATTAAGGAATGTGCGTCGTTTCTTTCGACCGAGGAGATCAGCGTTGAAGATGTTATCCCAAGCATTTTCTAGGCCGTCGAGTGAGCTCTGGAAGCAGTCGCGCTTATGTGCCTCGGTACTCAGGAGTGCCCTGCAACACACTCATTTATTCAAAGCAGGGTCGGCTCCTTTCGGTGTGTATGTGTCGGGCTCTTCCGGCAAGGCGCGGTAACGGCGGTGCTGTAAAGATACGAACCATGGCAGAGCGCTGCGCGATGTAAGTGGGCCGCCCTTCAGGCTAGTGCAGATTATGCATTTTCATAATTTCGTAGCTCGATGTATCTGCACAGGGGTGTGTAAGGAGCATGCGAGCGAAAAAAGGCAGTGAAACGACCGTTGAGAAATGCCATACACCGATACGTGCTCGTCCAGTGCTATTGCAGCAGTTTGCCTCCCCAGTCCTCCACCTTCTTTTTCACTAGACAGTTATTTTATTCCCATCATGCTCTTTTTATTTGTCTAGACTTTGTGCTCCAAGGCCACCTTTATTTTTTATTATTTCCGGAAGGCGTGTGGAATATTTTGGCAGGACTCATACTTGTTTTCTTAACTTTTGCACGTTCGCGTTTGTCAAGCGTAAGCTGGCAACTAACCCAGTGACAACAAGTTTGTACAGATTACAATCGGAGTAATTTATCAGAATTATTTTGTCCTCATTTGTTCATTTTGTTAACCACCTATTAAAAACATTGTGCACTGTAAGCCATGCTACTGGTTTTTTTTTTTTCTTCATAGAGAAGCCTGTATCGGTGTGGACAAAAGTAAACGGAGCACGCTATTTTCTTCTAATTTTTTTTACGCGTCGCGTAATTGCAACTGGCAGTCATGGTATATGCGAACCGGCTCTTTCATTTGGACAAATGTTGTTTTGTTATCTCCGATGCAGAAGGCGTGATTTCACTTTGAACAGAATAGCGTGCTTCGTTTACTCATGTCCGCACCTGTACACATGATAGGCACAAAGTACATCGCATTTAGGGCTCATAAAAACACTCATTTTACTTGTGATGGCTTATCCGATCCTGACTGAAGAAGAGAACAAAAATACATGAAACGTGCTCTCAGTTATGCAGTAAGTTTTGCTGAGGCTATGCTACGAAATATCAATCATTACCAGTGAGCGTAGCAGCATATGTTCATTTTTTAAAATAGCTTTGTAATAAGAGCAGCAAAATGGGCATGCTGTTTCAATGTGAAGAAAGACTTCTCAATGGGTATTGCTGTCAAAACTTTGCATCCTTCATCAATGATTTTCAACGCACCCACACCCATGCTAATCGACTTTTATGCGACATGCCCAGAAATTGTGGACAGGTAAATTTTTTTCGAAAAGAAGTTATTCGTGAACACAGTTTCTCAATATGTCCGAATATTTCACTTTAGTACATGAAAATACCTAATGCCGGCTTAGAAATAACTTTAAAAGCAATATCTTGGCCCGTATCGTAAGGATGGGCATTCTCAACAAGATGCTCACGGGAGCACCTTAACATATTCCCCAATTGTCTCAAAAAATATTTTGATGTCCTAAAATTCTGGACTTGAGACAATAGTGTTGTAAGTACAAAATCATGCATCACGAGTAAAGGAGTAATTTAAACGTTGGAATAAAGAGAAAAGGAAACGTTGAGTTGATCGTAGGCTAACTAATACAAACGATTGCCGCGCGCTCGAGCTCCAGGTCCATCATCCCGATCCACCTAAGCGGCCAGCGGTTTTGGCAGACCCCAATAAACGCTTGGTACCGGGCAAAGCATGCTGTCTTGTGTTGTGTCCTCTTTCGCATTACCGCTGTGCTGCTGTGAACGGTAACCTACCGGGAGCTCAGAGTTCGTGGTTTAGACCTCTGAGGAGGCTCGATGGCCTCGTAAGAACGAGCCCCCACAACTGGCACCTGCGCGAGTGGTCCTGCGGCCTTCATCGCAACTCTCATGAGCACTTCGCTGGTGATATCCGAGGAGCAGCTCTCGACAACCGTAGTCCAACATCTAAGTAAGCAGAGATATTGGAAAACAGTTTCAGCCTCTGTCACCGAACAACACCATATTTGTGAGCGTCGGGGCAGCGCCGGCTGGGAAAGGAGGTAATTCGGCGCACACGGGAGGACCCATCGTGCACTACCGCTCATCTTCTAGTTTCAGGTGTCGAAGCGACCGGCAAATATTGCACGCACTCGGCTGCCTCTTACAGCAGATGCCACGGCATGGCTTTGTCGGAAGAATGCGGCGCGCACGGGAGATCCCAGCCGCCATTCCCGGTGCTTGCAAAAAATCGCCGCTGAAGTCACAACCTCAATTCCCCAGCAGGTGAGCAGAAGCCCTTCTTACATAGCCTTCTCCTTCCAAAGGAGATCTTGTTGATGGTCTTTAGCTAGCCGGAAATGCTCTGTATTATTTGAAGTTGCAGTAACTATTACACATGTCGTCCCGGTCATTGTTCTTTTGTTCTCTCCGCGGATGGTGGCCAAAGACGCTGCAGTGCCCGAAGTGGCCGTGGGGTGAAGTACCGTCCCCGCATAGCACCAAAGCATATATTAGTATTTTTGGTAATATCTCCACATTCGCTTGTGTTTGTTTTCCGGATACTCAACTCACGCTAAACACGTTTTTCATATATTTATCTGCATCACCCAATAAACGGCTTTTGATATTCTACGTCAGCAGTATTTGGATGGTGTACTCTGCGGTTCTAAGTTTTAAGAACAATTGCAGTTTTTAAAAATTATCTTGCGATATTAGTGGCTTTAATAGTATAAATCATTTTCCTCTGAGCCTTGTGAAATACTGAAGCGTAGAAACGTGGTGAAAAAAAAAATGACAAGCGTTAAAGTGGACCTCGAATGATGTTCATGACTGTCCAAAGGAACACGCCGCACCTTGAAGGAACAGTAATAAAAGATAACGAATGGCCCTATTACTTGAAAGAGTGAACAAGACACTCCCATATGAAAACTAAAACACGGGCAAGTATTCAGGAATACCTCGGCACATTTGTCCGCAACGCATCTTTTGCAGACTTCTGTAACACTACGGGACGGCTGATTTCGCAAAACCTTCTACCCTCGCTCCTACCATTTATTTCGGTCCTGCCTGCTAGCTGTCACGCTTGCTTTTTTCTGCTTTTCTTTGAATCACCTTGACGCTCCCTCTCGACCACGAACACGAGGGTTCAGAGTGACAGAAAAGAAATGAAAAAGATCGCACTCTACGTACGAAAGGGTCTCATCCGTGTCTTTCCCTTCTATCCCGTTAGTACTCGCTGGAGTGGGACGCCAAGCAAGAAGGGAAAATCCCAACCACCTGCTCTTTAATGGTGCCAGGCGCCAATGAAGACGAGTGCGATGTGTCTCGGCAGCGGTGTCCGGAAAGGCCTCGAAAGAGCAAGAAGAGCTGCAGCCGGTGCAACGAGAAACTATAGCGTAAACATCGCTCGCCAGAGCAAAGGCGGCCAATCAATGCCAGCGCCTTCGCGTCGCGGCCACATGTTCCCTCAGTTTGGGCGAAACTCACGTGCTTACTTGACAAGCCACGTTGGCCGCTGCAGTTAGCTACAGCTATTCGTCATTGTGCCCTGTCAATAAGCCGGGAAACGGAGCTGTCGGGTGTCCCCCGGTGGCTGGCAGAGCTTCGCGAACAGCGACCGCTCGACCTTGTCAGCAGCTGTAGCCTAGCACAAGTGCTGCTACAGCGTTTATTTCGCCCACAGCATTGATGCCTCGCTTAAATCCCTCAGGGAAGCCGTGAAGTGTCCGCTAGGCCTGCTGTTAAAGCCCGTTATACCTAGTGGCACGGGCAGAGGCATATTATTATTTTTTGGTAGCCTCACCATAATATATGTATTTACGCACCAGGAGGAGCTCCGAAAACCTGTAATGAAGTTCAGATGAATTAATTTTTGTTCACCTCTTTACGTATGTTGTATTTATTAGCCATGAATACAGTTTTTAATTTTCTCTGAAAACGTTGTATTGGGCTCGCCTCGAAAAGTACACATCTTACTGGTGCACCAACTTGCGATGGCACTGTGAACTGAACTTTTGCTCCTTGCACCCGTAAGCCTGGTCAGTGAGCAGCTTAACGTACATTTTATTTTACACTTTAAATATCGCGATTTTAGTTGTCCTGTTTTCTTTTTGTGTACGGCGGTTAGGTTTGGAAGGGACTGAGCCGTGTGTTAGTTTTATACGCATACTCCTCGGACCAACTGGCTTCTGGTTACTACCACATGTGCAACATTATTCTGTTTAGATTGTTCCAATATGCTCAGAAATTAGATTTCTGTGTGTCTGGAGGAACGTCTTGCAAGCAACAGGTGTTCATTTACATGCGCTAAGGCTGTGTCGCTAGACTTCGCTTCTATAACGAAGGTTTTTTGTACGCTGCGCTGGCAGAATGGTTGATTTTAAGTTTTTGTGCGTACGTAGTTATTTTGTATGTTTAGCTCGAGACTCTATGGCTAAGCTCGGTCTGTCGCATATATTGTTTCGGAGTTCTCGCTAACATTTTTCGGCTGACACCAGCATTCTGGATATTTAATTATATGTTTTGTAAAGCGTGCTTCACGGCAATATGACAAATATTGCGAGGAAACCAACCGTAGGAAGATGGGAAGATTGTTTCTATCACGTCCAGGGAAACCTCCCACAGTCACTGTAATTCCCCAATTATATTGGAGATGAGATACACATTGTGAAGAGAGGGAAAAAAAGAAAAGAATGAAAGACGAATGAACCTGAGGAAGAGGGCGGACTCCCGAGGGGGCTTCGTGGGTGGTTTGTGCAAGCCTTTGCACTGGCGAGTTAGGTACTGGTTTCTGCCTTTTGTTCCCGTCCCTTTGGTTTTTCTGTATAAAGAAAATTAATGTTTCTGTAAGTTAAATCTCAAAAACAGGTCACTGTAATCGGCATATGTAATCAAATAGAAAGAAAAGTTTACATATTCATAAAAATCACGGTCAAGAAAAAAAAAAGTATTTTACCATCAACACAATCCAGAAAGCAGCCCGATAGTTTTTCAACTCCACAAGCGTAAATGTAGAGCGATCTTAGCCTGATGCACCTACTGAATTCATATTTCTTATATATACTGAACACTTGTTTTCTTGCGGCGGCTAATTACATAAAATCTTCTGTGTATCGCGCCGTCCGCAAAGAAAATGGGAACCTTTTTATCGCATGCATAACCTTGACGCTGCAAGCACGCGAATAGAATAGATTCTGCATTGTAATCAGGCTTACACTGATAACCTCAATGGTGTCATTTTAGTTACAAAAGACGCTTCATTGCTAATACCAAAAGATTGCGCCAAAAGCAATAGAGCCAGACGACGCCTTGTCTAAATCCATTGCCAGCCACCTTAGAGAATTTAATTTTACTTTTTAAACCTTCGGCAGTTCAGCCACCATGGCCATTAGGACAGATTCTGAGTTTTATCGTGGAAATAAAACACAAAAAGTGAATTCTCTATTCAAAGACGAGCAAAGAAGAGCGGAGGGGGAAAAAGGGGGCATCGTAGGTAATTTAAAAATCAAGTGAACCTATCGCAACATTTTTTTCTATCCTTTTAAAGTGGCTCATATTTCTCCGAGATCTCAATAACGCCTTTCCGCTAGGCTTAGCAGGAAACACTTATTCTCGTTACCAATGCGGCTCTCCGAGCAATCTTATCTCCGCAGCTTCTTCTGCGAAAATGTTACTCGAAAGTATTTTCGTCTTGCGGTGCATCAAGAACGCGCTGTGCACTTTATCACTGCGCTTACTTTAACCAATCAAGGTGCCTTGGCGTCAAAAACTTCTAGTGTGTATCAGCGCGCGCACGTTCTCAACGTACGAACTGTCGTGCTTTGTTTACTTTCCAAATACCGTGAGTTGCCTGCAGCCGACTTCAAAAGATTTCAGTTTGTTTCTTGAATCCCTGCTTGTTATTCGTGAGAATATTTTCATTCGTTGCTGACAAGCTAACAAACGAGCAAAACAGAAGCAAGTCGTTCTCATGATAGAGGCGACCACTTTTGGCTCTTTCGCAGGCTCATAATGACGTTTCGCTTGAGACTTCGATAATCAATACTCTCTTCAATCATACCTGTCAGCGACACGCGCTACCTTCCGCTACTACGTTCTCATGCACGCCGTGGTTTATTTTACATCTCTTCGTATATTCCGCGCGCGGAAAACTTTTTGACCTTCATAGTACTGTGGCAAAATGTAAAGGCGCTAAAATTTCGCCTGTTTAGTCTTTGATTTCCAAACACTGTAACCTCACGTTTCGTGCAGGGGAAGGGAGGAAAAGTTTTCGTGTTCGACCCGACACCCCCAAAAATAGGCCGGAAGCAGTAAGGATACATATGCGCTGCCCGGAAAAGTTAATCAGAAGACAGATTAAGTAAAATATTTTTGCACCTATATATCTTTTATGCTTGTCATTTCGTCGTTTCTTTTACTTGATTAAAGCAATTAGTAATCGCATGAGCCAAGGGCTTATTATTTCTATGCTGTGTGCTAAAATGCGTCGAGAATGTGTTTTTATTGATTTGCAACCATCGTTTATTCTACCGAGTTGTACTTCAATCACGTGTTCAAATGCGTTGTTACTATTGCTTGCAGTTTTACCGCTTTGCATTGCTTATTCCATCTTTTTTTTTTTTTTTTACTAGTGCATCTTTCGAAATTTGACGCCCACCATGTTCTATGCACGCTTGTAAGGTATTTTATAATAGATATGTAAATAATTTCTCGGTATACTAATACATTCAACAAATCCCGCCAGCGAACAGCGCCCATAGCGGTGTTCTCGCTAAGTAATGGGCACTCTCAGATTAGACCCACCGGCTTGTCGTACCCGAACCCACATCATACGTAACTGCAGCGTTTTTGCTTTTTGGGTCCCTCATACCTTCAGGAAGAGTAGGCCTTCGTGTCCTGAAATACACCCATATTGAATAGCATTCGAGTCTTGTCCTGTTGGACCATCTTTTTCTATTGGCTTCTGTCATCCGTACCTGCTCTTATTTCACTCCCAGTGTCGCAACGTAAGAAGCGCAGCTGTCTGAAGCGTTTAAACACTTACCGAGGAAAAATCGTAATACATCTCAACACACGCACTAAAAAAAACTGCTATCCCGGGTCATCTCTGTCAAGTAAGTTTGTGTCAAATCAGTGGCTCAGTTTGTGACCTTTTGTGAAAACGGCGGGATAAGCGAGTGACGGTGACTGTTTAAGCTCAGCTTAATAGCAGGCATTATATTGCCCAAAATAGCTTTTATTAGATGCGAGCAAAGGTAAACTTTGCACAGGAAAACGGCTAGTTGCACTTAATATATGCCTCACGGAGTCATTATCTTCAAGCGAACACAGCCGAATGTCATCCCAATTCTGAATTCGTCTCTCTGTAGAGTCTGGTCGCAGCGCGTCGACTGAACGAGCGGAGCCATTCCCATTGGGGGATCGAAAGAGGCTTTGTCCTCGTAATAAAGTGTGGGCTAATTAACGAACACGGTGAAGCGTGCCCAGTGCCGTATATGCCTGAGAGAAGCGGGGGAACAGCTTTAACTTAAAGTCAGACGCATCCTAAAATTGAGGGGCAACTAGAGGGTGAAGGGGGGGGGGGGGGGGGGTTGAGGGAGAAGAACGAAGGGCTCTGCAGAAGTCAGTGTTCTCCAGAGGAACGCAATCGGGTTGTGTCTACAAGATTGACCGATGCAAGGCTTGTTCCACGTGCGCGATCCCTTCTGCGGTTTGGCAATGTGAATATATAAAAGCGGATGTGGGTGGTGCGAGCGAGCGATATGGGTGTTCTGTGGACCATTTTAGGGTGGACCGAGATAAAATGCGCGCTAGGCGCGCGTCAGAGACTTGTTATTTCAGCGAGAAGAACGGATCGTCAACAATGAGTGGACCTTCTACGATGGCGGAGATTATGAAGGGAAAAAGCGGACCAATAGGAAAAGGGAAAGGGACTAGGTGAGCCGAACCTGGTCCCTGTTTAAGCTTCTTCTCAGGGCATGAGAAGGCTCTTGATACCTGTTTTCAGTTTACTTTGCTTTGCCAAGATATTCTCTACTGCGCTGCTTTCTCTTGCACTCTATAGCTACGTATTCGTCTTTATCTTAAAACCTCTCGCCGCTCTCCGGAATCGCCTGTTCCCGATTAAGGGTTTCTGATTCTCATAGCGTTGCGATAACAAACCTCGTTTGGCTCGTAAATTGCCTTCACATCGCGTTCTTCCCTGGCGATTTTTCTTTATTGTGCGGTCTGAATCAGTTAGAAAAGAAGAAAAAGAAAATGCCTCGAGCTGCTCGTATTTTGACTAGTACGTTAAAAAGGAAGCCAGGCGATGGTATGTTAGATAATATGGTTTGCTCATTTTCGAAAATTGCTACAAAATATCACAAGCAAAGCAGGAGTCTCTTAAACAAATTAGCGCATTGTCTAATGTTCCAAGAGCAATTTATTTTATTTATTACTATTAGTAGGTGTCAAGGCTGGCTTTCTTGGACATCAATTTTAATTGGCGGCATATACGAATATACTGATTTGAGCGATTAAATCATACAATGCGTAGCAAAGACTTGGTTTCAAAGCCAGGCCTTTCTCATACCTTTTCGAAATAGCTTGAACTGCTATAAAACCCAACGAGTCAGTGTTTGACCATAAATAGAGAACTATAAACCGCCCCGAGAGGGGATATCTCATATATATTGATTGTTATGGTGTAGATTCTACAATTCTAAAAAAAAATTGTACCCATAAACAAATTTCCCGATGAAAAAAATGCGCTTGCGCATAGTTTCCAGATATGAATAAACGACATAAAGGAAGTTCACAGAAAAATAACCCCTAAAAAAACGGTATTCATTAAGCCTTCATTAACGCACACCAACTAGCTCAACTTTCCGACCTGCTAATTAAGTCTCCCTCATCTCACCAGAAACAATAAACGACGCAGACTTTGGTGTGAGAAACTATTTTCTATTTTTTCTGCTGCCGTTATTTCGTTCGCATCCGATTGCTATTTCTCTACTCGCGAAACATAAGTGGTGCAGAAAGTCCGTATTCTAATAGATTCACTTACAATCTGCCAGTACTCATCATGCATGACGACTACCTCAAAATAGACAGCCAAACTATAAAGCTTGTAAGAATCCAAAGGAATATGGCGGGAAGGAAAAAAAGAAAAAAAAAAATATAAAGCAAATATATTCACGCCGTTATCCTTCGTTTGAAGCGAATTCGACTCCACAAATACTCAGAGAAAGAGCACCACCGTATCCATCGCCTTTTCTTTCTCTTTCTTGACACATCTCGCGCCTCTTATCTCCTATCGTTTTCGTCATCTCCTCTGTATCGCTTTCCACCGGGCGCATACAAAGCAGAAGCGACGTCGTCTTCGCTTTTCCACGAAAAAAGCGCGCACCCGGCGGCTGGAGGCGCCCCCAAGCGGTGCGCAAATAATAAGCGGGTCGCGCCGCCGCATACAAATCAGCATCCAGCCTCGCCGCGACTACTCGCTACGTTCAAGCCGGGCTCCTCTGAAAACGCTTCAGACTCCAAAAGCGACGAGGAGAAGGAGAAAGAGAGAGAGAGAGAGAGAGGGGGGGGGGGGGGGAGGGGGTGAAGGGTGCTCAAACATGAATCACACAAATAACCTTCGTAAGCGCTTCAAGTTGTTTCGGCAACCCCCTATCTCTCTGGCACTTGGAGGCCCGCGACGTGAGAGAGGCATCGACTGGCCGCCTGCAGGCTGGAGCAACACAGGGAGGCCCGAACGGACGGCGTCTGTGCTGCCTCGCATATACGAACGCTTGGCACATTGAGCGGTTGCCAAATCAGCTACATGTCTTATTTTCCTTCTTTTACGCTCAAACGAATGACCGATTTGCATATAGAAGGCACAGGAAATAAAAGCGAGCTGGAAATGGAAGAGTGTCTTACACGTATTGTCCTTCTCGCTCAAACAAGAGGGAATTGTGGAAAATTCTCTTGCATTTTGCTTACCTTGGAATGCCCGTAATTGTTCGCAATGTGCAGTGGACGTGTTTCATAAAACTATTGCATTACTTGCGTGTACAGATTGTGTTGTATATCTACAATACCAATGCTCTTTTTTTTTTTTTTTTTTCCCTCTGACTCTGCTCTACGGGAAATCGAGGAAAAACCAGAAGCTTAGTTGCAAGAACTTAACAGTTGGCTCTCTTCAAATCAAGTTAAGCCCAACGCAAAGAAAATAAGATTCGTTTCTTTTTGCACACCAAAATTACGCGATTGACCCCGATGTCAGTATAAACAAACAAGTACAAACCCATTCATTTGAAGGTGCTATTTTTAAATGCACCTTAAGCTACTCTGATCACATGGGCAACATCCGTATAAACAATTTAATTTTCACTTATTGACTCGCACTAAAATTACTATTCATTTAACTGGGGTACTTGTGATCGAAATGACATGATGAAATTGTTATACCTCCAACGCATAGTTGTTCGATTACTCGCTCCTCCAGAAGCTGCGCTAATCTCAGAGATTTAACAAAATAGTTTGCTATACCACTTTTTACAAAGTTCTCAAACTATGTCTTCTAGTAGAGTGGAGAGTTGGGTCAGTTGGTACATATTGGTAAGGATTAAAACCAGCGGAAAGACGCAGACAAAGAGAGAAGCTTTGGTGTGTGTTGCTTCTAGTGTGTTGCTAGTGTGTTGCTTCTTCGCTGAAGGGTATATATGAATGTCAGTTTCTTAGTAATAAACTCAATAGTTAGTCCAGCGTTGTGTTGCGTGCTTCTCTCTTTGTCTGCGTTGTTTCTATAGTTTTAATCCTTACCAACATGTCTTCTAGCCAAAATAGAAGCCTGGGCGAGTTGGTATGTATACATTCTAAAACAGCGCAAAAGAACAGGGACGAGAAACGTGTTGTACGTTTCGTTCTCTCGTCCCTGTTCTTTTGCGCTGTTTTAGAATGTCTTCTAGACAAAACTAACAGAAAGCTACAATCAATAGCTCTCGTAATCATTATCTCATTTATCTTAGCGCATATATTAGTAATTGCTTGTGGCATGCCTCGGATATAGAAAAATTTCCTCGTACCAACTATGGAAAGGAAATTGTAGACGATCAAATTCGGGCTGCTGAACTGATTAAACGATACTGCACCTTAAACGCAAACAAATGGTAGCTTCGAGAATGATTGCTAGACCTTCATATCACTGCGTGCACGATTTTGTACTACGTGGTCTTGTCTTTCTTTATAATATATCATATCATATCATCAATATATCATTTTCATATCTTACTGCCTTTTGCAACAGTTCAGGGCTCTTGGGTGGTGACTATTAAATTTCTCTACGCGCTCTTTAGCCTTTTGCTCTACACAACTACATTAATGCCTGAAAATTAACGTCTTGAAACGGGAAATGCTACATATCTTCTTATGTACGCGTAGTCTTTGAGAATATAGTTCTTGTTCTTGGTTTTGAACGTCGCTACAGTTTCCGCACCTTCGTTGCCATTTGAATTCAGGGCCCTCTCGAAATAATATTTCCTCTCGTTTCCTGTTGCCTCAAGCGGGAGCATTCTCGTTTACCTCAGTTCTGATGAAGTATTTTTAATGCCATAGAAATAAAAAAACAAAAAACAAAACAATCACGAATCTGGCTGACCCGAGCTGTGGAAGTAAAGTCGTAAAAATTACTAGTCCCTGCACCCCTTCGTAATAAATGAATATATTCGTGACGCCCACCAGCCTTTGAGGCCTGACATCTCGTTCCGACAAACTAGTACCGCGATGATATATTTATGGCCGTGTAACCAGGCAATGGTAATAGTCTAGGCGGCAAGTGAGCGACCAGTTGCTGATTTGTCAGCTTTTAATATTTTTCATCTGGTTCTTGCACTCACAGTGTTCCTAACTTCGTAAATATGTCACCTCGCCTGGAACGCAAAATTAGGTGCACTCAAAAAGTGTTTACTTTCTGTATTCCTGTAACCTTGCCTGCTAGGTGGAAACTTCTGACCCCTGTGTTTATAGATTTAAAGCTCAGGACGTTTACCATGGGTTAAGCCCACTGCAATAAGTTACCTTCATTTTCAGAGTTTCTTCTAAGAGTATTTCATGGACTAAAGAACGTCTGTAGATGCTGCGAACACGCCTAAACAAGAAAGATATATATTTAACCTGTGCCACATCTTTCTTGTCTCACACTGCAAGAGCGCAATAAAAGATGGCAAAAACGATAATGAAGGCAGGCTCTGGTTAAACCGAACACTCTAAGCTTGAAGTGAAACGGGCGCCTGTGGCACCTCAGCACTGGTGCGGGAAAGAAAAGGCTCGCTAAAATAATCATAAAAAAAAAAACAAAGCAACAAAATTGACTTTGCTCAACACTCTAAGCGGGAATAACGAGAGAAAAGAACTGCAAGCTTCACCGAACTGCATTCAACGAGCAGCGGACGCGCAGCTCAAATCCCAACGCTGTCTCATTCGAATTTACACAAAAATGAGGAGAAACAAAAGCTTTCTCGTGCTACGTGTGCACCGTCCAGGGAGATCGGTGATTCGTATGCAGAATCGCATCCATGAAAAGGACAGGGCCCGACAGCGTCCGAACGGGAGCAAAGAGACTTATCTGCTTCGCGGGACTTGGCGCGCGTATGCAAACTCCTGAGTAGATGCGCATCTTGTCAGCCTAGACGAAGCCGCAATGGCCGCTATGGCGTTTCTTCGCACGCTGCCCGACCCGTGTTTGCGTTCCTGCTTGCGTAGCCGGCTTGCGGCATACATACGTTCCCAGGCCTGTCCGATTCATATATATATATATATATATATATATATATATATATATATATATATATATATATATATATATATATATATATATATATATATATATATATATATATATATATATATATATATATATATATATATATATATATATATATATATATATATGTATATATATATATAGCAGTGTAAACAAGCACGTGACGCTCCTGCGTATCCCTGCAGGGACATTGGTACCAGATGCGATTTTCGCGTGATGCATCTGGCCATTTGGGATGCAGGTCGCGAGCAGCTGTCTACCATATCACTTTATTATTTACTTTTTGGACGCCGTTAGCTAGAGAGTGCTGTGGCCAGCGGTGGCAGGCCGCGACTAGAACTCCTAGGGCTACTTATGGGCGAGGCACTGCGATGTGCCGTTTCCATCCGCGCAAATGACGAGTGAGGTGGCAATGCGCCTCTGGTGTTCAGGCGTAAAGACGACGGCAGATTAGCTGGCAGCCTATGCTGTGGTTGTGGTAATATAGCGTTACATCTAAAAAAAAAGGACATTGCGAATCGTGCGACCGCTGATAACAACACGCTGATAATAGCACCTCATGCCACCGATAATAAAAAGAGTGCATGCCACTTGCGTTGAAGGCTAAACCGGTACGTAGGATGCTTGAGGCCAGTAACGCACGAGGAAACTGTAATTTGCATGCCAGGTTTTGTCGGTTTTGGTTCATCATAAATAACTCTATGCGCATCGTTGGATACCTTCGCAAAAAATTTAATCTCCACCAGGTTCTTTAACATCATTCCATTATAAAACATTTGGCTGTTTTAAATTGGTTTATGTTGCATCAGTCTGGGATCTTAGGGTCAACTCTCATTTCTGAATTTAAACTGACTTTAATTCTGTTCAAAACCGCGGGTGTTGTTTCATACTTTCCAACTATCATCCAGTATTACTGCCATGAAATTTAGCCTTCTTCTCCCGTTTCTTTATCATCGCTATAGCTTCTTTGTGTACTTTTCACAAAATTTCACAAAAATTTCACAAAAAAATAGCTCCTTTTGCATGCTTACTGTGATTAAGAAGGAAATGAGGAGAACAAAATGTATAATACATCGAGTGCATGAAAGACGATATTCGGTTTCTGGGCAGTGGGGCACGTTTCCTCCCAAAGTTTCTTCGCACAGCAGATCTTGAGATAAGAGGAAAAGATAGCGTCGGAGCGCTCATTATTCCACTCGTAGAGATCGCCAGTAAACGCGCGGAAATTTCTTTTAATGTGCTGCATTGGAAATAGTGGCGGCGATGCGCGAGTTTCATCTCCATCCGCACTATGCCATCGTGCGGGCGTACCGTTAGAAGGCCCCCCCCAATAGGGACCGCTGTGCTTTTAATGCAGCGAGCTGAAGAAAAGCAGTTAGAATCGGTTCGGTCACGCTGCGAGGCGGAAGAAGGGGGAAGAGGGAGGGGAGGGGGAGTCTCGATATTTTAGCGCACCCTTCGCGCATAGAGGCATGCTTGGTGCTTCCCCTGTCTCTGATTTAAATGTGATACTTTGGTTTCTCATAAGTGCACTGAGTGATAGAGGATGAGGGCACACAGTTCGTTATGTATGCATTCCGACTGTGAAGAGCGCGTATGCTGGTGTTCAGGAAGTAAATGATGTCATACGTGGAATCCTTCATTTCCAGCCGATTCCGTGTTTGCAACTCGCTTAGTAACCTCTTTGAGTGTCGCTCAAATGAAATACTGCGATCTTTTACAGCACTACGCGTGATATCATCCGTTGTCTCGTATTGTAAGCGTTGAATCGATATATATCACTGTCCACTATAAAACAAACAAACAAACAAACAAACAAACAAACAAACAAACAAACAGGTCATTTTCCGCAGTTAACTCAGAAAGCGTTCGGGGTTCAGGGAATGTTCTTTCGAAGCCACATGATGTTCATTTCATGACATTTTCTAGGCCACACACGCCAATATAAGGACGGAAACGGAACGAGACAAGGTTTGGAAACCAGAGTTACACAATGCTCATAAACGTAGAGTGGAGCATTGAGATGTTTTACTGTGTTGAAATTCTTGTCTTTTGCATTGTTCCCCTCATGAACTGCGCCCACACACCCAGTCCATCAAAAGCACTTTCAGGTGATCCGTCAATGGGCGAAAAACAACATGTAAAGAACCAAGGTATCTATCGCTAGGCTGCTCTTCAGAAATTGTGCATTATTGTTCACCAAATAGAGCTACGCATCTCGTCAAAAACACAATTAAAGCCTAAAGAAGAGGGAAGCGTAGACTCATCGAGGAAATAAGTATGACACCTGCATTATATTTATGAGAAATATGCAAAAATCGCATCTTTTCTTAGTGGCTGCATTATGCAACCTAAAATATCAAAGCTACAAAACCACGCAGAAGCAGCACTCATGCAAAGCAAAATAAAAGGTTATTTCGTTATCGCACTAACTTTTCCCAGTTGCATATCTAGCGTTTTTTTTTTTTTTTTAGATTAACTTTTGCGGGGCTGTACGCTGAAAAACACCACGTCTAGAGCTTGAACGTCCTGTTCATTCTTCATTATTATCCTCTCAGTACATCGTCGTTGCGTACACCGTGTAGTCGTCATGCGGAATACGGAATGATACGCGTCAACAAAACTACCTCTCTCGCAGCTGCCATGGGAGGCAAGTAAAAGAAATGTAGATAACACCTCGGTCCACCCAGCTTTTTTGTAAGGAGCGAAGCCCCACGAAGCGGAGTGGAGAGATAGATACTTCCGCGTCGATGGCGGTCATGCAAGCGAAGATGGATTGCCGCGAATGGCTTGACATCTGCTGGATACATGACGCACCTTCGGATAAAGCATCGAAGGCCCCTCCCACGAATGCCCACAGGTCGGCGGAGCGTCAATAACTGACCGAAGGCACTACATGGAGAATGACTAGGATCAACATGTGCAGTGCGCGAAGTAGCCCATGGCAAAAAAAAAAAAAAAAAAAAAAAAAAAAAAAAAAAAAAAAAAAAAAAAACAGAAAAAAAAATAAAATAAATTACATTAGGCAACGCGGTCATAGTGGCAAAGCTGCAGTGATGGGGCGTAAGGCTTTAGAGCGGCATGGCCACTAAAAGCGAAAAACGCCAGAAGTTACTCATGCTAAAATAGTTGGTATTGCTTATAGCCGTCAAACTTTTCGAAAAAAGAAAAATAGCGTGAACAACAATGAGTTTTAGCAGCGCCTACGCAAAGTTGTCTCGCTCAGTGTTTTCCCACAAGATGGGCAGGTTTGATAGAGTGCCAAGCTTGTCAACACCTTCGAGGTCGTCTGCCCGAAAAGTGCCAGTGAGGAGGCTATCAATCTTACAGAGTTGCTTTAAATAAATTTGGCTCGCAGAAAAGATAAGTTCAACAAAAGGCAATGTGAGCAAGAAGGGTTCATCTTGTTCGGTTTGAGAGGTAATGGCTTTTACTGTATTAAAGACTTCACGCAGTCTGTCTCGTCGCATCAAAAAGCCTTATTTTTCTCTTTTCTCTTTGCAGGTGAAATGGATTACTTTTCACTTCCAGAACTGACCCTAGACGTATAGCTAGCGCATAGAAAAAAGTGTGTGTGTGTGGGGGGGGGGGGGGGGGAAGTCGGATTGTCTGCCATAATTTGAACTAAGGGAATTTTACGTACCTGACATTGATACGCGCTATTCTGGTGTGAATTTATAGAAAATAAAGGAACTAAGCAGAAATAAACTCAAACTGGGTTACCATATATATAGCATTTCAAATCATGTCCTCTTGCCAACTGCGTGGCCAAGAGCGAAGGCCAGAATGAATGGCTGGCTTAGTTCCCGCATCTATAAAGACACACAGGCGTCGACAAGGAAGTTGGATGCAAAACATTTAGTTTTTTCTCTTTATTTTTCTGGACACACACGCACATTTCAGCAAGCACATACGAAGCCATAAACGAATGAAGCCAAAACGCAAATTCGCAGAACAGTGAATCGAAGCGAAAGAACAAACAAGTAAACAAACAAACAAACAAACAAAAAACAGGGCCCGCATAGAGGATACCGCGCTATTTTTTATCGCGTTCGCCTCGGCAAAAACTCATCGATTTTCTGCAAATACTGGTTGCGAAGCAAACTGCCGCGTTTACATCTCTTGTACAGCTATATGCGACATGATGGCCTACCCGTATACACATATAATTCAATACGGAGGGCCTGGGAATGTGTGCGTTAGCCGAGTGAAAGAAGACTCACTTCGTGCTCGAAGCTTACATTGCGTGCGTGCCCCCGAGCTATATCAGTTGCGGCAGTGGCTCGATGCGTTGAGGCTTCCCGCACAGTCAGTCGGAAGTCGCCGGTTATTGGGACCTAAGCCTATATAGACGCCGACTGATTTGCAGAAGCATTTCTTCTTGTTGCATTCCGAGCTCCTAGCTGGACGAGCATTTATTCGTTTCTTTTCCTTTCTTTCTGTTTGTGCTTGTTTCCTTCTAGCGCATTCCAGAAACCCAATATTACTCGGTTCCAGAGAACGCGCACATGCTCGCGCTCCGGGTGCCTCGACAAACGAGATAAAACAGCTGGCCTTGATTGCGCAACTATGTCCATGCCGAGTTCAATCAGTGGCAGGCAGTTTGATATTATACCGCGATCGGACCTGTTTGCGGCCGTTCACCGCAGAGGAAATGTGTTGGTGTCTTCGGGCCACCGTGAGGGGCGTTTCAGATGGGTATCGGGTTGCAAAAACATGAGCTAGTTCGGGCCGAGCGCACAGCGGCAGGGAGAAAAAGATACGCGGTCAACGTATCTAGTCGTACGAGAGATTAGCCTTCTCAACCAGGCCGGCGACGGGCTACGCATTCACGGTCGCGTGCTTGTTTCCTTTAGCATAGCTCGCTTTGCGTGTGTGAACGATTGTCAACGGATTAATCTCCTCTCATTGTTTGCGAAGATGATTAATCAGCTTATTGCATGCAAGAGCTTGTAGTGGCTTCAAGTTGTTTACCAGTAGCCTCTTGAAGCTGAAGAAATGAAAAAAAAAAAGAATTAACTGCTTGCATTACAGCCAGCGTAAATGAATAACGCTTGACCGAGCCCTTGCAGAAAATTGGTTTCGGAATAACGATGTTCAAAAAACAAAGCACGTGGGACAAACCTGGCCGCCATAGTACGAAGAGAATATTCTTCATACTTTACTGGTAATAGAGACAAATGTACGAAACGCTGTCGCCTTCACCCATTTGCCAAAGGCATGTACTTGAACACCTTTTCGGGCATGCATGTAGAAAAAGAGAAGCACTCTGAACCTCACAAGTGGAAAAGCTCACAAGTGAAAAAAAAAGTGGAAGGCCGCTCCAACTATCACGGCGTTCCGCTGCAAGAGAACATAAAAGAAACCAGACCGAATACTGCCGCATAATTTACTGCCATCACAGCAGGCAGTTCAGCGCCCCTTATATATAGACTGAGTGAAGAAGCACTACTGGGATTGAGTCATTAATTGTTAATTTTCCCAATAGTACCACAAACACAGTGCTAAAGGGATCCGAAAGATACACGGAGCCCTTTTAACATCGTAATCAGAGGAAGCGGCAAGTTAAAGGCGGGAAACGAACGCATAGAGATCCCATACGTTCAGGTTCGTCGTCGCGCCGAATGGCCCCTATGTCGTTTTCGGGTTTGCGTGAGAAGAGTTCGTGTCCCGCACCGAAATGCAGCTAACGGGCCATTCTGTGCGATCTCCCGCGACGACGACGGCGCACGTACGGGGCCAATCGGGATGGTGGAAGGAGGGGGGCTCATATTTTTTGTCTACACATTGCACCAAACCAGTATCGGAAACGGGCGAGGCTGAACAGTCCTCGAAGGTTTGTTGTTGCAGTGTGGCGTTCCTTAGCAGACAGTGTACGCGCCGCTCGCTCCAGGTTTAGCCCTCCTTTTTTTTATGCTCCTTCTTTCACCGCGTGCATTATTTATCCTCCTTCTCGTCGATTCGCATTTCCTTGTCTCAGGTTTCGCGATCACGACGATGTCCGCCGACTACCATCTTGTCCGGTGTTGATCGTTATGCGCGCCTCGACGGGCACCGATTCCCACTCTCTCAACGATTGCCTAAATGAGGTTTACGATACTGCAGTATAACAGAGTGCACCGAGTCAGGTCCAGTCGGGTTTCACTTAACTTTAAACTGCGAAGGCTATGCGTGACTAGCGTGGCATTAACAATGAATAGCAATAAAGCAATTGTTCCAGCATTCCAGGTGAACGGCATTCATAGCTATTACAAATTCACTTCCCTTTTCTGCGCCCGCTTTCATTGGCTGGTACGGTACACACGACGGGTCTTTAAATTGTGTCCTGTTATGCGTGCTTCCTCTCGTTGCTGCCTGGGTTGCGAACATCAGAACGGTTCAGATGTGGCGGTTTTAGCCACTTACACCTATCATTGTAGATGATACCTCATGTTTCATTGCGTAATCTGCAACTAAGGAGCTGTAGAAAATGTGCTTGAAAGGTGGCTATGGCACAAAGAAGGCTTTTTGAGTGAGTGTATGAAAAATATAGGTGCAGATAGGTGCAGCGGTGGCGTAGCGGTAGAACATACGCCTCGCATGCAAGAAGACCGAGGCTCAAATCCCGGTGCCACGCAATTCTCTACCGTATAAAAAAAAAAGAAAAAAAAAAAACTCCGCGTGTCGATGGAATTGCATAAACAGGTTTGGGGTGCGACCTGATGCCGGTGAACACCTCCGGCAACGCACTCCCTCACCAGAACAGGAGTTGGCCACCCTGGTGCAGTAATTGGCCGCAACCTCTCATGATTACTTCCATAAAACCCCGGCCCTCAGTCACCAGCGGCTGCGGAACAACTGACCACGGCGGCGGTCAGACCTGTGGCGCAGCAAGGGGTGCTAAGGATTCCTGGCTTCGCTGGACAGGCCGTCATTGGAAACTGACCCTGGCGCGAGAACTAGGAGTAGGTTCCCTTGAAGCAGTTCGCAGGAGTCAAGTGGATGCAGTTAGCACAGAACCGGGTTAATTGGAGAAATATGGGAGAGGCCTTCGCGCTGCAGTGGGTATAGTCAGGCTGATGATGATGATGATGAAAAATATCCTCTGCTTAAAAATTTTGACTAGTATTAAATAATCATTATTTTTCGTGTTACATTGCAGCTGATGAGAGGTTCGAATAGTAGTGTAACCAATCGTAAGCACTCTCTTCGTTAGCGAGTGTTGCAACGCATCTGACTGAGAATTCTAAATTGTAGTCACCGTCAGTGAGGTTCTCACGAGTAGAAATAATGATATTGATCCTGATTCTGCAGCCATAAGTATTATCTGCTCCAGTCCCCTCATAGTGAGCGTTTGCTAGGCGTAAATAGATCTCCGAAAACTGATAGATGTCCACGTAAAGAAAAAATGATGACCTATTCCCTCTTTTTTCACACAGGCTCCTATTCAACGCAATTTTCAATTATAGTCACATTGCTCAGTCGTACCTAATGCAACTGTATAGAATAGCTGCACCAACAAGTTGCAGCTATTTATAAAAGACGCGAAAAAGTCATAAGAGCGACATATTATTTTTTCGAAATTCTGACAGAGGCGTGACCTTTACAGGAATGTCACCCGTTTCTTTTCCACTCAATCACTAACGCAGATAGTACGCACGCGTTTGTGCGACGACCTGTATGTTAAAACAAAGAAACGAATTGCGTCCGACCTGATTGAAAATTCGCAGATACAAATACCGGTGGGTACCAGCGGCAATAAAAAGACTGGCCTTTTTATTTTCTGAAGTCACGTTGCCAGATCAGGCGCTTAGCGCGTGCGACCCGAGGCAGCCGGTGCGATGCGGCTTCAAAGTGGCTTGCTTTTCTGCTCTCACTTTCATTTTATTATTATTGTGTTGTGAACCTCAAATAAGGTTGCAAATTTCTTTATAAGCAGTGGCTAACTCCTAATCAGCTTCCGCTGCGACTTCTATGCGTACACCGTAAGCCTAGCAACACTAAAGTGACACCCCCCACCCCATGTTGGGAGGCGCGGTGCTGAGTATAAGCGTACCACCACTGGCATGGGTGCACATTATTTGACAAATCTTCAAAAGGCGAAGGTTGCGATGACGTTTTTATCGTTTTTTTTTTGTTTGTCCAAGCACCTCAAACATGACACGGCTTCAAATTAGAGAATAATTCACATTTTAGGTTCAATGATCCATATTTGGGAAAAGCTGAGAAAAAAAAAACACTTTCCATAATTCTTTCATCAGCACATTCATTTTTATCCTCGCCTATTCTTAGCTCAAGGTTCACTCGTCAGAACTTCATCTGTCGTTTCATTCGTAAAAGAAGCAAATATTTTAAATGTCTGAAAATTTTAAAGCAATTCTTTAGGTGTCTCTCACACAGATAGCTCACTAAACCTTAGGCTTTGAGCATGATGGCCTTAGTAGCTTATTTGCTATAAACCTAACTCAAACTCAATAGGTGTTGCGAAAGTTCTTCCACACGAAAACTTCGATATGCTATATATTAGCCGAGGTCAACCTGGCAGGCCGCCTGATCTTCAACGAGCCAGAGGTTATAGTTTGGTTATATAGCTTAACATGGTGTACCGCCACTTGATTTTTGACGACAGATACGGCATCACGTGTTCCCTCGTGCAGTTGACGGCGTGCTTGACTCCCCAGTCTCGGATATATTCGCTGCAAAACTGTCTGCCTAACCAAAGCTAAACCTTGCAAAACGACGCTTTGACTTCGCCTTACTTTAGTTTATCAGGATTAAACCTCAGCCATTTTGGACATTAATAAACATTAGCTCTGCCGTTAGCATGAAGTTTGGCACTCACTTTCAAGGAGTACTTATCGGGTGCGACTGCCCCAACTGTTTCCTTTTTCACTCGAGCTTAGCAGGTGCAAGCTATAGCATGTTTGGTTGGGTTTGATAATATAAGTAGAGACCTCGGAATAAAAATCCCAAAGTCAAAAGTGAAAGGTCAATGTGGCTTTGCTGCATTGTGTGAATTACCGTACTAGGGAACATCGAATGTGACGTCACGGTCTGGCGGGCCAGTCAGGAATCAGTCAAGCTCAAGATCCAAGATCATTGCTCTGTTCTGGCGTCTATATGAGTGCTTCCTCACTAATAAGATGGTTTATGCAGAACTGAGCCATTGCCGCGTAATGGTGATGACTCTGTGTGATCGGAGTTGTTGGCGGAATCTGCGCACACTCAGAAACGACGCGTCGTAGGCATTGCCGTACGACGTGTCGCAGGCAGCTTTCGCAGTCGGCAGCACTCTTCGAAACATGACAAGCGGAATAGTTGCATGCACAAGGGAAATACATTTGCTCTCTCCCATATGTATTTTTTTCTTCTTCTTCTTTCAAGTATCCAGCCAGCGGATTGGAGGGAGCGCTCATTACACGAGTGCTGCTCTTACACTAATCTCTATGGTAATTCAAAAGGATATATGCATTAAACAGTGAAGCAACGAATTATAGGGATGACTTGCATAGCCGCAAGGGCTGCGTTATAGAAACCGCTTTAGAGCTCCCCAGCAACGGCCGCTCGCCGTCCTCCATTGAGAAGATTAAAATAGCCGTCCCGACTCCCAATCAAGTACATGCGAATCGTTTCTAGCGTCCGAAAAGTTTTTAATTGCGCGGGTGCTAGCATGGCGTGCTTTGCGCAACAACACCCTCCTCTGAATTGTGCGTTACTCTATGCTGCATACTGTGTAACGCTGGACAGTTCTGACTGAGGCAAAAAATCACCAACATTGTGGCACTCTTGCTGATTGGACGATGCTTGGAGATAGTTGGGGTGGGGTTTTCTGAGTTCCGCGCGAACGAAGATGGGCGGGCGCTTGGCGATTGCGATTCTCGTGCGGATATCTCCACCATTAGTGAAAACGCAGCCCACGCGCAAGCTTTTCTAATGGTTATGTGTGACAATGAAGCATCGGAGTATTGTCGTACTCCTGGGAAAGCTCGGAAATCGCCACGCTTTTTAAAGAATCCCCAAGATGAGCTTTGGTTAATCAAACCGTTCACAGCTGGTGCAGTCAGTCGACACAGGGAAGGATATCACGATTTTCGTTAACGGGTTTGGAATTTTCTATCTCGCGAGAAGCGTGCACTTGAAGCTCTTTATTTTGCTTGGTGCAGTAAGAAAATGGGGCCGACGTTTCCGTCCCTTACTGCTCTTTTGTTCTAGCGGAGCGCCTTTGAGGTTCTTCATTCGCATACTGTAGCTCCTGCGGCTGACCCTCCCCTCTATTTATTTTTGTGTCCGTATGAATCGCTACGATTGCCACTAACGCGATTCAATCAAAATGCAACGGAGCAGAACTCACACGTACTGAATGTCATTTTCATTTCATTTTCTTTATTCGTGACAGCCTGTAGAGAGCGCTTTGTGCATTCTGTAGATGCTTTAATACGCCTGGATTCTGTAAATGTCTTCATCGCTCATGCACCACATAAGCTCGGAGATTTTCTGCAGCCATAATGATGTGGCTAAACGCACGTGTCCACTAACGAGTTTCGAAGGTTGCGCAACTGAGTTCCGTCGACCAAATACAAGCACCGATCCCTACGAAGTGTTCACCGGCGTACGACTCGCTTCTCGACAGCCCTATCTCCGTTTGAGATTTGCACGAAGAGCCGACTGTCGCCCCTTTTCAACTCTTTTCGTCTGCTACCACACTTGACGCATAATCAGTTCGGACTTCTTTCAGGCATGGATATTTGCAATTATTTCAGCGAGGAAAAAGATCTTATGATTATGCCCATGTGCAGGGTGTTTTCGGTAGCTGGCCTTTCATTTCTGGAATTGCTACTGGCATAGATTAAAAAAAAAAAAAAAAAACTACAATTTTCTTCTAGCCACATTGCGACAGAGCACGCCAACTATTAATTCCCGTGTGAGCATGATAGAACATCATATCGGATTGCCGTTTCAAATTACGGAATATTCCGGCTTTCCACATTTTGCAACTCCTCACTCGAACCTCGTCAGAGCTGATGGAACATGCAGGATCTTGCCTTCTTCTTTCTTTCATGCATACGAAAAGGGGAAAAAAAGCAAAAACAAAACACTGGGCTCATTAGACCCTGAAATGCATACCGCTATTCATCGAGCGCTCAAGAAGCAGTATTAATTTGACAGCATTAGCATGGTGAAAATGCGAAAGTTACGCGATAAAGAAGTGATGCAAGATTATAAGCCTTCTCGTTTGGAGCTGTTCGGTGCTTAGACGCAGAAGGCTTCATGGCGCAAGAGGTGGTCGGTGTTGGAATTTTCCTGACTGGGGAGTCACCGTGCAGTATTCTTCGTTGTTGCTAGAGTCAGCAGCGCAGAGAATAAAGCACGGCTGGAGTGTTCATGTGCGCGCGCCCCGTACGTGCGTGCGTGCGCGCCGGAGTGTGCGTGCATCATCGTTGTTTACATATTCAACAGGGTACCTTCGTCAAAAGTTAACGCTCGATTGGATTTTCGCCGCTTCCGAGCACTCATTATGACATTAATGCTCCGTCCCGGTGAATAATTTAGCCCAGATAAATGGAACTGCCGCCTGAGCCCGGCAGCCTCACGCATACACAGGTCTGCGCAGACAAGTGCAAAAGAGAATGTAAAACAGGAGAGAGCAAGGAGGCTGCCTATACAGCTTTTGCGTTGCCGCGAGGCGCTTCTCGGCCGTTATCGGGAGCTCTTTTTGTCTCCACGATAGGCGGCACGCGGCGACAAGCTTATGCACTTAGGAGTCAGTTCTAATGCGGCCTGTTTGACTAAACGCGTATGTTTTCCCGACAGCTATATTCGAGTCGCGCAGCTCTGGGAAAGTTCTGAATGCTTGATAATGAAGAGTTTGCTACACACGAGCTTGGCACTCCACTCGGACGGCGACCCATCTCCAAGCCTGAGTCGCCGGCGTTTTCATAATTCCTGCTCCGGATTTGCCCTCAGCGTTTAGGCAGCGCATTACTCATGCTCGCGGGGGGGCTGCATTCGGCTTGCGCTTAAAAAGAAAAACAAAGTACTTGCTTTCCACTCTCTTCAAAATGCAGTTCCCCTATAGAGTGGAATATCAAGCAGCCTTTTAAGCTGCTTGCAATGCGATGGCGTATAGCAGCCTTTTGAGATGCCTAAAATGCGATTATATTTTTGCGCCGTGTCTCTAAAGAAACAAAAAGCATATTCTAGTGTCCGCGCTCCTCACACGCATCGTCATTTCTTTTAGTACTTCCTTTCATTTTTTTTTAAATATGCAGAGAAAATCGTGTTGCAGTGTTTCCATTTGTTCCGCACGCATATCGCGAATTATTCCTTAGAAATTAATGCTCGCTAGGCTAACTGCGTATTGCACACGCACGCATGGCGCACAATTACGCTTCGTCAGCGTCAGTTTGTGCTGCCGAGGCATGCGTGATTGATCTTTCCTGCCCCCTGCAAGCAAATAAATATTATGGTGCATGTTGCAACATGACGCATAAGTTCAGAAGAACAATTTAAATTTAAAGAGTAGGCGCAATAATAAGCCTAATAATAAACTCTTCAGCGCCATATTGCGCAACTTCTGCTAACAGTGTTTAGCAACTACATTGGACACGACCAAGGGTCTAATTAGGCTGCACTTCCTTTAATCGGGAATTTTCTCAGTGTCATGAAGCCCCAGAGTGTAAATTTCCATTGGTCACTCTGGCTAAGAGCACATCACTTAATCGGCTGGCCTTGGCCGCACAGTGAAGAAATAAAACGGCGAAAAGAAATATATCCCCTCCCACGCCAGCCATCGAAATATCGAATAGAAATAGAAGAACTTGAGAGATACGATAACCGAAACCGCATAACAAAAAAATGCTGGCGAGAACTATGTCATCCAAGGAGCCGACGCTCTGCTCTAGTTCTACAAGCCGCAAAACGCAAAGAAATCGCACAAGCTTCAACCCTCTTTTATCATTTTTTTTCTTTCGCTGCGCACAATTTTGCAATAGCGACTGTAACGAAGTTTTCAGTCGCTTTTCTTTCTTTTTATTTCTGCACCAAGATCTCAGCCGCCGGCCGCGTATTCTTAGCGAGGTCGGTCGTGCTCCCCTCCGCAAGACGCAGCGGCGGTGCAAGGAAGGCGCGTTACCCGGGTAAGGTAATGAGCGAAAGAGAGGCCATCTTTTCCTTTCTCTTTCTGCTCGACCCGCCATCTCCTCTCCATTACTTCCCTTCGCCCTCACCATTGACGTCAATGGCATCCTCCTTGCCAGATCGAGTGGAAGGAGATCGCTCCTTTCCTCCCGAAACGCTCACCTTTCCCTCATCTCTCGTCCCATCGAACCTTCCCTCCATTGCGAACGCAAAAGCGCCAGCGCTCTCCATCCAACAGGTAGTCGACTGTTGCACAGGCCACCGCCGCCACGCGGGGAGTTTTTTCTGTCTAAAGCGAGTGAGGGAGAAAATCGGAGGGAAGTTCCAAACTGCGGTCACCATGGAGACAAACCCTTCGGGGAAGCTCTGGAGCAGCCGCCCTCCCCACGCTCCCGACGTTGCTCTCCCGACCGCCACTGCTGCCCTCTCCACAGGTGCGCGCAGGCGCGCGCCAGGGGGAGCCGAGCCGGCCCCAGCGACAGGTGGAGCACGTAGCGCCCTCGTTCCACGCCAACGGCGAAACTGCGAACTAGTCACACGGAAGGCACGCTTTTCTGTGCGCGGACGCTGGGCCGTGTGCCTCTCGAGAGCCAACGATGATGGGAATGGAGCCTGAGCGTTTGCAAGCAGATAACTTCGGGATCAGCTTTTTTATTTCTGCCGCTTTCGAATCACGCTTATACTCTGTCGATGCCAAGTAGGCTGTTTCTCTGCTCTCTTTGTATTTGCCGTGTTTTTGGCTCCATATTAGTTGGCGGGAATCGCAAAGCTCTTCGAAATTCCTACTTCTCATGCAGGGTTGCTGTCGGAGGGAGACAACTGAACATAACACGACAAGACGATGTGAAATGACCTTAATTAATTTGTTCCTAATAAACACCTGTGGTGAAAGGCTCTCAGTCAGACGCACACACGCACAAAAAAAAAAGTGGTGACGGGGCGTACTTGACTGAAATTGCAAATTTATATTCTTCGGCCGACCAGCAGACGTTTTCTCAGGTGAGCAAGGAATATCTAAGGAAAATCAGACTCGCGCAAACTCTTTGGTCAAGTGCGCATTGTGAATTGAAAGCTTACTGTATTTTACTTTAGCCTGTTTTGTTACGCTCACCATTGCAACTTTGTGATGTCACTCATGGCAAAAATTTCTTGAACATCATGCATGCAGTTTTTAATACCTGGAGTTACATTCATTGTTAGCAGAGCAACTGTAGCTTCTAAGAAATGAAGCGTGTAAATCTAATGCGATTGTTCGTCTTCCCCGTACATCCGTCGCTACTTACTGCATCTTTCTGAAGAGCCGAGACTAGATAGGAGCCCCAGCAGTATAACAAATTTGGGTGGTGGGGTTACGGAAAGCGTTTCTCACTTTATTTTTTTTGCAATCCCATCAGATATTTATCGAGGATTCGCAAACACGTGTCGGACTACTCGGTCACTAGGCCAGGGGACAAAGGCGATTCAGTCTGGAGGTGCAGAAACGCGATCTGCGGGCAGTCGTGACTGAATAGCGCCGGCCCAGAAAGGCGAGTGAAAGATCGAAGCCAACCGAAACGCAAGAGCGTAAACAACGACTTGTAGAACGCGAGGTAAAATAAAAATCGGCTCAAGTGTCTATTCTGCCCCCTTCTCACCATCACTACCCTACAATTCCTTCTGTCTCTCCCTCTCTTTCCATCTCTCCTTACCTACTTGAAAAGAGACACGAAACACTTCCAGCTGTGAGAGGGTAAAGGAATGGAGTATGAGAAGGAAAGGCAAGACGGCAACCACCATTCCCGCTCGCCGTTGGGTGGCAGGTGCGTCCCTAGTTGCGCGTCATCCCGGGATCCCGACCACAGACTCCACCTCTTTTCTCTCCTCTCCCTTTTCTCTTTCCTGGATGCCGCTCTCGCTACCGCTTGCTATTTCTGTGTTCTCGGACCCTCTCCGACCACATGGTTCTTTTTCGTTCAATTTTTATGAAGTCGGCCCTTTGCGCGTTATCCTTTTCTCATCTAAAAGCGCTATTTCTTTTTTCGTTTTCACGACGAGCTGCATTTGCTAAACGCGGTATTTCCTCGGTGTCTGAAAATTTCGTCAGAGACCTCCAAAAGACGCAAATTCTTCCTTTAATTACTGTGTGCTTTTTTGTTAACCAATGGATTTCCTCCTCAATGCTTATTGAGTAAAAAAAAAAAAAAAGACATGAATTACAGAACAACGTTTCTGGCAAAATCAGAATCGAGGATAACGCAGAGAGCAGTCCGTAAGAGAAGATGAAAGACGGTGATTACATTGAACTTTGATGTTCCGGGGTTCGTGCTGAAAAGCAAGCACTTTGTGATGTTGAGCTGCAGCTAGTTTCATGGCGTGCCTCATATGAAGCGCGTTGCCTGACTGAAGGCCCCCTGGTGTCTGGCCACTGCGAATCAGACACTGTGCAGGTAGGTTCTCCTTATGCTGTGATATTGTTGTTGGTACCGTATCTCTCTCTTGTTGTTCTCTTTGAAGTGCGGTGGCATGCATCACTGATTAAATGCTCTCCTCTGCTCCACAGTCGAGGCGTCTAGCGAGTAAACAGTGTAAGACCGCCTAAATGACTACATACTTCGCTTCTTTACTTCTTACATGATTATTTAGTATACGTATTAAGCACCATACTACTCTTGCAATAGAAGCAGCTTTTTGCACATCTAGTGTACTGTGTATATCGTGAACTTGGCGCGTTCACATCGAATTTCCTTATTCGGAGATTAAGACAGAGCAAGCAGATGTTAGATCTTAGGAAACAATTTAAAAAAAAACATGATCTCTGATTATAACAGTACATTTACTATTAGTAGGCCGGATCCGCTTCACAATGTTTTTGACATAGGAGGAATTCACACAGCTAATAATTTTGGTGTGATTCTCGCAAAGCTGTGTGCAACCCTACGCTCCCACCAAAACTCAACAGCTGCTTGTTCCACTGTTAAAGAAATAAAAAAAAAACATCGCCTGTACGTAAGACACCGAAATCCAGAGATGAATTTATTTATTTATTTATTTATTCATACTGCAGACCCAGTGAAGGGTCCTGGCAGGAGGGGCAATAATTCCAAAAGAAAACAGAAAAGCATAAATTGCAAAAATATGAACATAAAATATACACGAGTACAAGCAAGACAGCAAATCAATGCACGGCCTTTTCTAAGGAATCAAAGTCCTGAAGGGATGATAATGGCAGGTTATTCCATTCGGTTGTGGTGCGCGGGAAAAAAGAAAATTTGAAAATGTTAGTTCTGGCAAAGTAAGGTGTTAGTGATTCGGTGTGCGTATTTCTTGTTGCCCTAGACGATGCCGGTTTAAGATACAAATCAGGAGCCATTGATAATTTATTATTTTTTAGTAGAAAGAGAAATTTTAGCCTGTGTATTCTGCGCCGAGATTCAAGGGACTGCGTGTTATGTTTAAGCATTAGGGTAGATGGTGAGTCAGTGCTGTGATATTTAGAAAATATAAACCGAACAGTCTTGCGTTGAATTCTTTCGAGAACATTAATGTTAGTTTTAGTGTGTGGATCCCAAACAGTACACGCGTACTCAAGTTCAGGTCTAATCATGGTGTTATATGCTAGCTGTTTGACGTCGGAAGGAGCTTGTTTTAACTTGTGTCTAAGAAAACAAAGGTTACGGAAAGAAGATGAGCATACAGTGTCAATATGTTTGTTCCAGCTAAGTTTATTCGTTATTTATCTGCGACTGGCGAAACGTGCAATGTTCGTCTCATGGACATGCAAAGAAGAGGTGGCTTGGGACAGTGCTAGCATGGACACAAAAAGAAAAACGAAGTGGTGAAGATTTAGAATCAGCGGTAAGATTACAGCAATTTGGTTGTCTGCAGCTTGAGGAAAACAGCAGTCGTCGGAGGCCTTTGCGAGAGGCCCTTGTCTCACATTTTATGAAAATATATTTATTCTGCTGATAATAAGGTGATGCTGAGATCTTGATGCCTATTCGCATCAACACAAATTTCAGGTATAAAAATGTCTCTTAAGACACTTTAAAGCAGATCTACATTGGCCGATCACCACTCCTCACTTTACATGGCTTTTAGGTTAAAATGCGTGGATAAGCGAGCTTCAATGGCCTAACTGCGTCCCCCCAAGCGAGAACAAGCAAAAAATACCGAATACTCACATACTCTCCGGTCTTCGATAACATCGCCCCTTTAATTGTGGCTGAAGCAACACGCCATGAAAGTAGTGGACAAGCTTAGTAACGCTCACACGCAAAAGCTGCTTGTTTGCCGGCGCCGACAGGCGGTAATTAGTGGTCATCTTGAAGACAAGCAACAGCGCGGCCAAGAGCTGCTTGTCCATCCCCCCCCCCCCCCCTCCCCGCTTTTTTATTTCCTCGCTTCCCGTTCGTCTGGCTGGCTTTGGGATTTCTCCCCTCTGGCCCAACTGAGCGCACTGTGCGACATCACTAAGGAAGTAGGCAGCCCGCGCAAACGATTCCTGAGCGTTATTTGGCACGGAAAATGATAAGAAAAGGAGAAGCATTCCAAGGCAGAGCGGTACAAAAGTTAAAGGCCAGCTCACCTCTTTTTTTTCTCTCTCTCTATCTTTTCTTCACCCTGAACCCTTTCTCGTAGCTATCTTGTTTCAGTCAATCGAAGTCCGCAGAGGCTCCCAAGGGCCCTGCCTGACCCCTCTTCCACGCACTCTACTCTGGAGGACTCTTCACGTTTTGTGTGGATGCGGTGACATCCTGGCTAGTCGCGGACATGACCTCAGGACCTGTAGCATCGGACTGCGGTGCGTGTTGTGCTGGTGTTCCTATTTTAAGTTCTTCTGTGCTGGCCTTAGTTTCGTACGCACTCATGGAAAGAAACAAAAATACGAAAATGCTCACCAAAGGTTTTGAAACCAAGAAAGTATATAGTCAAGGCACTCTTGTCTCCCGGTAGACAGCCGGATGTGATCACTTCTTGTAGTGAACGCAGTGAGTTGGCTAGGGGTCGCGTTTTTTGCTGGCTGTACAACGTTCCGCCAAACAGGACATTCTGCTATTACGTTCAGTTCTGCCGCGCACTTCCTACCTTTATTCGGTGGACACTTTTTCATTTCATTTTATTTATTAAAGGCTTTAAAGGCCCGAGGGCACTGCATAAGGCGGAGGCAATAACATTGTAAAACAATATGCCAACACCAGTTCAAGAAACAAAACAAAGAAAGAAAACGAAACAAACAGAAACAAAATTTTTAAAACCAGACTATTAGGTATAAGCTTACAGCTGCTTCATCGGAGAGTACTCTAAGCAACCAACTGTCGAGCTGTAGCAGCAGAGAAAGAGGAGTGAGTGAAAAATATCACACATGTTTCCTCGCGCATAAACTCCGTGACTCAGAAACGAGGAGGACTTTTCTTTTATACGCTACAGCTATGAAACCAACTGATAGAAGTTTTTACGGAATTGCACATTAGCTTCCGCTTTTCTTTTGAGTTATTTTTATCGCTTTTTGTATTATTTTTACTACGTGTAAGAACATCGCATTCTTTCGTAGTCTGCGTATGCGTCAGGCGGCAGTGATGAGATTATCACATGTTTCCTGACAGATAATATTTATTCATCTAGTTAATTTATGCGTTTCTTTATTGCTTTTAGGTTCTTTGCAGAAGGTCATTTTGACATTTCAGCCTCGACATGAGTCGCAGTCATCAGTGCGAGAGTAGGCGTCACGCTTAAAGCGCCAGAACTGTGTATTTGGCCATTCTTTTTCCCTTGTTATTATAATCCCGACATTACCAGCAGACTCGATTTCTGACTGTGACATGATCTTTTCTTCTTCTTTTTTTTTTTTTTTAATATCAGTGCGAAGGCCGTTTTCTGGCCACAGCTTTCTGTCACACATTCTGGTCGCATGGAGCATGGTGTTCTCGCTTTAAAACACGGTGTCAGAAACAGCAAAAGCATAAAGAAACAAGCATGCAGAAGCATAATCGGCAGCGATGAGAGAAGTGCTTTCGCATTATTGCACCTAAGCAGACGTAAGTGAAACCTTGGAATTGTTAAATTAAATTCTATTCGATAGTATTCAAGACGTCCATTTAGCCTGGAACGTCCTCAACAAACCAAGAAGCATCAGACAACACATACATTCATCAATGCCTCATAGGCGGAAATCCACAGATTAAGCGTACTGCATAACTTCGCAAATTGCTCGTGATAACTGCGAAAAGGGGACCGTGATTCTGCGTGATTGCAGCCAATTTTCTTTTGACATGCTAGCAATGCCTTCAGTGTCTGTTGTGTTTAACTTAGACTGGTGTGTTTAACGCTCATTGCCTTAGGAATACAAAGACCATACTTGCTTGAGCGGAAATGAATCCCCATCACTAAATTTTCGTAAGTCAACATGCATGAACGGCAGGTATTTTCTTTAAAAAGCCACTGACATAACGCACATGTGGTGTTAAACTGTTTTCTATTACTAGAGTTTCTCTTTACTCGAACAGACGGTGTGCACTAACCACACTTACTGTAATCATGCTATGAGGGTCGATGAAAAGGAATTAAAAGAGCTTTTAAGCAACTGTTCCACACAGATGTAATGTGTATAGATAATTGAACAAAACTTGTGGTGAGACGAGATTGTGCGTAGGCTTTGCAAAGGGAATAATAGCGCACCGGAAAACACACATGATAGGACAGAAAAATATAGGACATGTGCTAACCATGTCCTGCCCTGCCTCAGTCCTTTCCTGTCCTGTCCGGTCTCTTCCTGTAGTAAATAGAAAGAAGCGAGACTACCGCCTTGCATTAGTACGTAAACACTTTTTAATTGCATGATCTGGATATTTTCACGCACAAGATATCAGGTGCGGGGTGAAAAAAAAAAAAAAAAACGCTGTCATAAGACATAAGCGCGGCGAATCAACGGGCTCCAATCTTGGTATTTTATTTATTTAACGAAATAAGAATAAGATTAAAACCGGGAATTCAATTCAATCCACCCGCGACTCCTCGCGCTGCAATAAATTATGCCTTCTTATATGCCATCTGAATGTTCAGTCGGCATCTTCTTATTTCTTTGCAGCATTTTGACATACATTCAGAACTGCGGGCTCTATTTACGAGATGAATTCATTTTCGGCGATACCTATGGCGTAGTTCGAAGAGGCTGCTTATTCTTCTTTTATTTTTTTATTTTTTTTTTGTGCTGCGTACACAGTTTTAAAACACCGTCTCTTGAACACAGCTTTGCGTTTACGTTGTGAGGGCAGTTCCTTCAGGGGAATGCTGGAGTCTCTCACTTTCTCTTTCCTTGTCTAGTGGGTTCCGTTCAGCGGTGTCACTCCCTTTCAGGCGCGGAGTGAATGGTCTGCGCCAGCAACATGGGCGCCTGATCGTTAGAAGCATTCCCTCGGAATATTATTGGCTCCTGGTGGCCTATAATGCGGGGCGTGTGGGCGCCTCCATTGCCTTTTCTTCTCCTATCTCAAATGGGAATTAATGAGCCATCGACACATTCCTCTAATCAACCTCGCCGTTCGTCTCAAATTTCTTGTCAACAAAACTTAATTTTTAGCACCGGGTTCTTGCGTACGAGCATAAAAATTGTTAAATAAATAACGAAGCATCAAAGGCTTCACAATTTCAATTTTAGAAAGTGCTTTTGCATTAGCTGGTTAGCCTGAAGTCGGTCCTTTTTATCCGTATCTTACAAGAATTAGTTTGTATCTCGGTACTTGTGCCGTGATAAAGTTTTGAATGCGATAGTATGTCAAATTGTGCATTTTAATTTACCATTTTATTTTTGATGTGTCAGATTTGACGACTGAACCCTCAAGAAATGAATGCTGTATGCTGCACAGAGGATATAGATAAAAAATATAAATTTATGCAGCGCCCCGCCCCGTTGGCGCAAAATTTATATTTGAACTTGAATGTTTTTTCGCTATACATGTAAAATTCACTATATCGGATACTTAGCGTATCTCAAACAAGGTTCATCCATCTGAGATGTGCCCTACTTTCCTCTGCTATAAACACATTTTCCTTTTTTCAACGCTTGTCTCTAATTCGTTCACCTTGCTTTTATCTCATAAATCTAACCTTTTTCTTCTGCATGCCCCTTTCGTTTTTCGTTTTTTTTTTTTTTTTTTTCAGGTGAATATTTCAGGCTCATGATATTGCCATAGCTTTCTTGTAAAAGAAGAGGAAACGGCGGGTGCAAGAGTCCCATGTGTGCGTTTCCCATCCAGAATGTTCATATGAAAGGAGCTGCTAGAGCTGTACCCTGTCATCTGGTCCCAGAACGTAATACAACCCACTGACCAATCGCACGTCCGATGACCGCCATTGGCGAAAAAGAGCTGAGCGCTGGCGCGCCATTGCACCTCCACCAGATAACTACAACCTGCCAGGTTCATACCCGTGATTTTTCTTTTTTTTTTTTTAGGTTGCGAGGCTTATAAAGAGCGGCCGTTGTTCCATTTTGGACGACGGGGGGTTACTAACGCTCCCGCATTGAATGCTTGCCAGTGATGGCATGTTTATGGTTTTGCAAGGATCCTAGGCTTCAAACAGTCGACGCCACCTTCGCATATGGAGGTTTTATTTTTAATTTTTTAAACATGGCGGTGCATGGTGAAAGTGTGCGGTGAAGGTGCAAAACGAAGAGAGACACATAGGAAAGACCTAAGGCATACGATGAAACCGGCTGGCAGGTGAAGACAGATCACATGAAAAAATAAACAGAAGTGACTCTCGATAAGTGACGGACAGTGACATCTCTCTTTGAGGAAGCACGACATCAAAGAAACGAAGCGCGTTGCCCGAAGAGCGAGGGGATGAAGCGAACAAGGAGAGAGGCAACGAAATACGAGCAGCCGTTGGAGTAAAATATGAAGGGAGACACGGGTATAGATGGAAGGCGGGAAAGAAAAGGGCGATACACAGCCCGACTCCCCGACGATGGATGGGACACGGAGCATCGGTGGCAGAGCGGCGAAGAACCGTGTCTGGCTGCCTCCCAGTCCGTCATCCCACTCGGCTTTAGCCTCCGGCAAGGGCGTCGTCACTTCTGCCTCCCCTTCTCTCCGTGCTCCCTCGCGCTCTCCCTTCGAGCCTCGTCGACAGCCAGCGGAGACAGATTGGACTCACGGCCCGCAACCTGCGCGGGCTCGCCCAGAGAAAAAGCCAGGGCCCGAAGCACGCGAGGCCCAGACTCGCGCGATGCTGGTATAGAACGCCACCTGCCGCGCACTGCGAAAACCAGCTGACGGGTGTTGCGTATCTCACTTGCCGAAGGCCGCCACGTGATATGTTGCAAAAAGAAAATATAATTATAATAAAGGCAGAAAAGAAAAGAAATAATGGAGCGACAGGCATTACGTCGTCAAGCGTTGAGAAACTCTTCAGAATCTGGCGCGTGGAAATCCTGCGAAATTTCTGCTTCTTATTATCACTAAACATTTTTTTCTTGAGTTGGCTCAACGGAGAAATTTAGAGAAAATAAGAAATGCCGTACCGCGTGCGAGCAGGACAAGTGGGTGAAATGTCGCCACCAGCGACAAATTTTCATATCCTCGCCCAGTTTTTTCAAACGGAGGGAAATGCTTGCAGGAGAGCTTCGAAGATAAATATTTATTGGCCAAAGAAATGAGAAAATATTGCTGCACCTTTCTGATGTGTCGGCCATAGTGCGACGCAAGGTCAGATCTAACGGATTGCCTGAGTGCGAACTACCGGTGCGCAATTTTTCACGCATATAACTATTGTCAAGTCCTCTTTATTATCGGTAAGATAAAGAAAAAAAAATGAAATAAAAAACGAAGCTGAAGGAAGAAAGCGGCTTTCGACAGAATAAACAGAGGTCAACTACAATACCAAATACCGCTTGTGCCAGCTACAGCACAGAGACGATGTTAGCAACGCCTGTATATTTTAGAAAACGTACTATACTCGACGGATACATAAATATCATAAAAATACATATACGAAATGCAATGCCTACCCTCGTTGCAATTTCCTATTCTTGCTCAGACGCTGAAACTCATTTCGTGATGTGTGGGTGTCTATCCTTTCTCCTAACCGAATAGAGCGCAAAAAAACTCCGAATTCCTTGGCGAGCCTTTATGTCTTCTTTTACCATCTTCCTGGACTCGTTTTCTTGAAAACCGCCTTCCATCGAGTACTTTAATGGACAAAAAACAAAAGATCAGAGATACATGTGCCTTGAATGTTGAATTTCTGGTGTCCATTCTATGCTGCTTGTGGGCCATTTTTTGTTGTACACATGACAAGATAACGTTTTATTCAAAGACGTAAACTAAGAAAACAAAATCGCTATTGTTACGACAGGCCAGCAGTTGGCACTGAAATAAGTTTAAATGAGAGCTCTTCCTCGTGCGCATGCATTTAACTGACCCGGTGTAGTTCTAACAACTTGCCAGTTTCTGAATAGCTTACATAACATATGTGCAACCCCAAGCGTCTCGCATTTGAAAGCGGGTGCACAATAATTCAGCGATTCTAAGTTTTTCACATCCGCGAAGAGTGCTATCGAGCTGAATGATACTTTTAAGTTTTTTCTCCCAGTCAGGAATGTGGCACCAAAGGAATCTTTTGGCGCCGTCTAACGACTCAGAGGTGAGGACGCTAGAACCGTACTCGGACTTCCCCTTAAAGCCTTAATTTTTTTAATTTTCAGCACAACTTACCAAAAGCGAGGAGGTAGCTTAGTCGATCGTAGCGAACTGATTTCGCGGATTTCGTTACTCGTGCTGAGACACGCCATGCAGCTCCATATATTTTGTTACAAGCTTGGACAGCAAATGTTTTCTCAAACCATATGCTTCCGCAGCCCCGGATCCTCTGCAGTGGCTTCATACGAGACTAAGTTTTGTATTCAGGAGAAGGAAAGAGCTCGAAGCGTGCTAGATTTACGTTTCGACGCTGCCTGCAGAGTGGGGGAAGGAAGAAACCTAAGAAGCTAAAGTAGAGCGACGAAAAGGCTGGTGCGAATCTGTTCCAGGAAGCAAGATGGCCTTCCCATGATGTTGCTAATAAAGGCAATTAACAGCGACATGCCCTCTTAGGAGAGTAAACAATTTGAGTATCGTGCCCTGATGAAGCCGTTGTTTTGATAGTTACGGAGCGCTTGCGGTTTGTACGAACATTTTTGGCGCTGAGTGAGAAAAGCATGTTGGCATGCATGGGCACTTGAGTCTCGGTCTTAATTTCTTTGTGCGTATTTTGCCCCTTAGATGCGTAGCGTGTTGCAGTATTTAGAGTCTACAGTTACACCAGCACAGAAAAGTGCTTTTTCCCAAGAGTTCTTTTGTCAATCCCTGCTATGGGGTCGCGAAAAACGTGCGACTATTTTTCACCCGCTCGCTATAATTCCTTGTCGTCTGTCATAACGTTTTCGTAATCTGTCCGCCATTAGGCGCTGTGCTCGGGTCTTTTTGCATTCCTTTTTCTTTTCGACTACATTGATAGCATAGTTCAGGAAAGGGAATTTCTTTATCAACTTACATGACATTAATGGAGCAGCCAGACCTCGCCACCCGTCCAAAAATTAAGTGGGATAAGAAAGGGAGTGACAAATAGGCTTTTGTTTCAAACTGGCACAAGCAGCACCAGATGTAGAAAATATTTTCAACACAAAAAATGAAAATAAAAATGTGCTTGTTCCCATCCGCGAGAAACACTCAAGCCTGCTGCCTACGACCACTTATCAAGTTCCAAAGGAGGTCACATCAAAAGCATAAATCAAATCAAGCTGAGCGACTGATGACAAGAAAGTGTGAAATCCGGTATGAACGAACATTTATTAACTTTTCCGAGAGGTACTCGTCAGAAGGTGGTAGAGAAAGCATGGAAGGAGCCTGTCGTGTAGAAAGTCGGGGGCACTTGTCTCAGTGCGACAAAGTGATTGAGCACGAAGCAACCGTGGTCTAAATTTTTTTCCCGTCTTTTTACTACGGTTTTCCACGTCAAATATACAGCCAAACAGTACGAGCTAAAATCACATCAGGAAGGTTAACTCCAGCGCTGCTTAGTAGTACATATTATATTTATTTCTCCACTACGCCCGTTACACGCCTTGTTTGCTTTCTTTCTCTTATTTTCGTGAGCCTCTTTTTCCTGTTCTTCTCTATTTAGATTCAGTAATAGAGATGTGCTCCCTACGACAGGTGATCTCAGCCGTTAGCATTTGATATAATGTCTTTAGCTTTCTTCCTTTCGGTTAGTGAGTGAGGCGCCGGAAAAAGTGTGAAACAATAGGAAACAAATAAGACAAAGAGAACCACTGTATTTACCTATCGAAGGGAGACCTGCCAGTCAATTGATTAGAATGAATACAGACTGTTCTGAATAAGAATAATTTGCAAAATGTGAAGCATTGCACATTAGCGAAGCTCTTTCTCGATTTTGAAATGTCGAAGATGGCCTCCTTTTATCTAGTCATGTAAGCGTGAATTAGGCTAAAGAATAACCTATATCATTGAAAAAAATATACAGAAAGCTGACCGCTGAAGAAAAGATTAGTAAAGAGTATTTTAAAAGAACAAGCGACAATATGTTACTCATAAACCGATCGCCCTGTCAGTTTGTGATTTAGGTGGGGTTTGAAATAATTTGCAAATCAGAGTTATGGTAGCATTTTCCAGTTCTACATTTTCCAGCATTTTCCAGCTTCTGTCGTTATCAATGCACTTCTAAAGGAAAATAGTGCGAACACCGACACCCAATGAAAATTTGTGGCAGCTCAGCCTATGGCTATTTGTTTTCGATTTTCTTGTGACGCACACAGGCACGCTATACCTTTTGAAGTAGAATGGCGAACCCCCCCCCCCCCCCCCACACACACACACATGCGCACACGCACGCACACGCACACGCGCGCGCACACACACACACACACACACACGCACGCACGCACGCACGCACGCACGCACGCACACACACACACACACGCGCACACACACACACACACACACACACACACACACACACACACACACACACACACACACACACACACACACACACACACACACACACACACACACACACACACACACACACACACACACACACACACACACACACACACACACACACACACACACACACACACACACACACACACACACACACACACACACACACACACACACACACACACACACACACACACACACACACACACACACACACACACACACACACACACACACACACACACACACACACACACACACACACACACACACACACACACACACACACACACACACACACACACACACACACACACACACACACACACACACACACACACACACACACACACACACACACACACACACACACACACACACACACACACACACACACACACACACACACACACACACACACACACACACACACACACACACACACACACACACACACACACACACACACACACACACACACACACACACACACACACACACACACACACACACACACACACACACACACACACACACACACACACACACACACACACACACACACACACACACACACACACACACACACACACACACACACACACACACACACACACACACACACACACACACACACACACACACACACACACACACACACACACACACACACACACACACACACACACACACACACACACACACACACACACACACACACACACACACACACACACACACACACACACACACACACACACACACACACACACACACACACACACACACACACACACACACACACACACACACACACACACACACACACACACACACACACACACACACACACACACACACACACACACACACACACACACACACACACACACACACACACACACACACACACACACACACACACACACACACACACACACACACACACACACACACACACACACACACACACACACACACACACACACACACACACACACACACACACACACACACACACACACACACACACACACACACACACACACACACACACACACACACACACACACACACACACACACACACACACACACACACACACACACACACACACACACACAAACACGCACATGCACACAGTCCGTGACGCTCACTCAGTGAAAAAATTGTCCCGCCCCTAATCCTCAAGAACAAACGCCAGAAGCGGCAGCACCCAATACAGAATGCTTCACTTTCCTGGCAAGCTTTCGTTCTTTGGTAGAAAAAAAAAAAAGTTTTCTTAGCTCGCCGACGGACGATTTGCGCGACACAGCGGCTGAAAGATTTCTCTAAAACTCGCTGCCTTTTTTTTTTTTTTTCCAGCACTATAATGCAATCTTAAGACGACTGGGCGTCGTTTTTTGTTTTTCCCCTTCTGAGACACACCCATGCGGGCGCATAAGCGGCAAATTCAATCGGAAGCGCCGAGTGGAAGGCGCGAGCACGAAAACACCGCCGGGATCGGGTTTGCCTCGAGAGGCCGGTATTGTTGAAGAAACGCAAACACATTTGTGCGTCTCGGGAGCCCCAGTTGCTCGACGACTCAGTGTGAGCAAACAGTGGCTGAGCGCCGAGCCATTGTTTCACGCCGCTCCCCGATGGAGGCACTCGGTGCAGGCACCCTTTCACGCCCCGACCTGCCGCTGGCAGTCGGCTGGTGTTTACTCGCGGAGTTAGTTCACCTCGTACCGATACAGGTGCGACGGCTAGGAATGAATAGCATGCTTGCAAGCACGGACTCTGAAGCACTTGCACGGAGTGTAAGTTGATGTTTCCACTGCTTTCTTTTAGATCCCCGGCCTGCAGGAAATATGGTGCTGACTTTGTGAGCGAGAAAGACACGTGCATGGCTATGCGTGATGATACATATGCAGGTGACGTGGCCGAGCGCTGACTGGAGAGCGTGTTGTCGGATGTTACGAGATCACGTGATATGGCCGGGTCGCCAGGGTAGCCCCTTTCAGATGAAACGGCGAGATGGGATCCGAACCACCCGGGACCCTCTGATATCTATTCAGACAGGCCACTTAGTCGGGGCTTTATATAGCTGGGCTTTGTGTCGTGTGGTCTTTCACATAATTTGGTGTCTTACGATTGTATGCCAGTGATTATGCGTAGGTTAACAGAAGCGCAAGTTAATAGTTAAATATAATCCCAGAGTCTGTCGTTTGATGTTGCGAGATTGCCGGTACTTGACAGTAACGGGTTGTGCCGCCAAACTTGAGATAAATATACTTTAGTACCAGATCATTAGCCGGGCCATAGGAAAAAGAAGATTCGATGTAAGTCTGATAATTGCCATCCGATGGGAGGAAGTGACTTCAACCAAACGGAAGTGACGCAATATGTTTTGAAGTTCTGGGAAAAATCGCAATATCAGCTGAATGACTCGGATAAAATTCTAGTAGTGCGATTGCAGACGTATATGGGTCCGCAAACACAAGCATGAAATAATGACACAAAGCTTGATTTAAAGATTTCAACAGCTCCAAAATCTTTCGCGGTGTCGACACATAGTCTAATTGCGTGTCTATGAATTGTTTATCTATTCATCTATTCTGTAGCGAGATCCTGAACTCTTCTGCCCTCCCCCTCACCGCTAATTCGTTGATGGATTTCTTACTAATTTGTTGCGTTCCTTCTTCAGATTTAGGCTAATTCGGGACATCACCATCCTGTGGTCACTGGATCGCACTTTCCCGATTACCTCTACATCTTGCATAATGGCGGGGGTTGAACACAGTATGAAGTCAATTTAATTTTTAGTCTCCCCGTTAGAACCTAATAATAATAGTATTAATAATAATAACTGGTTCACAGGAAGGGAAAGGCGCCAGTATCTGTCACCCTTGCTCTGTGGACACCTGAACCGCGCCGTAAGGGAAGGAATGAAGATGGGAGTGAAAGTGGAAAGAGAAAAAGAGGAGCCGTAGTGGAGGGCTGCAGAGTAATTTGTACCACCTGGGGATCTTTAATGTGCGCTGACATTGCACAGCACACGGACGCCACTTCGTTTCGCCTCCATCGAAATGCAGCCGCCGTGGTCGGGTTTGAACCCGGGTACTCCGTCACAGTGGTCAGGCGTCTTACCACTGCACCATCCCGGCGGGGCCCGTTAGAACTTCTCCATGTCCATTTTCGGCTCTTCCGTTTGTTGAAGAATGTATTTATGATTCTTAAGATATTACGCTCTGCAAACTCAACTAGTAACTCCCCCCTGTTATTCTTAGAACCAATGCCATAATCACGTACTGCCTGGTCTCCTGCCTGAATTTTCCCTACCTTGGCATTGAAGTCTCCCATTAGTACAGTATACTGGGTCTTTACTTTTCGCATTGCCGATTCTACATCTTCGTAGAAGCTTTCAACTGCCTGGTCATCATAACTACATGTAGACGCACAGTCCTGTTGGTACAGGTGGGTCCCCGCCGCTTGCGGCGGGGGCCAGCCTGGCGCCAAATTTTTATCAGTTCTAGGCCGTCATTGCACACGCCACCGCTGGTGGTGGACGACGGCTGTTGTTGCGGCGCGCGTCTTTCTTTCCCTCTTCCTTTTCTTTCTTCTCTATATTCTCTTCTATCTGCACGAGGCAGCGGAGGTGGCTCAGCTACAGAGCCAGTAGCAGGCCCGTGCATTTTCTTTTCCTTCTTCCTACAGCCACAACAACAACAACTGTACCACCTTCATTGGTGTTTTGATTGTTACAGCACAATTATACATTATGTAAAAACAAAAGTGCTCAGAAACTGCTCCTAAGCTTTTGCCCGGATTTATGCGTGAGTTTGAGAATTACTTGTAATATTGTTACCATCACGTGTGTATGTGGCTTTTTAACTCCACATGAAACCATTATATACTGTCATGGGAGCTATTTGCTATTTTCCTGTTTCCTAACAAAATCGACAGTGAGCTAAGTATATGGCGCTCAAAGGTCCACTCTCCTAAACATAGGGATTATTCAGGTTGTAATACCCTGTCAGAACGAACAACGCTACTGCACCCGAAAATTCCGCTCTTGGTAACCACATAAAGTGGCAGCACTTTTTTGACACATTTATTTAATCAGATGGACTCAAACGGGACGAAGTTTTACGGGACAGTTGCAGTTTCAAGCTTTTGTAGCGTGTGCGTAAGCTGCCGTTGTCAGTTTCGACGCTCAACTTAAAGCGTTAAAAACGGCTGCCACATGACCCCTTAATATTACTAATGGGTCATGTGATCGACGGCAATATGTCACACCCTGCCTCTTATGCTGAGGTCATATGAGACCAGCCACCACGACATACTTCGGCAAGGGAGATTATGGTGTAACCACTTACGCTACAAACCTTGTCTTCGCGCAGCAAAAAAGCGTAGTAAGTATGGGTAAATGAAAAAAAAAAAAGAAAACAGGTTGGTTCGCCACCCTCATGCGGAAAATCTTTCAAGTGTGCCGTTGATCCCGCGGCGACATGCCTGTCCGGGCGAGCGCCCTACCTCCGCCGCCGGCCTCGAGGCGACGTCGGCTGTCCCTGACGCTTCCTGAAAACGAGTGGCAGCGCCATGGCATGTGTATGCCTAAAGACCAAAAGAACACGCCCAAAATTTCTGCCGAACAGCGAGGCCGACGAGCGTTCGCGTTAGCTCGGCCCGATGAATTTCACGCTCCTGATTTCGGGCATCCCGCTTCCTTATGAGCGTGTGCTCAAATTTTCCCTCGTCTGTAGCCTGGAGCTGAACTAAGGTATGCGCGCCTTGAGCTACCTGGCTCCCGCATCTGCGACTGGTTGCGAACGGAGCGTTTGATGCTTCACGTGCATCCGGACGCACAAGGCGTGTAATCACTCTCGCTACCTTTCCTTACATTACCGTGCAGTTCCTGTTAAGGGCCGCGTCCTAAATGTGATCTTTTTTTCTTTGCCAAAGTCGCGTCTCTGTCTGAGTGGTACTTCTATTTAGTTCGCCTTCCCTTGGCCTATTAAAATAACGTTCTTTCCTGCCGAGCTGTAGAAAGCAACCCTTTTAAAATGACGAAGCGGAATCATAGCTCGACGTACAACCCATCTTTCGAGGAGGCCGAACTATATTGGGCAGGGTACTTTCGCCGGGGGGACGAGTCAGGGCACCGTGTTGGCGTCCCATTTCGTCGGCATTGCTCTAGTTCGTCTCCCTCATGCAATGCTGCTTCTTTTTACCACTCCGTGGAAGGCCTGAATCCGGAATTGAGAAACTTCCGTGCAGTTCCAGCTTATGAAATGTAATGACATTTCTGGGAAACAAACTATATCGCGGTTATTCTGACCAGCGTCATCGATTGGACTGCTCTATTTAATGAATACTCGGACTGTATATGCTTTCTTTTATTTTTTATTTGAACTGTTCAGTGGGCAGTGTTAGCGTTGGTCGGAGTATCTTGAAATTCACTTTTCCTACACTTTGAAAGAGTGCATAGATTTTCTGAAGTTGGATCTGCACGGCCTTGTACACTAAAGAAAAAATAAAATAAAAGCAAGATGCTTGAGAAGAAATGGTTTTTAAACGCTATATGCGTAAACTAAACTAACAGCTTTCGCGAGGGCTGCGAGTGTTGGCCACAGAGCCCAGGTGCCGCAGGCCAACGTCATGAAAAGCAGTAAGTAGGGCGTCGTAAGAAACTTTGTGCCATTTTTCGCTGTTTCATGCTTTAGTTGATTATTGAAGAAGTAACGTTTTGTTCACTTGTTTTGTTTTTACATGCGCGCTCGTAACAGCCAGCAGTCATATAGAGTCCTCCGCTGATACCGCGTTTTACGACAGAGCCTGCTGTGCCAAAAGGAGAGGAAAAGAAGCAGCCAGCAATAAAATTCAAGACAGACAACTGCTGCTGGCTGATGGCACGTGACAGATCCCCGTGGAAGAAAGTGTTGTGCCCTGCGTTTCTTTCGAAGGCCAACCGTATAACTTATGTGGCAGTATCAGACAAATAGCGTTGTAAAGCTCCTCCTCCATGGAAAAGCAGCCGCTCAAAATTATCGTCCGAGTAAGCAACGGGGGACTTCAAACTTTCGCCACGTTTAACTAGATACCATTAGGGACAGTTTATTGAAAGAGTGTCGGGATGTGTATCCACTGTTAGAACACCAACGAGTCTAGGTGTCTCGGTCGTTTGCTCATATGCTTGTGCAAGCCTCTCTTTTAAAGTTTACAAAATAAATGCTTATTTCAGACTTGTTTACACACCTGTGTCAGATGTTTTTTAACCCGCTTTGCGGATATATTTGTTTGTCCTCCCTTACACAGTGCTTCCCTGGATGCCTGTAAGGTATATGTAAATAAATAAATAAATACAGTGTCCGCAAGCGGGGCTTGTGCCCGCCTCCTGTACGTCTGCTACGTTTTATAACAGATTGATTTATAGGAAGGGAAAGGCCCGGTAACTGTCTCGCTTGTTTGTGTGGACACCTCAACCGGGTCGTAAGGGAAGGGAGGAAGGTAGGAGTGAAAACGGAAAGAGAGAAAGAGGAGCCGTAGTGGAGGGCTACGAAGTAATTTCGACCACCTGGGGATCTTTAACGTGCGCTGACATATTTGTGGCACGAACCTCCCTTCAGCTTCTACAATAGGCCACGTAGGCAAAACCCCCTCTGATAAAGCAAAGATTGCAGGAACCGCAATAAAGATTATTCACTTACCTAGAACTTGTCGGCGTTGTTTTACACGTGCGCATATTATTTTGATCTCTTCGCTCAAAGTTAAATACTTCATTTGATATTTCAGTGTTGTTGCTTTAAATTTCTCGCCTCGTGTAGCCGTCTAAACATTATCGCACTGCCTTTTTTACGGTTGTTTTATACCCGTATATCGTTTTCCTCTTTTCTCCAGGCATTCTTTTTATCGGTGCTCGTAGCAGAAAAATAAACGCCTCTAAAAAAATAGCGGTCTTGATTTGTTCTGCTCGTATAGTTTCTCAACAACACGTGGCAGCCTTGACTGTTCGTTGTCTTTCTCTGTCGGAGCAAACGATAACCTAATCCCTCATGAACAATACCTTAGGTTACCTTTTTTTGTCTCTTTGTTTCTTCTTCCTGTGCTTTCTACCCTGCCCTCGGGCCACAAGACCCCAACCTTCATTGTGGACTTAAACCTCAACTTGCTCATCCGCCGTAACAAACTGGGTTGCCGCGAAAAAGGTCGATAAACCGTTAAAGCAGGGAAGAAAAGAACGAACCCTTCGTCCCCCACATGAAAACTGCGCAGCGTCGAGATAGCCTCGATATTAGCTCCGAGCCCCGTACAGGAGCGTTCCGACGCAGCTTTTTTGGCGTGCAGAGTTCGGCCTTTTGTTTTTCTTTCTAATGTGTTTCTTTATTTTGACATTCCTATTTGTCGTCCAGCGGCATTCCGCAAGTCCTAAAAACTTGCTTTCACTCACACCTCTTTTTACAATATTTTTTTTTTCACTCCGAGGAAGCCTGGTTATACTGTATTTTTCCTTGATAAGTAACTTCTGTAAATTACTGACCACCCATGTAATGGCTGAACGTTCGCCGTAGCGCTTTCGACATCGAGAGGCAGTCAGATCAACGAAAAGGAGATCCAGCTCGCAGTTTCGGGTCTGCAAGGCCGTTGATAGAGCTGTTTTTTTTTTTTTTTTATTGCCCGAGAAAGAAAAGCAATTGAACGCTTTGAACTGGCATGAGATCATTTTTAGGCGCTCTATCATTTTAAACTCGGGACAGTTTAATCTTAAAAGCATTATCTCGATTTTTCTTCTCCATCTGATCATTTGTATTATCGGTTGTTGTTGTTTCTTTTGAGAAATTTCTTACAAGTCTTACAAACTGTTTTCCTGGGTATATTAATGCAATCGTGCCATGCCGGGGTGGTGCAGTGTAATAAAGAAAAAAAAAAGTCCGGGTGGTGCAGTGGTAAGACGCCCGACTACTGCGCCGGAGTACCCGGGTTCGATTCCGGCCGTGGCGGCTGCGTTTCGAGGGAGGCGAAACGAAGAGGCGTCCGTGTGTTGTGCGATGTCAGCGCACGTTAAAGATCCCCAGCTGGTCGAAATTACTCCGTAGCTTTCCACTATATCTCCCCTTTCTCTTTTTCTCTCTTTCGACTTCCACTCCCACCTTCCTCCCTTCCCTTACGGCGGGGTGAAGCAAGTGTGGCAGATACTGCGCCTTTCCCTTCCTGTGAACCAATTTTTATTATTATTAATGCAATCGTAAATTATTTTTTAACCAGAGCATTCTGCATTTAAATTTAGTATGGTAAAGACTGCTCCAGAGCAGTAAGGGGAATCTCATGGCTCAAGGCTGCATTCACCTGTCGCCTTGTACATGCACGCGCTGGCACGTATCTCTATAGGATCGACCACAAAAAACACGCAAATGTCCTTCCTTTCCCGGCTGCCGGCCATGAAAAATGTTTATTTTTCAAGTTTTTGTCTTCAAGCGTAAGCAAAGGTCCAAGCCAGTACAGGACAATGTGGGCGCGTTCTCGTCCACTCTGATGGTTTGCATTGTTAGCGCTCGACAGCGTCGAAGACAGTTGCGGTATTGCGATCAGGGTGCATTGTACGCAGTGCAAACGAAGATGTTCAACAGCACAAGCTGAATTGCAAGAACCTATCATCAGTTCAAGCTGGATTGCAGACAGTCCGTAGAAGAAACCAGAAAATTCAGCCACACTCGATGGGTTGTGGATGGCGAACTGTACGATCGGCTCACCGAGATGGTCCCGAAGATGAGCTGAGTTAAGGATGCGTTGACCTCGTATTCTAGCCGGATTCTGAAGACTACTTCGATGGTTATAACAGTGAATAAAAAGCCTAGAAATCAGTATTTCTAAAACCAGATTTCATATTTGTGATGGCTGCCATTTTCCTCCGTCGCCATTTCGAATAACGGTACAGAGCATGAAAGGAGCTCTGCATATATTTTTCTTTAGTAATCTCTTGACTAGAGTGAGGCGCTTTCTCGTTATTTTACATTATATTGTCACGTAGCCGTTTAGGCCCGTAACCAGAAGGTTGGTTTTAATAGGGGGGGTTGACCTAGAAGGCACAGAAGAGTAGGTCCAGAGAGAGCACTGAGAGACAGCAGCCGACTTCAGCTTCTTCTCGAACGCCACGAGACCACTTCTTCCAGTCCGCGCACGAGACTCGATGAGCTGCCGCCTAGCGGCTGCTGTTGCACACGCTACATTACCCCCCTCTCTAAAAAAAATAAATGCGAGTTTGATGAATTCAAAAGCAGAAAGAAAAAAAAATTAAGCAAGAAACATGCGGTAGGCGGTGCACTAATTTTCTCGCGAAAGTACGGTTTCATGCGCACGACATGAGCAACCTCGGATTTCTGCTGACGACGAGTAGAAGAAAAGCCGTCCGGAAGCACTTCGTAAGTCACGTCGCTCAGCTGACGGAGCACTTTGTATGGGCCAAAGTACTGTTTCAGAAGTTTTTCGGATAGTCCCCGACGTCGAATCGGAGTCCAGAGCCACACTCTGTCGCCCGGTTCGAAAGTCACTACACGATGGCGGTGATCGTACCGCTGGGCGTCTCGACCTTGCTGGTTCCGGATGCGTGCCCTCGCCAGCTGTCGCGCTTGTTCTGCGCGTTGAGTGAACTCCTCGGCGCCAACTTCGAGGTCACGGCCGTCGTGGGGCAACATGGCTTCGAGCATTGTCGAAACTTCACGGCCATACAATAAGGAGAAATGCGTCATTTGCGTTGTTTCCTGCTGCGCCGTGTTGTACGCGAACGTGACGTACGGGAGGACGTCATCCCAAGACCGATGTTCAACATCCACGTACATGGACATCATGTCGGCGAGAGTTTTGTTCAGACGTTCTGTCAAGCCATTAGTTTGTGGATGGTAGGCTGTTGACCTGCGATGGGTAGTGCCGCTTAGCTGCATGACAGATTCCAGTAGCTTGGCAGTGAAAGCAGTGCCTCGGTCCGTTATTATAACTCTCGGGGCGCCGTGCCTGAGGACTATGCGTTCGATGAAAAATTTCGCTGCTTCGATTGCCGTACCACGCTGGAGGGCCTTCGTTTCAGCGTAACGCGTAAGGTAATCTGTAGCGACAATTATCCACCTGTTGCCGGAATCAGAAATTGGAAAAGGACCCAACAAATCCATGCCAACTTGTTCGAATGGGTATCTTGGCACTTGAACAGGATGTAGTAAACCGGCCGGTTTCACAGGCGGTGTTTTTCGTCGCTGGCAATCATGGCATGTTCTCACGTAATGGCGTACTGCGGCCGCAAGGTTTGGCCAATAATAACTCTTCTTAATTCGGGCCAGAGTTCGAGCATACCCCAGGTGACCCGCGGTGGGCTCGTCATGACATGCCTGTAAGATTTCTTCGCGAAGAGACTCTGGTACGACGAGGAGATAATCTCTTCCCGTCGGAGCGAAGTTGATTTTGTATAAAACATTGTTTTGCATGCAAAACGACGAATGCGTTCTGGCGAAGAGACGGGGAATTTCTGTAGTGCGCTCTTCTAGAAAATCAATAAGTGGTGCGAGACCCGGATCATTAATTACGTTGCTGCTGCGAAACAGTGAGCGCGTCGACGGCTGCGATAAGGGGAAGTCTGGTTCTTCGTCTTCCCGCGCAGCCTCGACAGGTGAACGGGACAAGCAGTCAGCGTCGTTGTGCTGACGTCCAGACTTATACACGATGGTCATGTCGAACTCCTGTAGCCGTAAGCTCCATCGTGCAAGGCGTCCGGAGGGGTCTCGCAAGTTTGTTAACCAGCACAGGGAGTGGTGGTCACTCACAACCCGAAAGTGCCGGCCATAAAGATAGGGTCGAAATTTCATCACCGCCCATACAACGGCCAGACATTCTTTTTCGGTGGTTGAATAGTTTGATTCGGCACGGGACAAAGTCCGGCTTGCGTATGCGATAACTCGCTCGGCACCGTCTTGCCACTGGACGAGTACAGCGCCTAGACCCACGTTGCTGGCATCTGTGTGGACCAGAGTCTCGGCATTCGCATCGAAATGGGCAAGTACAGGTGTTGTCTGCAAGCGGTGCCGTAACTCGTCGAATGCCTTTTGCTGTTCGTCCGTCCAGGTGAAGGTGACATCATCCCGGGTGAGACGTGTCAACGGAGCGGCAATGCGTGAAAAGTTTTCAAAAAATCTGCGGTAATAGGCGCAGAGGCCCAAGAAACGGCGAACTGTCTTCTTGTTACATGGAGTAGGGAATTTGGTGACGGCAGCTGTTTTAGCGGGATCGGGACGAACTCCTCGATGGCTGACGACGTGGCCCAAGAACATGAGCTCTTCATAGCCAAAGTGACACTTTTGTGGTTTTAACGTGAGGCCGGCAGATCTGATAGCCCGTAGCACAGCGGAGAGACGTTGGAGGTGTTCCTCGAACGTTGGTGAAAACACAACAACGTCGTCCAGGTAGACTAGACACATCTGCCATTTAAGACCAGATAGAACTGCGTCCATCATTCGCTGAAATGTCGCTGGAGCGGAGCACAATCCGAAAGGTAGGACTTTGAATTCATAAAGTCCATCGGGCGTGACAAACGCTGTCTTCTCGCGATCACGTTCATCGACTTCGATCTGCCAGTAACCGCTCTTGAGATCAAGCGATGAAAAGTAGCGCGCGTGGCGCAACCGGTCTAATGAGTCATCAATACGTGGCAGCGGGTAGACGTCTTTTTTTGTGACCTGATTGAGCTTACGGTAGTCCACACAGAACCTTAAACTTCCGTCTTTCTTCTTAACGAGGACAACAGGCGAAGCCCAGGGACTCCTCGATGGCTGGATGACACCGTCATTTAACATCTCGTCGACCTGTTGAGCAATGACTTCGCGTTCCCGCGGTGACACTCGGTAGGGGTTCTGCCTGACTGGTCGGGTGCGGTCGTCGGTTATTGTGCTTGGTCAAGGGCGTCTGTTTAACCGCGGAGGCGGATGAGAAGCAGTCTTGAAACTGAAAGAGTAGCCCGACGAGTCTTTCCTTCTCTGCCGGTGATAGAGCGGGATTCACATCAGGGTCGAAGTTGGGCGTTTGGCTGGCAGACGTGTTGGTCTCAAGAACAAAGCAGCCGTGGGCTGCTTCTGCGACACCTTCAAAGTAAGCTACCGTGGTGCCTTTAGCGATGCGTTGCCGTTCGTTCCCGAAGTTCGTAATCAGTACGTGAGCTAGACCATTAGTCAGATGAACTATACCGCGTGCAACACAGACTCCATGACGTAACAGAAGCTCTATGTTCTGTTCGGCAACACCGGCAGCACAGGACTGATCGTCGCACCTGACTGCGACGAGAGCAGACGAACGCGGCGGCATGAATACATCCGCGTCAACGATGCGTAAAGGTGCGTGGCGTCTTTCTGAGTCAGCGGTCATCGTTTCAGGCGTCGAAAACGTTACAGTACGGCGAGGAACATTAATAATCGCCCCATGCTCACGTAAAAAGTCCATGCCGAGTATGAGATCCTTGCAGCAGTGTGGCAGGATAACAAAAACGGCTACAAAGGCTGAATCGGCGATGGTTACTCGGGCAGTGCATCGTCCGATCGGCGTCATAAGGTGACCGCCAGCAGTACGAATTTGCGGCCCCAGCCATTCAGTTTTCACCTTAGAGAGCCGATCTGCGAAATTTTTGCTTATTATTGAGAAGTCTGCTCCGGTGTCTACCAAAGCTGTTACTGGGTGTCCGTCGACGAGAACGGAAAGGTCGGCGCTAACAACTTGATCGGCTTGAGGTTGACTGGGAGTTTCGGATTCATGTGGCGGCGGCGGCATCCTAGTCACAGCATCGGACTGAGTCGTCACGGGGGGGGGGTCTTCGGGATATCGGTTCCGTTCGTCAGCAACCTGCCCCCCTGAGGTCGCCGCCTTCAGTTTCCCCGGTGTGGGCTTGGCGACCGGCGCCTCGGCGCATCATTAAAATCACGGCGGCTAGGTGACGAGTAGCGCGCGGGAGAAGACTGTGTACGGTTGCCTGAAGGGGTTGCACGGGTTGCGAGGTACTCCTCGATTTCTGGAGGGCGTTCGCCGACCCGGGGACGCGGGGAATCCCGAGAAAAACCCCGAAGACCGAGCTCACGGTATGGACAACGACGGTACAAGTGGCCGGGTTCTCCACAGTGGTAGCACAGCGGCCGTTGGCGAGGAGTGCGCCAGACGTCTGCCTTCCGAACCGGTGGCTGCATGACGGGGCTCTGCTGGGGCGGTGGCTGGTAGGAAGGCTGGTAGTATAGTGGCTGAGGAGCGGACGGCTGTATGACGAGGCTCTGCTGGTATGGCGGCTGGAAGGACGGTTGGTAGAACGGTGGCTGCAAAGTGGGTGGCGGCTGTGCTTCGAATCGAAGCTGTTGCGCAGGAGGCACTGCAGGCCGACGAAGAGCCGCTGCGTAGTTCATAGAACGTGGCTCCGACGGTGACTCAGGCGGGGACAATGTCTGACGTATTTCTTCCCGCACGGCTTCGGTGACAGCCACGGCAGTCGGGTTAGGCGATCCAAGGTTGAACTTGAGGAGCTCCTCGCGAACTACCTCGCGGATCAGCTCACGCAGAGAGTGATCGTCAGTGGATCCGTTCAATGTGGTCACACTGCTGAAGGGCTGACCACAGGAAGACTCCGTGCGCCGGTATCTTTGCTGCAGGGCTCGCTCAATGAGGGTAGCTTCATTGATGAAGTCCGCGACGGTTTGAGGTGGACTCCGAACCAGACCAGCGAAGAGGGGTTCTTTTACGCCCTGCATCAGGTGGCGCAACTTCGCTGATTCCGTCATGTCGGGATCAGCCCGTCGGCAAAGACGCGTCACGTCCTCAGCGAACATGGCCACGCTCTCGTTTGGTAGTTGGACACGAGCTTCTAGGAGGCGGCGTGCGCGATCACGGCGGTCATGGCTGGAAAAAGTGTCCCGCAGCTGCTGGTGAAAGGAATCCCAGCTTTGAAGACTGGCTTCCCTATTCTCATACCATGTTTTGGCGCAGTCCTCAAGGGCGAAGTACACATTGTGCAGCTTCTGAGCAGGGCTCCACTGATTGAATTGCGCCACTCGCTCGAACTGGTCGATCCAGTCGTCGACATCTTCCCCAGTAGCGCCATGGAAACTGGGGGGCGTACGAGGCTGCTGAAGCAGCAACTGGTGCTGACTTGCCTGTGCCATTACAGAAGTCTCGAACTGCTGATCAGCTGGCGTCGGTTCAGGTAGAGGGGCAAATTCCGGCGCCAGACCTCGGAGGCGACGGCTGCAGCGATGAACGGGTGTCGACACGAGCGGAAGCCGGTTGGGACTCGATGAGCGGCTGCGAGTGGCCCGAGACATGTAATTCAAGGCCTCACCTCCACCAGTGTCACGTAGCCGTTTAGGCCCGTAACCAGAAGGTTGGTTTTAATAGGGGGGGGTTGACCTAGAAGGCACAGAAGAGTAGGTCCAGAGAGAGCACTGAGAGACAGCAGCCGACTTCAGCTTCTTCTCGAACGCCACGAGACCACTTCTTCCAGTCCGCGCACGAGACTCGATGAGCTGCCGCCTAGCGGCTGCTGTTGCACACGCTACAATATCTAAAACCTGGGCCTTTGCAAGACAACTAAGTTACTGATCTAAAAAACAACTACTGTGTAGCTAATGCAAACTACCTTTTCTGACACAACTTTGGCACGGTGAGTGAAGGTGGAACGTTCTGTGTTTCGCGACTAGGAAGTTGAGCAAGAGCACGAGTCTGTATACAAAAGGTAGTTCACTGGCGCTGACATCCAGCGACTTAAGGAAATAACCAGCTTTCAATATACCAACCGGGACCAAAAAGCAATATACCGGAAGCACGGTTGCAACATGCCGAGCTTCTCGTCGGCAATGACTGCAGCGGAATTATTATTGTGCTGCAGGTTGAACTTGCATCGCCATATACGTGCCTATTTCGGGAGGCTTACAATATTGCGAAAGTTATCTGCTGCCTCTCTTTTTGTCGTACATAAAAGGATGGAAAAAAAAAAAACAAACAGTTTTGTGGGGCTCTTGAGCAGCCCCTGCTATCAGCAAATAGAAGGGCAAAGAACGACAAGGAGGGGACGAGAATTCCCGGGTCAATTTCTAGTTATCTTGCCAAGCTAAGAGTTATTACCTACGCGCTAGCAAAACATCCTCTGTAGGCTGTGGAGACCCTAGTTCAGCACCGATTCGCGATAGGCACGCCTTCCTGCGGAAAGTTGGTAAAACAGACCATGGAGCCCCGCGGTTTCTTTTCGATAGCAGCCACTCAACGTCGCCGTAAAAGGAAAGCATTATGATTTAGCTCCTAGACGGAGGACAGCCTGTCGATGTCTTGCATTTATTCTTGTCTTCTGTTCTCTTTTTTGTTTTCTTTTTTCTTTTTTTTTTGAATGACCAAAAGAGATAAGGCATGTCATGTGCACCAATGCGGAGACTGCTTTCATGTTTAATATCCGCTGCAGACTAGAAAAAAATTTCAGTTTCTAAGAGAATAATAATCAGCTAAGAGACGAGGACGAAGAAAGGTGATGTACACGCGGTAGCTAGACTAACAACTGTGCTTTATTGAAATAATAACATTTCTCAAGAACCCTTGCAAGGCATGCTCAACTCGACGTCCAACACACAGCATAAAAGCGACAAAAACAACAAAAAACAGCAACGCTTCGGAGATAGCCAAGGCACTAGGGCCTTTGAGATAAAAAACTTATTCCTTTCTGCATCAACGATATGGATGCTGTACCAATACAATTATCTCCTTGCATAATTATGTGATAAGCTTCAAGAACTTCGCGCTCTACCTTACCCTTGCCCCTACCAAGAGGAGGTTACGTACGTAGACGTTACGCTGAGAGGTTACGTACTCGTAGGAAGCGAGTACGTAACCTCTCAGCCGATCACTGTGTTTCTTCATTTCCTGTTAAAAATAAAACATACAGTGGGGCAAAGTCTAAAAATATAATACCGCGATGAGCGCTAGCAAAAAGTAAGGCTTCACAGAGATTCAAAAACGCTTCAGGTTAGCCAGCTGGGTCAAAGCTGGCATTCATTCCGGATTCTCACTCGCTCCGCGAGGGACTATTTCATGGAAAATGTACGCTGCCTGAACGCCATCTCTAATTCCCAAAGTGACAAACTTCGCAGCCAATCACATTGCGTATTTCAGTGCTACACTTTCGTGTTACGATTTGACTTGCTCGCAGTCATCATGGGGAATTCATGTCAATAGCGTAAGCAGAGATAAGTCCTTGGCCAGTGAAATCAGTCAGAAATCAAAACGAACAGGAACAGTTACTGCAATATTAGAATTGAGCAGCCAGAGTGGGAAGGTGATTGAATCCCAAACGCAGCCACTTTTCTATCCTAGTACTTCCTCACGTACAACCAGCTTATTGCATCGAGTGCTGAGAATCGTATTGCGTGTTCGGTAAAATTTGGCGGAGTGGCAATGCTGTGCTGTCATAATTTGATGTTCAATCTCTACTTATATTCTTAGGTTCTTTAAAATGTAGATTGAAGCACACCTAACCAATGTATACTAGTTAACGTTTCGGCGTAAGCCGTAAAATTTCTAGTTACGAGCTCATCGAATGCGCTAAACGCGAATTACATTTCACCGCATTGCGTAGTTTTAGTCTTGGCTGAACGATAACTTCCGCCATTTTATGGGCGTAAAGGCATTGAAGGCAGTCGTTCATAAAGCCATTCTCGAATGTCAGTCGAGAGATAAAGCCAACCGAAACCATGCGTCTCAACGAACTAGAACGTATACCATGCATATCTGGCCGACCGTATATGGAATCGTCGACATTTCTATTCCAAAGCTGCCTGACTCCGCCATGCGTTAGTAGCAAGCGCAATAGGAACCTTGACAGTATTCATATCGGACCATTTTATGCCTGTCGTTATCTCCGCTGCTGGAGAGAAGGTGTTTTTTCTTTCTTTCTTTCTTCCATATTCTGTCTCCGTTGGCTAGTCGTGCATATTTGGGGTAGTTTCCGTTGCTCTGCTGCATTTTCAATTTCGCTTCTCAATTAACGCTTGCGAACAAATGCGTTCAACCCGTACATCGCGAGGGTTTAACGAAATAACGCATAGTGTGATTCCTCGTAGCATTCACCTCCACTTTTGTGTAACGCAAGAGAACATACTGAGAGCCGTTTTAGAGCAAGTATTGTGACAGCCCTACACACGCACAATGAAGGCTACCTCACCTTAAGTGAGTTATGCTGCCGTGTGCACTTTGCACTCATCTCTGCTTGTGACAGTAACTGAGAACTCTGATGCGATATGTGTTGAATATTCCTGGGGCCGCCTCCGCTACTGTGGTCTTCACGGCACGACACTTGGGCCATCCCACTGACAACGGGGGATGGACGTACACGGACTGGAATCGCCTATTCTTCACCGCGGGGTACGGCTGTGTGCGCGTGTGTTGTGTAGTAACGTTGTGTTGTGTAGTGGGGTCGGCGGGTGGCGCGCGGAAGGAGCGCTCCCTTCTAAAAAGAGACACTCAGCGTTTACGGAGCAGTGCGGTGCATGGTTCATTGAGACGCTCTCCGACCAATGTTGTAGTGAGTGCAGTTTGGACGATTAAAAGTCATGTTTTAGTTTTAAAAGTTCTCCCCAACGTCTTTGAATAACGAACAATCTGAAATTATCTTTCGCGAAAGCCTTCTCTGGTTGTATTATGTATACAAAATGCTTTTAAACAAGAACATTTTCATATTAGCTCCTATTAGGATATGGTGGGAGATCCATGCGCTTGCTTACTTGTGAAATTCTCAGTGAGCTTTGTTTGAAAAGCCTCTTCAATGTCTTTTTCTTGTGCCGCTCTTTCAATTGGCTTAAGGTACAAAAACCGGGGTTTTCGAATGTACGAAAATAACGCTGTGCCGATATTTACACTGATGGTCTGTTAAGAACTCGCTTCTTACCCACCAATGCCAGGGCGCACTCTCAGTGAGACTAGTGCATTTATCGGGCTTGCACAATAAGCCTGACAACTCTCTACATGAATGCATCATTTTATAAAGCTCGCGTAGCAACGCAAAATGCGGGAGATGTTAAACAAGTCTACATTCGAAATACAGGGTGTGCATTTTATCCTTGTTTTGTGCGGACCTTGCAGCAGTGAAACAAGGAGCGGGGACGCGGCTGACTTCATCGGCCTTGGAAGGATATAAATGACTGTTTACATCCTCCAGAAATTCCGTATTAGACTTCGAAATCACATGCGTATTGCCCACGGACACTTCTCACGTGCGATGAAGTGTTAAGGCCAGCGTGCGTATGCTTCGTACCGGGAAGAAACCCGTAACGTTGACTGCAGAGATTCGTCATCGCGCACACGTTTTCAAAGCAGCCAGTTTTGGCTTCAGCGGAGAGAAAAAGTACAACACACATAAGCGTTCTAGGTAGGCTTCACCTATCGTGGAGGATATATAGGCGCGCACACAGAGGCCCACACTCGTATAAAGTCGTGTAGTTCATCTATAAGCACCACGAGATGAATCTTCGCTCAGCGGCCTATGACGTAGTGGGCAGCAATGATTTTCTATAAGGAGAAAGCTCTTGTTGAAAGCCATTTTGTTTCTGAAGGAATAAAAGTTGATAAAGATAAAAAAAATAAACTTTCCGCATTCTTTTCGCGTAGCAAAGATTGTATTGTGAAGCAGTGGCCTTTTGAACGCTCAGTCAAAGCCGTAGAAGGCAACGAATTTCGGCGCGCTATTTGAACGTGCTTCACGAGTAAGTAGTGGCGTTTTTACAATTCAGCAGCGCATATATGCAATATTCAACGAAACTTCGTATAAGACACCTGGAACGCTGTACCACCAACGATTCTGTCACAATATTGAATCGAAAGCCGGGAAAACTTTCTCCACATAAAGGTCGGCCAATGGCGAACGAAATGTCCCTAAGTTGCGATGGTCTCGGGTGCGGATGAGCCTGAATGCATCAGAGTGACGCCTCGTGGACGCCTCGTGGACGCTCGGCTTCCTCTCTACTCCATAGAGCCACCTGATGAGTTCGTAAATTTGTCTTATCTTTCTTGCTCTGCAGCTGTTGATTACATATATTTTCTGCCATCTCGTGCACACAATTCCGCCGACATTTCGCCTAATGGGAGAAATGATGATTTCGCATTATTAACACATTTTTATCACGTGACGCTAACCTGTCTGTATATGCTTACGTATGGTATCCTTCCAGTGTCAGTGTTATCATTGACCCTTGCCTAAAATACCACCATCACGTAGTTGAAACGTGCAAGAAAATTTAGCATGGGCTACGCGTACTTAAACCAAACAACCCCAGCTAATGAAAATTGATTTATAGTTTTAGGCGGCGAGACAGAGCGCTGTCTGTCCGTTGGTTAGTGTCTCTCTTCCGATACAGAAACCTCACCCAAAACGTTTTTGCTCTGCTTGTGGATGTCAACTCCTAAGATCGTCTCAAGCTCTGAGGGGCGCAGTAGTGGCAGTCTCCAAATATTTCCGACCACCTGCAGATTATTTAACAGCACTGACGTCGTACGGTACAGGGGAGCCTTGAGCTTTGCCTACATAAAAACGTCGTCGCCGTAGCCGGGATCGGACCAGATTTCCCCGGCTAGTAATCAAGCTCGGTGACCACTGAACCATCGCGGCTGTGGGCTTATGGTGGAAATTAACCGCCATCCCGCTTTTGTTCGTGAACCACAAACAATAAATTCATTCATGTCATGCCACACGATACGATACCATACCACGTCCTACAGCAGTACGTTGCCATTCCATAAAACACCACGCCCTACCATACCGCACACAATACCGCATGTTCAGGTAACAGCGAAAAAAACATGAATGGGACACTAGAGCAAGAACACACAACGAGCGCTGTACCGCACCGCTCTGCACCGTACCGCACCGTACCGTACCGCACCGTACCGTACCGCACCGTACCGTACCGTACCGTACCGTATCATACCATACCATGCCGCAACGTATCGTATCATACCATACCATACCATACCATACCATACCATACCATACCATACCATACCATACCATACCATACCATACCATACCATACCATACCATACCATACCATACCATACCATACCATACCATGCCTCGACATAACTCACAAATTTGACGTATTCAAGTGCAAACGGGAGCCTCCTCTCTCCCTCGAGCCTATCGCTGTTCAATGCCGTTCCGGCTTTTTGAGCACTGATGTGTGTACTGCCTAGAAGAGCAACGGAGGCGTCCATTTATTCCTTAGACGCCATGCCACTTGAGGCTGCTTACCGAGATGAAGGAAACGTCGCAAGGGCAGGCATTTTGTGCGAGACGGTGAGATGACATGCGGTCCTCTCTCCGCCTTGGTTGTCAGCAGCCTCCTTTGTTCCTCTACGGCGCGGCATGGGCTTACAAAGATGCGTGATTTGCTGAGAAGCGTCTATGCTGGAGAGCGCTTCATCGGAAAGTGCTGTCTTTCAGGGAAATTACTCATTTCAATCTTCTGCTTCACTATAACAATTTTGGAAGCCGTCGCTACACAAAACGTTGCAGCAAAGAGGCGGAACTTCAGTTCAACACTCGTTTCTCCCTTGTGCAGCCAACAATGGCCTATCCTTTAAAATCGGTTTCTGGATAAAAGTTTTATGAAGAACAAGGGAGGCAATAACAAAAATAAAACAAACAAAATAATGAGCAAATGAAAACATTTGTATTCTTTTCAAGACAAAAAAAAAATGTTTTCTTTGTCTCAGCGTACCGCGCCCTTTCTTATTGGCAAGCTTTGCGCTTGTTCCGCCAAGCAAGCCCTCAACAAACGCTTCCGCCATAAATGCGTCCAATTTCGAGTCAAGCGGCCCGCCGGGCTTCATTTTGAGAGCTTTTGCCGGGCAGTGTTTGTGTGTGTTTTTGTGCGGGTCAAAGAAAATGGGAAAGAAGGGTTGGCGTGCAATGCCAAGCCGGCCGGATTTTGTTGTTGCAGCTACCGCAGTCGCACGGCTGGTCACTCGGCCAGTTCGCCCACTGCTCCTCAATCTCGCTTCAAAAACTCGTGGGACGGTGAGCGTGCCTCACAGTCCGCTCCATTAACTTTCGTCGCCTTGCTTCGCACTCATGTCTTGTCTCTTTACTTTTTTTACTTCACCTTAGTCAACTCTTTCTTTTTAGTTCTTCATTTGCAATAGCCCGGCACGCCCATCGGTTGAGTCCGCTCCGCCACAGTCTCCGTTCGATACTTTCATTTCCAAGACGAGCAACGAATGACGATGACGAAAAACGAGAGGGACAAAGTGAAGAACAAAGGACTCGAGCCGCGGGCGGAGAAGTGGAAAGTAAACACAATCTCAACTTTCTTTCTTGTTGTGAAAGCCACAGATTGGAAGATGAATTTCCCCAAGCGTTTCCGTCTCGGTAGCTATTACCGGCTTCTGCCTCTCTTCTTTTAGTTCTTCCTTTTTAATACCTTTTCCAGTTTTATTTCTTTTAATTTTTACGCTCCTCACGGCGCCCTTTTTTGTTTTTGACGTTGGCTCAAATGAAATGGAGGGCTTCTGTTAAAGAAGGCGCACTGGAAAAAAGAAAGACATAGTAGCAGCGGCGGATATAGAAGAAGCACCCGGGGAGGAGTGACGTCTTCGAACAAAGCACACCAGGCGGGAACGTCCCGCGAGCGGCTCGATCATTCCCTAAGGGGCTGCGCAGCAGTCGGTTCTCCTCCTCGATATGCATAACACTTTCGGTTCCAATGCGTGCGAGCGCACGGCTGCGTAAAAGAGGATCGATACGGCGGCAGTAAGCCCGAGGGTCATCCGCGCCTCCCCCTATCCGCGCTTATCAAAACATAGTACGAGGGAAATCGCTCTGCCCCTCCTCTCGCTCGGCCTGTTTTGCGGCTAGAAAGGTAATGTGCACGAGAGAGATAACGTACATACCTTTTTACGCAGCGATGATCAAATAGCTTTTTTTTTTTACAAGCTGAGTTGTTTACACCCTTTGGGCTACACTTTTCAGGTTACATTTTTGCGAGCACGCTTTGATCACGTGTGTGTGTGTGTGTGTGTGTGTGTGTGTGTGTGTGTGTGTGTGTGTGTGTGTGTGTGTGTGTGTGTGTGTGTGTGTGTGTGTGTGTGTGTGTGTGTGTGTGTGTGCGTGTGCGTGTGCGTGTGCGTGTGCGTGTGCGTGTGCGTGTGCGTGTGTGTGTGTGTGTGTGTGTGTGTGTGTGTGTGTGTGTGTGTGTGTGTGTGTGTGTGTGTGTGTGTGTGTGTGTGTGTGTGTGTGTGTGTGTGTGTGTGTGCGTGTGTGCGTGTGCGTGCGCTTGAGTGTGCGTGCGTGGCACGCAGTCAAGTGACTGTTAGCTTTAACTAGTTACTAACCACATCTCAGCCATTTTTTATTTTACATCTATAACAAGGCTAAACATGGTTACCATCTGCTATCATCTGGCTTTACATGATGCCACATCATATAAAACGAAATATAACTGAACGAAAGAGCTGTTTATGCTCTTCTGGGGCGATAGATCTCAGATTCTAGTGTGCGTCCTCTGTCAACCTCTAGCGTCTGTATGTATTGTAGTATGGGAAAACACAGCTGATGACACGAGACAAAAGAGTCAACATGACCTCTGCGTGAAAATTCCACCCTATGACGGATAGCCTGAAACGTGCTGAGTGTTATTTCTTTATTATTTCTTTTTATGCAGCAGACAGGTTTTCATCATGACGCTGTTGACTAGCAGGCTTACTGCACTGTGCTCGGAAGTTGCAATTTGTTTACTGACTTTTAAACATTCTGCTGATGTTTACAAGCTAGAGGCGCGCTTTTTCTCCCTCGACCACCATCTACTGTCTAGGATTCAACGCGAACTGACGACGCTGGTGTTCAAGGAATCTGCTCTTCGAATTAGCTTATTTAAGGACGTTGAATTTCATCCTTCGACTCCCAATCAATCATCGCGGAACCTACTTTAAGGAATTATGGGGGACACGTAAACTCCGCCTTTAAGGATATGACGTACTAGCATAGGCCAACAGCCTACACATAAAGCCCCGATTCAGCTAAGCCGTATGAATGTGCCTGCGTGGCCTAAGGGTAAGGTGAATGCAACGGTCCTCACCAGCTGATTTCAATATCACCCTATATTGCGAAAGAATCGACCTGCGTTACCAGTTCCTGTCAAACGTAATATCAGGCAACCTTACGTCCGGATAGTGCACGGCCATGTCAGCTACCAGCCTGTGAGTGTCATGCTCTAGATTTTTCGCTCTCAACGAGAACACCGGCGGATGGCCACCGACGCCGGATTTTCGGTGAACGGGACCTTTAACGCTATCGAGCTAGAAACTGAGGGGACACTTGAACTCCACGTCCAAAGGGCATTTGTAGAAAACGTGAATTTCTCATTTATGCGCTTCATTTGCTGATTCTATTTCACGCACACGTTCTTCGTTAATCGCCTAATCACTAAAATCTTTATTTCTGCGTCCATCATCATCATCATCGTCAGCCTGATTATACCCACTGCAGGGCGAAGGCCTCTCCCATATTTCTCCACTTAACCCGGTTCTGTGCTAGCTGCATCCACTTGACCCCTGCGAACTTCTTATTCTCATCCGCCCACCTAAATTTCTGCCGCCCCCTTCTACGCTTTCCTTCCCTTGGAATCCAGTTTGTTACCCTCAGCGACCATCGGTTATCCTCTGCGTCCATTGCCTCACATATTCTCATTAGCATGTAATCTCAATCTAAAACATATGAAAGGCCACCCGCCATATATATAAAAGCGGAGTTTAAAGAAACCTCGCGGAACGAGCCTGTGCAGCCCAGGGTTAGCTCTTCCGAATTCGTATCAAGGCCACAGACGGGCTCCATTCCCATCTCAGCTCCCCATATCAATGTAGCTACCCGAAATGGCACCTCCTTTCAAAGGCCTTTATGTCATGCGCTCTCGTGACGACGCACAACCCGCCAGTCAGACAGTGTTCGGTTATGTCTGCTGCCAACTGCCACATGAAAAGAGGCATGCTCATGACTACCCTTTCTTAAAGGACTTACTTTTCCCATTAACGACTTCAGATTGAAACAGCTTGAATCCAGTCATTACTCATGGTTTATCATTTACAAAATATCGTTGTCAGTTGGGAGTGCACCGTCTTGTTATCCAATAATTTTGTAGGTGCTTTCCTTTTTGGTATGGTTAGATACTTGCTTGCGTCTTGTTATCTATGCCTAAATCTTACATCGCAGCTGTTTCATGTTACGCGAGAGGCTACCAATATTCACGTGTTTTTCGGCAAACGCCCATAAAAATATTTATATAGATAATGGGAGTATAATCTATTCCGAAAGTTCGCATTCCTTTGTGTGTTATTCCTTAGGTATCGGTTACCTGCAGCTTCCTGTTTCCTCTTCTTTTTTTTTTTTTTATGCTGCGGTTCTGTCCTATTTGCGTATTGCTCTCCGATGCTTTTTCTTAACGTGGTGATCAGTTGAATGTACTTGTAATTTTACCCCGTTATCTTGCTAACCTTACTTGCCCTCTTGCTGCAATCGCGAATGGGTTAGCAGCGTAAGTAAAAAAAAAAAAAAAAAAATGCACAGGACCTCCGTGAGTAGCTTCAAAACTTCCGGAGATATTGCCTAGCCCATCTTCTACTACGATTTTTATCATACATTCGACAGTGCGAAACACTGCGCATAAGAAACGTCAATTATTAGTTAGGTATTTCATGCCTGACATCAAATGCAGTGCGTTAAGCAAAATACGCGAATGCACCAAGCTAAAACATGACATAGCATATAGCCAAGTTGTAGCGTGATGTGGAAATAAAACTTGAAATAACGTAAGAAATATATCTTAAGAGCCACGTTCTAGTTATTGGGACAGAGAAAGCGTAGCGTCGGTCGTTGCTTCGTTAAATTCATATTTAATCTAAACTGGACGACACCTTTATTCTCCTTGCAGCATCTCCTATTAATAAGCCAGAAAAGTGTACAAGTGCTGCTCACGCTTTTTTGGCAAAGACGTAGACCTTAGCCCTATTTCATTCAAAAACTTTCCTTACCGTCACTTGGAGTTACATAATTAAAATCATAAATTAAAATAACTTGCGGCCTCTACTTCATGCACCTTTGCGCCGTAATCGTCATCATCATTTTCCTCCTGGTATCCGAAGTGAAATAAAAAAAGAACACCGTGATGCAATAATACATTAACTGCAGTCATTTTAACTCGGCATGAAGTGCTAGCAATCTAATCGATGCAGATGACCTATTGATTAAGGCAGCAAGATCAGATAATTACTAGTGGTTAATCTATCTTCTGAAGAATTACATTCGTGTCCAATTTATGAGAAAACGGCGAAAACATGTTCTGTATAAAAGATTAAATATTGAAATTAGCTAGCAACATCGATCAAAACCGAGGCGGCAGTACTTTGGCGGACTATAAAGGAAAGCCAGTTGAGCGGCATAAAATCTTTATATCCGCAGCGTACATAACAGCGGCTCATTCATGCATAAAGAATGTTCAAAATTGAAGACGATGCCATCATGTGGAAGCTAAAAAGAAACACCTTTTTACCTAGCATTTTTTTTTTAATTCCTTTTTCCGTAGACTCGCACACCTTATTCGGGCCAGCGAGCTTAATCGCGCCCACGTAGTACAGCGGAACGGCAAGTCTCGGAGGGTTCGCCAACAGCAGCGCGCTAAAAAGAACCACGATACGTTGTTATATTCTTTTTTTTTTCTGCAGCTCGTTAACTCAACGTTGATTAATACCTCCTTCGTCGATAATGTCACATTTATTTCCATTTTTCTCTCTTCCATTATACGCCGTTGTTCTGCATGGCCGGTATATCCGGTCGATGCCGGCGGCGTGCCCTGAGGGGAGAGCGGGCGAATGTTGACGGAAACGAAGTGGCGTGAGGAGAAGTGCGTTGAGAACAGAGCCTGATAACTCCCTGCATTTCCTTCGCACACTCTAGGCGCCAGCGAGCGCGGTCTATACACTATATACAAGCTGCGACTCAAAACTAAAGCCGCGAAGCAGAAGCGGGTGATGGGAGGAGACAGAGGTGGCCAGGCGGGAGTCTTGTGGGGCGAGGAAAGAAAGATTTACGCGACAGAAGAACTGAAACAAGGAGCGACAAAGCGTGGTGGCCGGCAAAGATTCCTTAATTACAAGCGTGCCGCGACCATACTTTTGCGCCTCAACCCGGCGGGTGAACGAGGCAGACCGTGCTCTCCACAGAGGCGGGAAAGAGGGTAGCGGAGCATGTCGTCGGAATTCCGCCTAATTTGCATACCGCACCCATTGGAACTGCTTCCCCGGTCATCCAGCGGACCGATACTGCCGCCCGCTTCGCCGAACCGCACAGCGGCGCTGCCGCTTTTAAACTCGACGCTTTGTTTTGGTACATGCATGTAGCTAATCCGGTCTCTTCTGCTTCTTCGTCCCGTAATCTCTGCGCCGTTCTTCCTAGTTGGCGGCCATAGTTGGCTTCCATACGCTTTCTAAGCCGTTTACATAAGCAATGCGAAACGCGCTCCCGAAGCACGCCAGGGCCATATGTTAATGCGCCCACGGCGTGTTAGCGACAGCGGGGAGTCTTTACTACACCATGAACTTCCGCAAATTAAGGACTTGCTGAAAGATATAGAAGGCTTCCTGGCGACTGCAAGTTTCTAAACAGTCTGTATTTGGGGACGCTGCGAGGCGAAATTTATGTCACCTACAAGAATCACGCCCTTGAAAAGCTCTATTGCCACTTTTATGTTTGTAGTGAGCACCCGTTCCTGAATTTACTTACAGTACACCGAATGCTTTGACCCCTTTTGCTGTGCCTGTCACTATAAAGAATGGTTGCCCATAACCGTACACTTCGGCGAGCGTGCTTTGAGCGTATGCTTGCAGGCTTAGCATTAGGATCGTGACACTATGAGCAGGATGTTAAATGTGCGGCTTTTTATCTTGATTTCCCGCTGACTTAAACTGTAAGACGCCTAGAAGCATTGCAAGTTGTTTCGACGTAGTAAATGCACTGTCTCTCAAGAAAACAAGCATAAATTGAACAGAAAAGCGCGACAAGGCAGCATAGCTCTGCAGATATTAGGCGTTAAAGTAAGTAAGTCTGATGTTCTGTTGATTCCACGAAATGCTACCGCTGCTTTACAATGGCCCCACAGCTTTCACGACGATAGTTTGTTTAGATCTTCCTGTGTATAATATTGGGGGCTGTTCGCAAGCAGGTATTATTCGTGCTGCTAATTCGCTTATTTGTCCCTGTCTGTTTTCAGGCATTCTGGTCCTCCAATACCCTGCTTCACGGCCCTTCTTTCTTCTATATTTTTTGTTCCTATACTCACCGACTTCCTACTTCTACTCGAGTTACAAAGAGATACCACCTTCATTGGCTATGCTAATCTTGCTAAGCTCCTACTGGGAAACAGTGTTCCTTGGAGGCTCGGCTTATCATTCTAGATGAAATAGTGCACGCTTTGAGTCACGTTCATCCCCGCACTCACATGGCATTGAGACTGGGACTACCTACGGTATTACACCTGAACTCCGCGCAAATTTCTTTAAGGGAAGATCACTTTCCTCTGTTCCTCCTTCAAACAAAATTTCAGCGCTTAATTTTATGGAACAAGTCGTGACACTACCGTATACGTTCCTCGTAAAGCGCTCGTGTGCCTATCTGCATCGTGGCTATAGGCCCACCCAGAAGCCAAGCAGAATGCACACACCGGCAAGCACGGTCAGCCGGTGCTGCGCATCTAGTCTTATCGGCCACGTTTTTACTCTCGCCGGCCACAAGATGCTACGAAAGGGAGGAAACATTCCTAAAGAGAGGTAGAGACGAAAAAGTGGGCATTATAATAATCATGGATTCAGCAGCAGCAGCAGCAGCAGCAACTCAGCAGTGGTTTCGTTAGTTTCAATGAAAGACAACATAAAAATGTACAGTTAGGGAAGCCAGACACCAAACAGGTAAAAAAGAGCTGCATATGAAAAGTTGATTAACAGCAACAAAGAACAAGTCGAAGCAAAGACAGCGGAGTTTGTTTTATTCCGGCGACAATTCTACAACGCCTCCTGCCCTGCATTCATGAGGTATAAGCTTCGAGGTTGCCGGAAGGCGGGTTAGTGGGATAGTAAGTTCTTAAAGAGGGTTTTTCATTACAATAGAGAAAGAGAAGCTGGTGAAACAAAAAGGGAATGCGCATTCTCTAAACCTGTGTCTTTATTATTGGTCATTTAATACGCTGGGCCCACAGGCGCAAGCACATACGAGCGCATAAAACAAAAAGGCGAGGAGGGAACTTCGGTCTCACAATCTGAGTCCTGTCCCTACAGAGCGCGCTGCAATTCCGTGAAGGGCGATGCGAAGTTGCGCCGAGGTCAGCCAACCGTGGCTATTCCGCCATGGCGCAACACTCCGGCCGCTGCCTCTGTTGATTGCTGCTTACGCGATGCCAACGGTAAACTTGGCCGCTGTGCAAACAATGACACTGGCGCTTGCACCTTATCTTTCCTGCACATTTAACTTTCCTGCGTGTTTTTTTTTTTATACGCCTTTGTATAGGCTTTTACAGATTGTGGTCATTTTGTTTGAATCTTCTTGGTTCTCGTGCCAGCAGCTTGTGTCGCAGAAAGTCACGCCCTGTCGCTGTCTCTTCGCCTGGGCAGCCCTGCTTGCAAGTCGTCTTTCCCTTTTCTTTTTCTTTTTTTTTTGTGAGCTAGCTTTGAGACGGTCGCATGCAAGTAAGCCTAATTATATTGAAAATTTTATTTTATGTTGATTTGTTGCTTGTTTTTGTGCGTGTGTATCTGCCTTGTTTTACGCCGGCTGCCTTTCGAACATACCGAGTTTTTTGGGCGGCTTGCATTTGTATAAGCGTGATATCAACCTCTAAATGCTGAAGTGGTAAAAAAAAAAACAGTCCTGATGGTTACATATAATACTTGATCTTGGTTGTATTTCACAAGAAGCGACAAGAAAGCGAAACAGTAGTCAAAGAGGAGCAAGCGCGCTGCTCGAGAACGAACGCACACTGCCCACCACCCGGTATATTCTGCTTAGTATAAAATGACCACACTCGGATCTGAATGTCTCTCTCTGTCCCTTTCTTCTTTCTTCACTTTGGTTGCTTCAGAAACGAGAAAGCCCAGCTATACGAAATGCACCCCCCCCCCCCCCCTAAAATAAATAATGCTCTTTCACCGTAACTGATTTGCTATTTGGCCTAAACATTTGCACTTGCGAAATTATACGACTTATTTAATAACCCGACCGAAGCCTAGAAAACAATTTCATTTGAGGTGGAACTACCATCTTCCTCTTAAAAAGTAAGGCATGAAAAGTTCCGTAGAATATAGACCCACTCTATCCGCGCCCCCTGCGCAATACGTATTGGCCGAATATTTTAAAATTACTATAATATTTGCTCGCAAAACATCCGCATAGTACACTGAAATGTCATTAAAGAATTTTTTCTGCAGACAGCAGGTATTTGTCTTAAGCAACATTTGAGCTGAGGGAAACGTGACTGTAGATCTGCTAGGTTTTCATTCATTGTGACACAATTTCATTTGCTATGGGCACGTTGCGCGCACGCCATCCGTAGGAGTTTACGTCTGTGTTAGGTTGTAACGCAACGCTCCGGTCGTTACATCTTTGCGTAAAACGAAAAAGAAAATAAGATGGGGCTTATTCTGTGCCTTTACTAAAATGCGAGAAATTTAATTTGTGCCATCCATCGTAGTTTTCCTCCCCCTTCATTCTTTTTCGAGCGCAAGTAGCGAATCATGATCAGGTCGCACCGCCGCTACAACGGGAGCTGCTGAAAACGCTAAGCCGCGTGGATGGAAGCTGTGAAACCGGAGAGCAGCCACGGTTTACGCGAGCACGACGTTGCACTTTAGCCAGCTTGCCTGCTTTTTGTATTAAACCGGCCCGGTTTATTTTTCCCCCTTGTGCAGCAATTTATTTCTTTTAGGACGTTTTCTCTTGTTTCGTCATTATTGCTTTCTTCACTCTTTTCCCTTCTTTTTGGCCACGGGCGCAAGCGAGGGAGAGCTTTGCTTTCGCTTTTTCGGCGGCTCACGTCTCATGTCGGCGTCAGGAGAGAGGAGCTCCGCAAGCTGCGGTGCCTGGCGTCGGTGCATCTCTTATTCAGCGACGCTCCGGGGCCCGAGAAGCCGCCGTCGCCGGCCAGTTCGCTCGCTTTCGGCGCACAGGGTCATCGACGGTCTTACGTTCACAGGTCCTGCCTTCGCCCTCGGGACGCAAGAAACCTTCACTACCCTTCACGTACGCATTTGCGACTTTTGTGACCCGGCAAGTCGCAAATCCTCGCGCCTTAAGCGTTCTGCAGTCGCCCGCTTTCTTTCTTTCTTTCTTTCTTCTTTCTTTCTTTCCTTTCTTTCTTTCTTTCTTTCTTTCTTTCTTTCTTTCTTTCTTTCTTTCTTTCTTTCTTTCTTTCTTTCTTTCTTTCTTTCTTTTCTTCTTTCTTTCTTTCTTTCTTTCTTTCTTTCTTTCTTTCTTTCCTTTCTTTTCTTCTTTCTCCTAAATGCAAGCGCTGAGGCGACAAAGACGGAGAAACAGGAAGAATTCGCTTGCCTTTAGGGCTAATCCTCAGCGTGCGCTCTGTAAGTCTGCTGTGAAGACTTCGCACGTCCCATGCGAATCTCTACAGACAACGCGCTTTGCGAAACAAGAAGCCTCGCGGAAATCTTTATTTCTCCCTAGCTTATAACAAAGGTGAAATAAATCAGGTGTGTTGAACTTGCAGATGCACAAACGGCGCTTAAAGCTCGGCCTCCATCGTTGCTCGGCGGCTCGCAGACGCAAACTTTAGACGCGCCGACAAATGTACAGTCGCGCTTATTGTCACCTGCAACACTTGAAATGTGATCGTATTTTCATTAGGAAGGATGACGCGAATGGTGGTGAATAAATTTATTCATTTTTCTCACAGTAGCAAAGGTATCGCTTCTAGCTGTGCATATCTCGACTAAAGCCTAGCTACTAAGCTCAAATCGCATCATGCATATCGTTTGCAAGTATGTAATTTGACAGAAATTGATTTAAAATAACGGGATCGCATGGCTATTTCTATACCCTTCACTCGAATGCCGCTATATGGCGCGTTGTTGCTTCTATAAGGGGATGGAGTAATGATAATTCATAGGCGACATATATTAGAATGACCGATTTAGTCAGTGGCAATAACTGACTACCATAATTATCATGAACTTAAATATAATTGAGCCTGCTGCCACTATACACGTGATGAGATATTTCGCCATTTGTGCAGCAGCCAAAAAATAAACAATAAGCAGATGCTTTTCCCTTCTCGGGGAATCATTTCCTGTGCACAGATTCAATCCAATAGCAATATGCGTCTGTCTCCCGATTTCGCAAAGGAAAGGAAATCTCCCTGAGCGAAAAACTCTTGGCGCAAATATTCTGTACTAACCCGCATGACAGATCATAGAGGAATGCTAAAGCAAAATTTGTGAAATCCCCCCCCCCCCCCCCCAAGAAAAAAAAAAAGAAAGACAGGTGAGTGCAAAGCGGCGCTCGCTTTGCTGCACACACGTACGTACGTTTTCGAAGCCAGAAAAATGGAGCTTTGTTCGCCGAATGACAACTGTGTGAAAACACTGAAAATGAGAGGTGCATAAGTGAAACAAAAAGTACCATAATGCAAAACGCTCAAGCGGAATCACAAGTACATACAGACGGGGAACATGCGAACATTTCCAATCTCCGACACGGGTGGCAGGCGAAGATGGAATTGCGCCACACTCGCGCGACAGGACAGGGCAAACGCCATTTCTCGAGGTTTGTGTACATTTCTGCTTGACAAATTTTTTCGCCTAATGACATCTATAAGGTATGTCACTACCACCGCCACGAACCTTCCGGAATGCAGTACACTTCTTCGGATCACGCACGCACGCGCGCAAAAAAAAAGAGGTAACGTACGATAATAACGCTGGAGTGAGGTGTAATTCTGGAGAAGATTCCCGAAATCTGTTTCGGACTCAAATTATGGTTTCCGATTAGTCTACCCCCTTCTAGCAGGCCCATTTGTTACAAATGCCTGAAGTAAACCAACGAAAACAATAGGCGGTCATAAATCCTTAATAAGCATTCGAACGGCTTCACGGCGCTCCGATTGAACGCCTCTAGTTGCAGCTTATTTAGTGCTGCACCGTTCTGAGTAGATGGAGACCGTTCTACCTCCATATGGGTGCACGCGAGCTACGCCATAGAAAAGGCGTAAAGCGCGAACAGCGAAGTGAACATGACGGAGCTGCAACACGCATCTCTGTACGCTTCCCTTCCACCATCGACACACCATACTCGCCTGTGCACGGCGCGGGGCAATAAAAGGCCCATATCGTAAAGTGAGCCCGGTCTATTCGCTCACGATTTCCGAACTCGGCCCGGCCGGCCACACACAGCGCTGGTTCTGCAGCGGCTCGATCGAGAGGGTGAAGAAACAACTTGCTCGAGCGTCAGACTTGTTCGGAGAACAGTTTTTCTCGCCCCACTCCGAGATGAACGAGCTGTTGCGAGATCAACGCATCGCGAAGCTTTCTTTGTCTTGTGTCTTCGCTTTGCTGTCTGTCGCTCGAAGCCCCGCGCACTTCTGTCTCTTGCTCATCTTGTATTCTAAATAGAAGTGCGCTTGTTGTGGGCTCACTTGCTCTCGATTTCTTGCTGAGCGTATAGGGGACGCCGCTGAAATGCAAACTCCGGACGGATGCACTATAAACGAGATTACGGGTCGCCTACGTGTTTTTCTTCAGATCAGATATTTTTAGTCGCTGTTGTTGAAGTTATACAACGTAATTTCTACATAAATAAAATTAATCAGGTCAGGAGGAATACAAGGGTGGAAACTGAAACGGCAATCGCCTGTAACAACGATCATCCGACTAACTCCGGAATATTGCGGTTGGTGCCACTGGAAATGGGTAACTTTGGTATAATAAAGTTCTAAGCGCTTTCCATTGCCTGAAACGTTTTGGCATGCCAGATATGCCGACGTCCAGACAAAAAGCGCTGCCCGCATTCGTCACTGTTCTAGAAATGTTAGCGGCACAGTCGAATATTTTCTTCTCATCTTTCCTACCCGTTAAGAATCGATTGACAATGCTGGACAGGTTGACGTCATTTTTTTAGATTTCAGCAAGGCGTTTGATCGCGTCATGCACAATAAGCTCATCTCTAACTTCAACATCTTGGTCTTCCAACAGCACTTGTCAGGTGGATTAAAACCTATCTTTCCAACAGAAAACAGTTCGTCGATGTTAAAAAATCTCATTCAGGTATTTTACCCGTTACCTCTGGTGTGCCTCAGGGCAGCGTACTTGGGCCTCTTTTATTCCTTATTTATATCAATGATTTGGTTAACTCCGTAAATACGTCCGAAGTCAGTATTAGACTATTCGCAGATGACTGCATTCTGTTTAAGAAAATTAGCAGCACTACCGACCAAAAATGCTTGCAGTCAAATCTTAATAATGTCCTAGAGTGGTGCACCCTTTGGTCCATGAAAATAAATAGCGACAAATCGGTTCTTCTTCAGGTTACTAACAAGAAAGCGCCATACAGTTTTAATTACGCAATAAACAATCTTCCACTGCTACAGGTGAGCGAATACAAATATCTTGGAGTCACCATTACAAATCGCCTTTCATGGTCCAGCCACATTAATAGCATTTGCTCGTCTGCTTCAAGGAACCTCGGCCTTCTAAGACACAAATTAAAACACGCTCCCTCTGAACTTAAACAACTTGCCTTCAACACACTAATTCGTCCGAAACTTGAGTATGCTTCCGTCGTATGGGATCCGCACTTAAAAAAGGATATAAGGAAACTTGAAATGATCCAAAGAAAAGCAGTCCGTTTCATTTTTAACGCTTACCATAGCTCTATCTCGCCATCCGTTCTGATGTCTACGAAGAACATATCCACTCTAGAAAGAAGGAGAACACTTGCAAGGCTTAAATTTCTGTACTCATTTTACTCTAGTCAATTTAATATTAATGCTGCTCCCTATATATCCCCCCGTTCTACACGACAGACACGCAATAGCCACAACCATAACCTTACCCCGTACTTTGCACGCACAAATACGTTCAAAAACTCATTTTTTCCCCGAACAATCACAACATGGAACTCACTGCCAGCAAATGTCTTTTCGGCTCAGGATGCCGCTGCTTTTGAAAAGAGTGTCTTATTGTATGTGTAAACTTAACAATATCATTGCCCTCTGTTTGGTTTTCTTCTTTTATTGTTGCCGGAACGCTGGATTTGCGTAGTGTTTGATTTTATTTTTGCTTTTTGAATGTTGCCCCCCTGCTTGGTCTCTATGACTGCAGTATGTGTAAATAAATAAAAAAAGAAGAACACTGTTTAACTACTTATATTAAGCTGATGCAGTTGCTGGTTTTCTGGTGTTCCACTTTTTTCTGTGTCGTGGTTTGTCAATTATGCAGGTAGTCCACGGTTTTTTATTCTTAAAATATTGCGCTTAGGGTGAACCCCTGTCCTCTTACTCTTACCTAAGTCCGGCCCTGGTTGTACGGTGGAGTGTTTGTCGCGAAACTAGCAGCTGAAAAATTACACTTTATATATTTGTGCATAAGTTGAAAAGCAACATTTTTGTGCAGTATTTTCGCTTGGTTACTCAGCAGATCAAGTTCGTTTTTCTTGAATGTATAAAATAAGGTTGTTGTTTTTTTTTTTTTTGTAGGAATACTCTATTTCACGCACTTTAGCCTTATCAAGTACCTCTCTGGGTCGCTCATGCGTAGTGCCGATAACTTAAGTAGATGTTTTAGCACCGGGCTCAGGTCGTGAAATAAAAATATGACGAGATTTGGCCAGAAAATATATACGGTAACAGTTTACTGTGTCGACAAGTTGCTTACAGGGTCAAAGCAAACTCCTTTCTTCGAAGATGACAGTAATCTGACAGCTGGCTTCGATACGAAATTCGCAAATGTAGGGCAATAAGCGATGCTGATTACGAATTCATTTGTCAGGAAATAAAAAAAACGCCTTTACAAAGCTGATTTTCTCTCATCGTCATCAAGTTTCGTTTATTCATTGAAGCTACTAAACAAAATTCACCGAGTGACACCTGAAACTTACTCATGGATGATCACTTTTTCTAAACATGCTTTAAAAAAAAAAAGCATTAAGTCGATTGGCTTCGTCAGGTTTGATTTTGCACACAAAACGCTTGATGCGCGTCAGCATTCTACCGCTGCCCTTCATTACCGAGAATTTTCTTCCTCTTAAGTGCTAGCCAACAGCTGACATTCCAACTATCATCATCACAAGGCGGCACGAAAAACAAAATGGGCGCTTTAATCGTGTACAGCTATAATGGGGCTCCGTAAGGTTGCAGCACAGACAACGGGAAGCTTAGGCGCCCGTTCATCACCCAGCAGTCAACGCGCCTCCGACACTCCTCCCTCGCAGGCCCCATCATCACCGCATTTAACGCGAACCATGTTACTATTTCGGTTCTTCTTTGTCATTCTTACGGGACAATGGACAACTTTGTTTCAAGATTCACTTTCGCCCACACTCTTCGTCCCCGCGCTGCAAAACAACGGCGCCGGCACGCGTTTCCTAAGGTTACCACGAAGGAGACAATGCGTCTAAGCGACGCGCGTCGCATTCAATAGGCGATGGATGCCCGGTGGATGGCACAGGCGGCAGCGCACTTTCAGGGCAGCGCCGTGCTCGCGCGACTTCATTCAGCGACGGGGACCCGTTTTATCGACAGGTGCCCCGAAAACAGCGAGAGAGAGAGGAGGAAGGGGGCGTGCTGTTGGCAGGCACTGGCAGTCACCACCCGCTGGTTCTCAATCACCAGCAGACAGGCTTCTTGTCTTCACAAGACGCTGTCTTCGCGTCGTCGCTTTCTTGAATGGCGCATGCAGCGGCGGGTGTGACTCTTTTGTGGTTGAATTTTCGAAGCGCGTGAAATCGCGACATCGTTTCTCATCGCGTCCCTCCGACTCTTCGCCGTCGTTAATGCGCCGCTGACGACGACGTCCGAGCGTAAAGAAGGGCCGCGGTGCGTGCGTGGAGCGTACTGTTGCTTAATAAGAGCAACGAAAAACAAGAAAACATTAAAAATCAACGCGCGCCTGGTTCGAAGGGGCCTCAAGCAGCCCCGCTTGTCCATACACTCGCGTGCACGATACAAAGATAATTACAGACTCGCGAACAGAAGGCGCGAGTTAACAACGGGGTTTTTCACAGTGTTTCGGGCCGTAGTCCACTCAGCGGTCAACCTACCAATTTGCTCTCCTTGAGTTAAAAAAAAAAAAGAAAAGAAACCATTGTTCTTGGCTAACGAGATAGTTTACTCCCAGGAAATAAATTTAACTATGCTGATACTCTAGCGCATTTACATTCACTATCGCTGTAATCCGCCGCACGTTAATAGCCACTGTCAACAATTGAATTTTGTTCCCTCATTGGAAAATTCCAGCATTACAATTTCAGACATCCATATGCACCTCGAACTCGTTGAGTGCCTCTGTCTGCTACTGGGATGTGTTCACAACGATAAGCACTTTATAACCTTGATCGATATTACTACATGTTTTATGAATGACTTGAAGTTCATGATGAAAGCGGTAACCCACGGTACCGCCTGCATAATTATGCGACACTTGACGAAAGAAAACGCTTCCCCGAAAATGTTCAACGAGAACTGTGACACTGGGCCCAGTTCCCTGTTAACATTTCATGCTTGAAGCTAGTCCTATATGACCGACTTTCCCAAGCCTTTGTCATCCTGCAACATGGCGCATGCATAGTGGGTTTCAAGAGAGCTTGGCGCCAGTGATTTGAGTTACGGTAATCAGTGCGAGCAAATTTCGGCTGTTTTCTTCCTACGCGTGCCTTAGAGTTTCGCTGATGCATATAAGGCGAAGACTCAATGAAATGGACTGAATCACGTAAAACATTTCAATTAATGCTATCTCATAAGGAAATGAGTATTAATCGAACTGGAAGGGAAATGTCAGTATGGGAAGCTGAGCTAGCTGACGCAACTCTTACCTAAGTTCGGGGGCAAAAGCAGTTTGTGCAGAAGATGTACAGATAAGTATCTATAAGGAACTTGCACTGCATAGGTAGCGGTGCAATTGTCCTGCAGCGTGCATCAAAAATGCTGCCGCTAACCGCTTGGTTCGCGATAAATGACCGAGCATATTCGGCAGTATTTTGAGATACGCGTGTGACAGATAACGTCCTTGCCCAGGCGCTCTTGATGTAGCCCAGTTTTCTGACATACGCCATGCAAAGCTTCTACAGAGCGTGCAGTCTGATCCCTGTAATCTCACCCAGGTGGCGTGAAAACGCCCTAAAAAGCCAACTCAGAAGTATTTGCTCTTCTCGCCAGGATATGTGTTACGGAGCGGCAATCGACACAGCGAACTTTATTGCAGGTAGCCTATAGCGTGCGTGTTGTCTTTTCTGTGCGTCCTGTTTTTCGCTATTATACCTGTGGGACATACAATGCGGCGCAAGCGTTATGCGGTGGTGCGCTAGTGTAAGATAGTGGATTCCAAATAAAGAAATGTGCAATTTCGGTGCAGCAGTCCCGTAGCGCAAGCTGGAAATATTTGGAAGTTTTCTGGAAGAGAAGAGGCCGCAGCGTGAGTGAGAGACGGATATTTAAGAGAGGCTCTCGCGACGGTGATAACAGCCTTGATAACAGCATTAATGGTGATGAGCAGAAATACGAGTGCACCGGCCTTTGTACGTGCGCCGTAAAATAGAAACTCTTTTTTTCAACCCCGTTGTCTTTATCACTGAGGTAAAATTCAGCGCGTGCGTGAGCGCGTAATATTCGGCTGATCTGATGGAATTACTCTGCTTTTTATTAAAGTTAAACGCGCTGACAGTAACTCATTTGTTAACCAGTTCGCAGTGATAGTTAGATATTAATTTTAAGGCAGGTTTTATATTGAGTGATACCCGCTAATTTACTTTTAAATTTCTTGATTCTTAACTACTTACGTAAGGCTGAAGTTTGACCCGAAGTTTAAGCCGTCACCCAGCTCTAGCAGCTTCTGTAATGGGCGCTAGATATATTTCATAAAATAGCACCTTCACCGCGAAGACAATAGGGTTTAGGTGAGGGTGGGCTAGCGAAAGATTAGCGCCTCTGCCTACCGGACGTGGGCGGGACTGCGGCGAGCGGCTAGAATACGAGCGGGAGAAGAGGCCTGCTCACCATCGCGTAAACTAAACCCTTCACAAAGCGCGTTCCTGCGCTTTTCGCGCGTCGCCGAGCCCATCGGCGCCGCGGCGCGAAATTTACCAACCCGCGCGCGCCACTGCGACGCCTAGGCGCGCCTGGCCGGAGTCCAGAATGACTGGACGATAACGAGTCCGCTATAGCTGCGTCGTTTCCATGGTTTGCGTCTAACAACAGCTTTGCTGGACCGTTTCAGCCTGCTGCAAGCGGACAAGACGCCGCCCGATCACTCAGGGTTTGAGGCTACTTCGTTAATGAAGACCCCCGAATGAATGCTGGAGTTGCTAGCATAAAGTCTTGCTGTACAGTCTCACCTGGCCGAGGAGCGACCATTTTGAGGTATTCGTGGTCGGATTGCAGTTCATTTCTGAAGGGGGAAAAGGCGTGCCTGACGGAGGTGAGCGGGCTAGAAGGTTATTAGGGAGGACACCACATGCATATCTCGAAATGAGGCGCTGCACCGTTAAGCAGCTCAGCCCGGCGCTTATGGCAGATCGCGCATGCAGTATGCCCGCTTTTGCTCACGCCAGTACATAAGCTTATCTAGATGCTTGGCTCCTCTGTTGTTGAGCGTCGTTTTTATTTCAGAGTAACTATGAAACCAGGAAAACGCATATATATATATATATATATATATATATATATATATATAGACCAAAAAGCAGCCGATCTCTTTCATATCGACTTTAAAAATGCATTGAAAGTACTTCAGTATTAAGGCGAAATCCTTTATTGCCTCATCGTTGTCGTCAGCAAGAGTGTCACGCTTTTGCGGCGGCTCTGATTGGCCGAGATGGGATGACGTCATGGAGGTTTCGACCAATCACAGAGCCCCACCACAGTATGCACGAATGCGTGCCTTATATGGCCATATGCCAATCATTGACCAATCAATTATTAATGACTAATTAATTATTGCTATATAATGCCTAATTTATAATAATTAACTAGTGACACTTGCGTAACTACTCAATTATTTATTAACTAATACCGCTCATTACTAAATAATAATTACCCATTATTGACTAACTGCTGATTATGTCTAATAATTTATTAATTACTAATTAGTGACTGTTGCGTATTTAATTCAATAGTTACTTATCAATGCCGCTCACCAGGTAAAATAACCACACGTAAACGTAGAACAACTGCGAAGATACAAGGAGCGCGATTTCGTCGCTGCCAAGCAGAATTCACTGAATCAATGCACTCGCAGAATGTGAAAGAGTAGTCGCTCGCTTTACTTGTAGCACCATTCATCGCTACATGCGCAACAGTCGCGTAGCAGAATGCAGCACTCAGGCTTTCGCCTTTCACCATTTTAGTTGCCAGAGTGTGCTCGAATTTTGTTTCTTGTGTAGGTTTTGCAAACCGCAACATTTTAATGCAAAAAATGGAATACGTTTTTTCTGGACACACGCTCCAGAACTTGTATATGAAGCATAACTGCGAAACGAAATTCTTGGGCCCCATTACAGTAGCCTTAATGCAAATGCTTTAATTTTAGTTCTTTATTCCAAATCAGCAGTCCGTATATTTGGCTTCATTCACATTGATCAATCCTTCAAAATATTGCTACGTTGTTCTGATGGCTGTCCGGTAATCAGGAAGGCTGTGAAAAACTTGTATTTGAAACTCATTATCGGGATGGCTTGCCCCCACAAAGACCTGCGTGACTTGGCAGCGTCAATCGCAGCAAACGTGTCATAAGCTGGACAGAATGCTGCTCTGCCGCCACCTGGAAAGCGATCCTCCAGGTACTTCATCAGAAAACAACTGTTAGCACAGATATATAAGGTACTGGCAAGCCAGGCGGTTTCATGCGTGCTACAAGACGTGAGCATTCGTGGACTCGACCTCTGATTGGCCCCTTCATCCACAGCATTGAGATGATTACTTGAGACTGCAGTTGAACTGCACATATAAGATTAGTTGATTTCGGTCTGTTAATTTTGCTCGACATAGTTCAAGGAAATAACAGAGGCACAGCCAATATGGACATGTCGCAATCACTAGGTTTAAGCGGGGTCACCTCTGGCAAAATTTCTTTCTTTTTGTTTTTGCTTTTTTTTTATTTTGTCTCACCCTCCTGTTTCGTACAATACCTTTCTAAGAGCATTTGAATCTTTGTCTTTAACATTCATGTTTTCGCTTGCCACGTATAACGGCAAATTTAAAATTCGCATCACAGAAGAGTTCCTGGTCCAAGCAGAATCCCTTCATTTTATATATTGTAATGCAATACAGTACAATGCATTATCAGTCCTTAAGTGATGTTAAGTCAGTGTAGCAAGTTGACACTTGAATTGCGGCTTATTTTGCTCACTCTCAAGCAAAGCTGAATGGTTGGCCTGTTCGTATGACATGTTGAGTCTTACCAGAGATAGGGTCCGGAGCTGATACGTTATGTTTCGCTATCTCGAAGGCCTCAAAGACTTCACATGCCTTACAAGTGTTTCCATATCCGAGAATACTAACGTCATTAGAATGTTGCACGGATACGAAAAAACCTTAAGGCATGTGAAATCTTTGAGGCCTTCGAGATAGCGAGACAAGAAAATGTATATATCAGCTCCCCATCTCTAGCGATCACATATAAGGTATTTAATATTTTTAATGGCATTGTCTAGTATCTGGTCCTGGCTTGGAGCTTGCGTGGCCATGACTGAGGGGTCTTTTTCAATAGTGTGTTCAGTTGTGAGTCTAGCCTTGTCCTGTGTGGTTCTCTTTTGTGGTTGCGTCCGTTTTGGCTGGCAAAAACCTTCAACCTATTCCCGTCGTTCGGTTGCGATGCATAGTTTCCTCATTAGAACAGGCGACACGTCGAATTCAAGCTAGACTTCATCCTAGAAGGCAATACCTCTGAACACGTCCTTATATTCGAGCCGGACAGAGGTGCCGTATTTCCTGCCAACTCTATCGCGTGTACCGAGAAGGACAGTGGCTCCTGACGTGCGTTCTCAACCAGTACAAAGAAATTCTGGAAGCGGCGTTTCCTGTGCTCTCCGCGCGCCGACTGGAATACTTCATCCTCAAAGAGAATGCCTCTCTTGAAAACATCTCCTCAGAATTTCTAACCGTGCCAAATAGCCGCATTTTCTGTCCTATCGCACCGAGGATGACAGTGATTCCTAGGGGACTTTCTTGACCACTAAAAAGAATTTGGTGAGCTACGTTCTCTGTGCCCTCATCGCATTGGCTCCGAACAAGTGGACGCACGCGCTCTGTGCATCCGTATAATTTCCGCATGCAGCGAGTCTCGGCGCCACCGATGCCGGGCGCACAAATACCGGTGCATACCCTCGGGCGAAACGCGCCAGCTGCTGATAAGGAAATGAAGTAAATAGTACGGAGGAAAGTTTGGGAGGTGGATAAAAGGAGCAGTGTTTTTCCTCAGCATGTACTCTGCGCTAGTTCTTGCTTCTTCGTAATACCCTCTCCTCAGCTAGTCTTCGCGAGTTGCGTGTCGTCCCAAGGCACCAGACAAGAGAGAAGCCTCCACCGCTCCTCGGAAGATTAATCTCCGTCGAGAGACGACCAGCTCCTTTTATGGCCCCCTCACGAGCATCAGTGTGAGCGACGTGTACGCGCCGGAAGCCGGGACGTCCCTTCGACGGCACGGCCCGAGTTAAGACCCCTTTTCTACCCTCTGCCCGTTTGCTTCGCAGAAGCTCGCCGCTGTTGCCACCTCGATCGTGTTGGAAGAGGCGGTGTAGGCGCAGCAGGAAAAGGGGAAAAAAGGCAGTCGGGAACGGGTGTGTCGAAAACGCCACCGGATGCGGGTCTTCGTTGTTTGGTTTCCCTCGCAAGCATCGCCGTCAACTTCTGCGGCTGCCAGGTGCTGTGGAGGAGGAACCCGCTTCGAGAAAACTAGCCGCGGGCGCGCCTGCGAAAGTGCGCCGCTCATTGTCATCGTCAGAGTGCAGCGCTGATCTCCGCCACCACCACCACTGTCTCGTGGCAAGGCACAATGTTCAGCCTTTTTGTTCCTTCATGGTTTCCAGCGACGTACAAAAGGATCACGGCGAGAGCAATGAAGATAGCTCGAAACAGCACTGTTTGTTTGCTTGCTTGCTTGCTTCTCTCCTCTTAGGTGTGCCATTTGGTTACTTTCATTTCGTCCTTTTTTATTGTCATCATTTTGTAGCGAAGGGCGGTGTGAGGAGAAGGGAGGGGTGGGGAAGGGGAGCGGGGGAGGGGGAAATTGGTGATACCCTGGTAGCTGCTGCCTCCACATTGTCTCGTTTCCATGGTTTATGCCCCATCTTATACTGCTTATTCGATGTCGACGCTCTGTTCAAAGTAAAAGATGTCGTTTCTTGGCCCTTTAATTGTGCATAGTGAGAAGACATTTATTTACGTGAGAAAGCTTTTTTCGTCCCTTAAACTGCGCCTCCCCGCTACCGCTCTTTTTTCATACAGAAAAATCGCTAATTTTAAGCGTAATCTTGATCTCTAGTGGCTGCGGGTATAACTTTAAGCTCTGCGGTTTTTAAAAGTTTTTTCTTCATGCTAAAGATTAGATGTGATTGTATTTTGTAACGAGACACTTCACTTTTTCACCTAACTAGTATGTGCGAATTATATATATAGGGCTTCGTTTGTTAACTAAGACGACGAAAAGAAACATGCGCTTGCATGAACAAGTTATCGTGCTGAAGTGTTTTACACTCTCAATATACCACGACAGTACCAGCAACCGACTTCTCACGCACTGTAAAAGGGTTCTCCTTCTTCTTCTTCAATATATATATATATATATATATATATATATATATATATATATATATATATATATATATATATATATATATACATACATTCAACGCTGTTTCTCTACACAAAATGTCCTGAAAATTTTCCAGATGAGCAATTGCTACGCGATGTTGTTATGAGGCATGTACAAGTGCGGACATGATAAACAGAGCGCGCAGTTTCGTTCTTATTGCGATCGCGCCTTCCAAGTAAGAAATTAAAAGAAAAGAAATTATATTTGTCCATGAGAAAGCGCGCCTACAACCAGCCTGCCCATACAAATCATGGCTGCCGCTTTCAATCGGGAAACCCGGGAAAAATGTTAGGCATCAGTAGCATTCTCCATTTACATTTGCTCGCACCGGTACGGGTATCTCGATGATAAATATTATTTTAGCAGATGCAAACTTAGAGAACACAAATCCCTCCCATATTCAAGTGCATTATTGCGGTCATCCTGCCGAAAGTTTCGAGAAAGCCCCGTTTCTATACGCAACATTATTTCGTTCGATTACGTGAATACAGGTACAAGAATAAACTCAAGAGTTTGAGACAAGCGAATATTTCACTTGTTCATGAACGGAATTATTTACCCTATCGCAAGATTCAACTATAACTGTTACTATATCTGCTGATTCTCTCTCGAGAGGCTGTTAGTTTGTGTTATTAACGTTTTCCCTGGCATCATAACCATCCCACACAAGTTTTAGATGTCAGTCACAACTACTAGATGAGAGTGAAGGACAGAATCTAACAGCAGTTTGTTGCGCTCAAGAAGTCGAAATCCTTTGAAGTGGGACGAGTGGAGCTTGTTGGTTCACGATTATTTTAGAAACACCGCTGAAACAGGACAAAAAGAAACAGAACAAGATCCAATATTGTGTTTTTTCCTCGTCCCGTCTCAGCTCTGTTTTCAATGTGGCAGGATCACATCCATTCTCTACAAGATTTTCTCAACGCCATCTTAAATATTTCGCAGTTACCTTGCAACTAACCATACATCCAAGATGTTGGACATAAGAAAACAAAAAGGCAGAACGCTCCCTTTTATCCTCTCAACACCCAATAGAGATACAAAGGATACTTTTCTCAGTAAAAAAGGGGGCGAGTAAGGACGTAGAAATAGCGAACAGTCAACTAACACGCCGCTAGGTTAGTCATAATGCCCGAAAATCCTCGAAAAAAAGAACCACACAGAGTGAACTAAAAGAACACTCGACACACTAAAGAAAACGAGATGTACAAGACGTAACAGGTGATATACACAAGTCACGCAAAGGACGCAACAGATGTAAAGAACCCGAAGCGCAAAAACTGTACTAAACAGGATACACGAAATGGCGAGGGAGCTGTCACAACCAGAGTTTACCACTCTCGTAAAGCCATTCTTGGGCTGTCTGTTTTGCTTGCTAACCACAAATATCCCTCCTCTACGGCACAAAATGAGCAATATTTAGAATGCTAACTTCCAAGCTTGGTGCGGCCAACGAGCTATACAAGTCGTGGTCTGGGTAGCGCAACAGTAGCCTTTCTCTTTCTGGTCGTATTTGCAAGCAAAGACGGACCAAGAGCCGCGGGCATTTTGCTGTTTTAATTTCCGGCGTCCCAAGGACCCCACCGAGTTGACAGGCGCTGCCGGAAGTCATCGCTGCCGACGCGTGAAGGAGGCTTTCATCTTCTCGAAACACTGCGGCGTCGGACTCTCAAAAAAGAGGATGGCGGAAGCCGCGACGCGCACTTGAGAGTGCACAACGACTATGCCATCGCCAGTGCGCATCCGCAGCTTCAACGAATCCAATCTCTGCTCGGTCATACCGAGTAATTTCCTTTCTTCAATGACGCCCAATCTCCGCAACGAAGTCTCTAAGAAGGAAGAGTCACGGCTCGTCCAACTGTTTAATTTTGATAACTTTATGGCTGCAGTGCTGCGACTCGAGCTGAAATAATCCTATCTTACTTTTTTTGCCGTTTTTGTGCACCTTTCGCCGTACCTTCCGATTCGGGCAAGGAAAAGGTAGGTCGCTACCGGCGTATGACAGGTGAAGCTATCGGAGCAGAAGCATTGTGACTAATCCGTTTCGGACCTTTTCTTTGCTGTCGTTAAGAGGTTCGCAGTGATAAAGATGGGTCATGCTGTAATGAATGTTCGTCGCTGAGTATGCCATTTCCATTTTTTAGAGATGATAAAGGAACGAGCCTGCACCCGCAAAAATTACCCAGAAGGAGTGGTACAACGACCATGGCCAAATTCAGACTTTCTTGAGGTGTCACATTGAAGCGTTGCTTTTTTTTTTTTTTTAACTGTTCAAGCTTCTCTTTCAACTTCCTAATAAAATATTTGAATGCCCTGGCGTTCAATCTTCGGCTGTTAATTTCCTTTAATAATTAAACACGGAGTCTTTTGTTTCTATCCAGACGATATGGTCCTCGTGCAAACCACGTTTCTAAGAACTATTCGTAAAAGCATAAGGAACCTGTTATGCGCAAAAGGACTTGTGCGAGAATTGCGTTTCGGCATTGCAAGCATGCAGTAGGTACGCCCAGTATTAATCGATGCTATAAACAGGGCGCTTTTATTTTTGATTGCAGCGAGAAGTAACGTATTATCCGCCTGCACATAACTATGTAGGAATATATCCAGTGAGTCGTAGAGCGTTGCAGATAACTCTCAAGAAATCATCGAAATGACCAGTCATTTCATCCCCCCATTCTCCCCAACTCGGAAAAGAAACCTTCTAGAATGAGAAAATTTATGTCGTTTCATATAGAGTTTCTTTTTGTTTTCTGTATCTTTGTAGCAATATATTTATTGATTCTAATCGTATTTAAAAGCAACCTTTCTTTTTCCCCTCCCTGCCACACAAATTCTGCCCGTCCGCTTTGCCTTCAGCCTGTAAGTCGGCTTTCTCACTAAAAGTGCGCTTGTGCAGTGAAACCAGCTTTGGGTTTACGCGAGGGACAAAATTCAACGTGTTGAGAAACGACATCCTCTCCACCAACGGGCAAATATGGTGGGGCAATCTTAAGAGAAAACTTCGCCGGAGTCGCTTTCTGTGTTCCTTTCGACGTTATAGACAGTAATCTAAAATTCACTCATTGGCATCATTACCTGCTGCTTTGTCGGCTGAAAAATTTACCCAGTTGGCCTTAGCAATTCGCAACACGTGGTGTTTTTCGTGGAGATTTCCATTCATATGTAATTTCTTTACAGGTTACAGAGCTTGTTGCAATTATTCATTTCACTAACGCAGTAGGTAACGAGAAACAATTGCCGACGATTACATTACTTCATAATGCGAAATTTTAGCGCAGCTGATCAGCTGTTTCAGCTTTTCGATAGATTGAGGAATGCGTTTCGACTCAGGCGGTGCACATATCGAAATCCGCCGCCACCGCACAGGGGTGGGGTACAAGCAGCGGCGAACGGTGGCGGGAGGAGCGCTGCCCCGACTGCGGAACTGGTTACGATGGACAACGCCGACGGCGACGCCGACACGAAACGCAAGAACGGGCGCCAAAATGCTGTGCTCTAAAAGAAAACAAAAAGTGTATGTGTGCGGGGGGGGGGGGGGGGGGGGGGGGGGCGCAGAGTGTAAGATGGACAAATCGTGTTAGAACTTTTACTGAGGCGGGGAATGGCGGAGTCGGCGAATAACACTGCCGATATGAGGTGCCTATGTCATTGTCATGCAGCGCAAATAGTTGAGACGATTACAGGGATGAATATTTATATTCGTGTGTGAAAGGCATATGAGCCAGAGAGAGTGTGGTGCACCTGCACCTGTTCCTGTCACCGCACTTCGGGCATTATTTCCTCTAATCTTTCAGGAACTGATGTATTGGATTGTCGTTAGAAAAGGAAAATATTAGAAGAAAAGCGACTCAAAGACAGCATCATGTCTTCTGTTACGGAAAACACTTGCACGTTTTGGCCAAGCGAAATGTAAAAAATGCTGTGTGGTCAAAAGAGGATGTAGTGCGATGTCAGTTCACTCTAGAAATTTGTCGCGTATTGTTATCGGTAGTTTATGCTTTTAGGCTGACCAGTATCGCCCTGAATTCTATTCATACTTATGATTGCATCGGTGGTATGTCGTTCCGGTGTAGACTATGGCAATAGAAGCGGTCTTTATGTCTCTCCAAGCATGCAGTGAGGGTAACTGTAATACCTACACGTTATGCTGCTTGCATATATGCTTCGAAAGCATGCTCTAGCGCTCCTATGTACAGAAGAATTTTTCTATCGAGACTTCAAAGAAAGCATGGATGTCGTTAAATCTTTTCAAAGAAAAAAAAAAAAGTTTGGAAAGCCAGAGGAAGAAACTACGGCATTGCAGCGTATTGCCCTGCCGGCAAAGTTAACAGCCCCGAATGTGTTCATACCGAGAAGTTAAACTTTTGACATTTCGCCGTCGTTCACGTCTTTTCTGTTCATTGCAAGCGATCTGGATTCCAAAGTTCACGCCTGCTGCGAATACGCGCAGTTGCGGACTAGTAGGCGTCGCGCTGCTCAGGAACGCCTTTCAAACTATGAAAATCGCATGGTGTGCTGCAGCGAAGCCGTCAATTTAGAGCTCTGCAGATTTCATTTTTTTTTCTTCTCTTATTTACTAACCTCCTACCTTCTTGCATGTTTTCTTTTCAAACTTCCGCACGAAACACCATCAGCTGCCTAAGAAGATGAACGCGAGGACAAAATATAAAAGCTCTCGAGAGATGTGCGCGCCTCAGCGCTTGCTGGCTGGCACGACAGAGCCGTGAGGGCGGCTCACGCGAGTCATTTCGGGACGGTCGTATTGCCGCGTGCCAATAACAAGCACCCGCGCTCGTCTAGGCGGCTCTGGCTGTCACTGCCGCCCATCTTCATTTCCAGCCGCTGTCGTTAGAGAGCGGATGGCGGCGGGCGCTCTCGGTTTCGACTGTTTTAAACCGTCGGTTCCTCCAACCGCGCCGAAAAATTTCCTGACAGTGAAAGGGGCGCAAGCTGTACGCCGCTATGCGCACTCGCCTCGTTTTAGTCACTCTTGCTTTTTGTTTTTCTTTTTGTTACTAACGAGGCTGTTTGGCGGATTTTCATATAGGTTCTGACTTTAATTATGTTCTGCTAGTACCATTATTTTTAGTATTAGCAATAGTAGCAGTGATAACAGCATAGCAATAGTATTGTTCTTGTCGGTAGCACAGCGGCAGCCGTAGTGGGTGCATTATAGAAAGCAGTACAAGTAGCAGAAGACGAAGTGGTAGCAGGAGCAGTATAGTTTAGATTAACGGTAAGAAGAAAAGCAAGCTCACACAAAGGTGCTTCTTATTGGTCTGTTGGTGGCGGGCTGTGCAAGAAGCGGAAGCATCTACCAAAAAGAAAGAAGGAGCAAATTACTTAGACAGCGTTGTTTGTGTGCGCATGTGCGCCTTCTTAGATGCAATGGTAGCCATGGCTCTTGAAAAACGTAACAATGCTCATTATTCGAACCTTGCCATACAAACCAGAAAAGCAAAACAAAATTAAACTAATCATAATAGTTTTCATGTGTGTAAGGCTGAGGGCCTGTGTATAGTACGTTGGCCGGCGTTCTTGAGCGATGACAAACGAAGAAAATTATCAGGTGTGATTTAACGTCCCGAAGCGACTCAGGCTGAATATATAGGCCGATAATATATTTAAACTACATGGGGCTTTTCACCATGAGCTGACATCGCACAGCACGCAGGAGATTTGGTGCTATTTTACTTCGCCTTAGTTAAAACTTAGTAGGTCACCCCGTTCAAGGTCGAACTCGCGCTCTTGAGATCAACAGCAGGATGCTAAAGACACCAAGAAACCGCAGCGAGTGAACAAAAAAAAAGGGGGGGGGGGGGAGGGGGGAGGGGGACTCTGAAACTACCTACCCAGTTTCGGGGTTACTGCTACTGCTCGCTATGACAGCCCCGTGGATGTGTTAATCCAAGCATAAGGCGGAAAGTCCACCGAGGCAAACTGCCCGAACCAGTAGGACTTAGCGCTGTCTGCTCTAGCTCCACGACTCAATGTTCAGGTGCTCCCGACAAGTCTGCTGAGCACTGTGAACATTTTGTGCATTAAATTATTCGTTCGCTCTCTTCCACTAATCATATTGTGCGAGTGTAAATTAGAACTGTCACACATTCACCTTAAGGGCAAATTCTCATTTCTTAAACCTGCAAAATGTTTCGACTGCCCTTGCACTTTCACACACTTCCCGCTCAAACGATTTAATTCCGCATTGCTCAACATTGACTTTATTAGTAATAAAGAAATAATCACTTATTTAGGGCTGACTTTGTTAGGACTGATACGAAATGGTCTTCTGGGGCAAAGATATAACTTCCGCTGTCCTGCCGTTCATTAATCATTTTCCAGTAAGTTCTTGGCCGCGCTCCTCATTATTTCCTGTCTTCGTTCTCCTCTCCCATATTTCTTGTTCGTCTACAACGCAGATAGTATTTATTAACAGAATACAAACAAACGCATCCACCCGCGCCCAGCCACTCGCGCACCTACTTAGAAATAAGCTTGGCTTCATCGCAATCTGCTGGCTTGATAGTATTCTCATGCGACAGCCAGCGCAGGTTGATGCCAGTATGCACAGACATGCTCAGGCTTTGCCGATGGGAGACAGCGGCAGCGCTGCGTGCCAGCACATGGCGAGACGGCTCTGTGCTGGGGAGAAAAATGGAATCTGGCGGCGACAAAATATAGCTCCTCGTTCCGCGCCCGCGAGAGAATTAGATGCCGCACCCAGGTGCCGGCTCACGAGAGGCATCCGAGGAAGCAACAGAAAAACTTGGCGCGCTCTTCTGCGTACATACATCAGCCAGAGCTCCGCCGACTCCGCCACTGTGGCGGCCGTGGTGGCGGCGGCGTTAGGCCTAATGGGTTCCGCTGGGGAACCTTGAGCGCTTGCCGTCTTTCCGGTTCCCCACCTCTCTCCTGCGCGGACGGCGCAGCTCGAGTACCCGGCACCTCTTATCCCGGGCCGTCACGTGCGGATTACTGCGGACTCGTCCCCTGCCTGCGTGTCCGAGGGCGAAGCCTAATCCCGGCGCCGGATTTATGGAGCCTGCGTTCTTCCTTGGGCGTATTCATGGACTCGCACCTTGTTTACCCCCTGGTTGCACGCGGACCTCCCCAGTGCAGCGGCCCTGACCTCGCGCCATTGTAATTGGAGCGTCGTCTTGATTTACCGGGATAAGACTCAGCCAGACCCCATACGTGCCTGCCGCAACTCAGTGCCCAATTATTCACACACACCTCGCGTAAGTCATGAGGGAAAATAATTAAATATTTGCCGAAGATTAAGGAAATATAGGGAAGGAGCCCCAAAACGACCCGAGTTTGGTCTGTTGCGTAAATGTCGACCTCAGACGATGACACTTCTGGTTTAAATCTGGGCAAAGCAATGAGATTCATAGAGCGCCAAATATTTGATGTCGGCATCGCCTGTGCTTCAGACGGGGATCTTACTTTGAAACTGGCTCATCGAAGCTGATGGAAAGGGTGGGGCGTGCACTTGAAAGAATACATGTTTATTTTCTCCGTATATTTATTACCTTGGTCCGGGCTTGGAGGATCATTCCCCCAGAGGATACGCATTATTTGTACCTCTTTCATGGAAGACTAATCGAGACATTTGTTGTACTAAGTTTCGCCTTGAAGTACAAAGAGAGCTTTATTATTATTTTTTTAATTTATTGCTTTACATATGCGTCAGCTAAGAAGACGAGTTCTTTATGCATATTTTGCGGGATCAAATACGAACGCATTAAAAATTTGGCGTAGTGCATGTATCAATTATTTCGACTTATGAATTGACATACATTGCTCTCTCTACATAGGATGTAAAATTTCACTGTTCCTGCCATCTTCGTTGTTTTATTATTGTAAATGTTCACAAGTCAATAGGTAGCCTCTGTGAAGATGCGACACACATTGGAACGCTAGGCCACGTATATATCTCTACGAGTCTGTACTGATTTCCAAGATGCCATTATTCTTATTTCTATAGTAGGCTTTAATTATTTGTAGGATCGTTATAGACATTCTTCCTGAGGTCTTATCCCATCGCGGTATTTGGGTTGATAAAAATTATTCTCTAAATAAGCGAAACGAAATATTTGTATTTGCGCTCACTCAAATCGCTCATAGCAATCTATCAGATAGAAGGGAGGTCAAGGCACCGCTCCAGTCAACATTTAGCACTCCACTTTGTTTTGGCCACTTCACTCGTTCAAGACGTACAATTGCAGCCAGCAAAGCGCCACAGTGCACAGTATAAGGGTGAGAAAATACGTCCAGTGCTAGCCGCCACGATTTTTAATGGCCTTCTGCGTCCAACGCTGCCAATAATACGCGAGAATCCCTCAAACGCAGAAAAGAAAAAACCAACATTCATGACCAAACGCCTTCGATGCCGCGCGGTGGAATCGTACGGCACATTCCGTCTGCACTGCAGCAACACCGCGGCAGAGTAAACGCCGAGTGCGAGCACTGACTCGCCGGAGTCGCCGACGATCGTAAATTACAGGCTTCGTGCAATCACGCTAAGGTTTTTTTCTTTCTTCTCTCCGTTATTTTCTCCTGCGGTAGGCTTCGAGCTCCAGCGCTAGAATCTTCGTTCTCTAAGCTGTGTTTGCTCCCGCTTCGCTAACTCGCTCGCCTCAGTCACGTCGTTGGCGAAAAGTGCTCTGTCAGCGCCGTTCCTTTGGCTGTTCTTTTCTTGTAGTCTCGCCTTAGTGTGCCTGTGTGCTTGGCATGTATAAGAAAATGAGTGTCCAGCTGTGACGACGATTCTTTCTTTCATTCTTTTCCCGCACACTTCTCGGGTGCCTTCTCACACTCTTTCATCTGAGCTTAGCGTTTTGTTGGAGCTTAGCAAGGCGTCGGAAAGCACATCTTTAGGAGAGTTCTTCACAAGGCATCTTAAAGCAGCACGATAGCATTGTTCAGGACGCGCGCTATCAAGAATTCGATACGGTGGCAACTAGCCCACTAAAGGGCAGGCCATGAAATACGAACGCAACGCCTTATTCTGTTCCTTAGTCAGTGCAACTAAGCTATGGAAAGACTGGCAAAGAAATTATTACAGAAGAACAATGTCTTTTTCACGTTTTGCGCGCAACATTCCAGTATGTTCCTCTTTTTTTTTTTTTGAATTGCTGCTTTTTAAATGGCGTAAACAGTCTTCTTTTCCAGCTCGTTCATATTCTACATTAAAAAAATCAAGTCGGAATGCAGGAAACGTGAACACAATTTGGGGACAAAGGAAAACATGTCTGCTCTTGCTGACATTTACCGAAAGGTTTGAGATGCATTCTACAATAGTATATTTGAACCTTTGCAATATCTTTCTCTCTATGTCTACAGATTATTAGGACTCAACCATGCTGGGCTACTACAAATGATGCAAGAAATACACAAGCCTCACGCCGTTGTCATTTGCAGCGCCTGTAGAGCAGCACAACCATCGCTTTCGCCAATCGTGGAATTACATTTGTAGATATAATTTTTCGCAATTGTTGCGCTTAGATGGTACTTTGAAATAGGACAAGAGCAGAAACACGCAAGCACAAGGTGTGTTCACAGAAACAATTTTAAATCATTTCAATTTGGTACGACGTAGACATGGTTATATAGAAGAAAAAATTGGTCGCGTCATTATGCTAATTAAAGCTAAGGCACGAGGAACATCACGAAACACATTTTTTTAATTATTCTAATTTATTTTGCATTGATGTCCTCCGAAGAAGCTCTAACGCACGTAATAAAAAGAAGAGCTGTGTCATTAGAAATTCACCGCGACCGCGATTGTTGCAGTGCTACAAAAAAACTGACGCTGCAACATTATTGAAACATGGATTTCGCTATTTGGAGGCCAAGGCACGTGCATCAGCACTCCTATTGTGGCGATCACGTAGAAATTAGGCAGAAAAAATGAGATATATTTTGGCGTGCTCTTGTCATGCAGGTTCTCCTAATACGGCTGAGCAATTTATATGACCGCGGTGTTTTTTTTTTTTTCTTCAGAATATCGCCCATCTTTCCGTCACATAATTCAGCTACCTTTGTGCCAATGCACTCCTATTCTTCTAGCAACTTCGAAAAAGTTACTCCAACTAATTCACCAAAACGCCTTCACGAATTCCTCCACTGGGCTTTAGATAACATTTTGCTTTATCTCAGACACCAGTTGTGAACTCCTTATGCTGGAATTACGTCCCTTATTTAATATTTATGATGGTTATTCTACTTCCACCTATACTAACCAAGTTAAGCAAACAATTATGACCAATGCAATACAAATGTACACAATTTGCATATTAAAAAGGCAAAAAATGTAGTGGTCTAACTGCAGATCTTTTACTTTCCGTTTCAAATTAAATAATAGTTAGGATTGCTTTCCTTAAAACTCATGTGCTTTGTAATTCACTTTATCTCTCACTTCGTACTTGTGCTCTGAGATTCCATACCTGACCTAATCTCATACCTGATTTCATTCGTGGCTGCATGCCACGCATATGCGTGCGACCAGACACAGGCTGCTTATTTCTGCAGGTACTCACGTAGGGTTCCTTGCCCTCGCAGCTGAATAGGAGTAAATAATGCCTCATTAATATTCTCAAACTGAAAGCTGAGGACAGAATCGCATCTCGCGACGCCCATACTCCACAATTCCGCCTGAAATGACGATGTACAGAACCGAGCCATCGCGACCTCCACCGGGCAACATCCTTATCTCATTTAAATTGTCAAATGAAGAACGAATGACAAGCTTTATCCTTTATCCCGGGTTTCTTCAACCAGCATGCAGAGACGCGCAGCGTCGCGCTCTCGACATTGCTTCGGGGGACCCGATTCGAGTCGACGCAATTTGCGTGGCACATGACCCTTCTTTCGAACACGTGGCCCTAATACCACCTGGAATCCACCTGAGCCTTTTCGGGATTAAGGATCTCCGGCCTTTATTCCGTTGGCGCCGCTCGCTGGCACTCGAAGGCCGAAAAAGAGAACGGTGGGCAAGCTGTAAATCCCCGGAGCGCGCTCCATCCATTGTCCCGTGAGAATATTGGCTCCGCTTTGCTGGGAGCAGTTCTTCTTACTCGGCGTGGCGACACTTGGTAGCGCGGAGCCACTTTCATCACAGAGGACGCAAGCTTCGGCCCTTCTATCGATCGCACCTTGCGATCGCATTTGCTGCCACTCACTGTACAGCGAGAGTCGCCTTTGTGACGAATAGGGTCGCTTGCAAATCAGCAAGACATTGCCCGAGGCAACCTCGTGAGCAAGAAAGGACTTCGGGAGCAATATCAACTTTTAAATCAACATTGGAACCGTGAGCTTCGTACGTCTCCGCTTGGTGCTGGTAGTAACATCAACGTTTGTTTTGCACCTTGTAATACATTTTGTGTCAGCACTCGGATATTGCATTCGCGTTCTCTCGGAAAATGTTGAGTCCTCCGACTGAGTCTACTAAGGCTGCACGGCCTGCAAGTTTTGTTAATGCAGTGACTGGCTGTCTTGGAGCTTCATGTGGCCAGAGTAAAATAATTTCACCGTCAAAAACAGACAGGTGAGCGAATACTCATATTTGAGAATGACTACGTACAAATAGTATAGCGGCATTTAGCGATGGCCTTTGAAGAATTGGAGGCAACTGTGATTAACAGCAGTGCACAGATTCAGTCTTTTTTTTATGGAATCCTCAGGCCATTTTCAAGGAGCCTGGCGTGACCTGAGTAAGTTCTTCAGAAGCTGGGCAATGCAGCATTCTTTACAGGATCAATTGCGCTTCCTAAAGAAGTAATATACTCGACGCCTACATTTTTATCTTTCCTTGCCCGTGGTATTGGCGTCGGCTCGAAGATAGGGAGTTCCTTCTGTTTGAGTGTCTCGTTAGCTCGAGCAATTAGCGTGGCCTCGGTGTTGGGTTGAAAATTGTTGTCGCGACTGGAGGGAGAAAAAGAAAATGTATGGGCCTGCTCATGGCTTACAGATTATTTACATTACGTTTACAGGATCTATAAACGTTTGGTCTGCTAACTTGTTCTGGCCGAGCTACATCCGCTGTCTCGGGCAAGTAAAAGAGAGTAAAAAAACTAAGTAGCGAGATGAAACATTGAAGGAGGAGATACGCGCCGCCACAGTCATCGTCTGCCACCGAAGCGGCGAATCTGGAGACGACATGCAGAAGAGATACCCCTGTGGCAAATAGCGCCTGCGTTCCACCAGGCTTTCTCTCGCCCTGAACTCCACGCTTTTATCCTTTCCACGCGCTATCCTCCAGGGCGTCACATACACTGCGTTGTGCCTCCTATATTTCTAGCTTTTCTTTTCTTTTTTTTTTTTTTTTTTTTTTTTGACAGAGAGTTCGTTTTCAAACAGGCTCCTGGGGCCTTATTTCCCAATGATCGTTTCACAAATTTGTCAAAACCCCGATTGGTGATTTTGACCAAGCTACATGACGACCAATAGGAGCGGGGCTGATTTGACAGGCCATGTGTGAATCTGGAACCGGAGACGTGCGGTGCAGCAGTCACAACAAGGACGCATTTACATGCCACTCATAAGTAGGCTGCAGAGGAGTTGCTATGAACCATGTGCAGCATCCTATCAAATGAAACCCCTTCCACCCTGCCGGGGTGGCGCAGTGGTTACGACGCTCGACTACTGTTCCCAAGGACGCGGGATCGAATCCCGGCCTCGGCGGCAGCTTTTCGATGGAGGTGAAAAGCAAGGCGTCCGTGTGCTGTACGGTGTCAGTGCACGTTAAAGAACCCCAGGTGGTCGAAATTTCCGGAGTCCTCCACTACGGCGTCTCTCATAGCCTGAGTTGCTTTGGGACGTTAAACCCCACAAACCAACCAACCAAACCCCTTCCAGCTTCATTTCTGTGCATGCCGAGATCCCCTTACCATTCACTCCTCTTCGCCATTGGACACCGCAGTTCAATGTGATCGTTGCTCCGCGCATATCAGTAAATAAAGAATTGGTGGCCTAATCCTTGCTCTGCCTAAATTATTCCACTGCAGGAATGCATGCCTGCCGGTCTATACATATTTTCTGTTAACATAAAAAAAGTATAAATTGTGAGGAAACTTATTTTTAATCACGCGTGCGTCCCTGTGCTGTGACGCAGGGCAGCGTGTAGCGGCATGCAGTAAATGAATTAACACTCATAGTTCATGCTGGTGCTCCTCTTCTGTCCTCTGCGCCTGACCGCGCTCTCTGGTTAGCGTATCTCGCCGCTCGCTTCCGAAGGCGGTCGCGTTTTCGGTGATCGCCAGCAGCACTCGTGGAAGGTTCCGCCCATAATAACGCCATAATGTGAGGTCATAGCGTCTTAGTAAACACAGGTGGCAATTGACGAGTGGGATATCATAAATCAAAAAACGATTGTTCAGACAGGGGCATCGCGGATTAGCTAGAGTATAGGGCCGTTTTTTGTACGATCTGTTCCTGTCAGATATTTTGGGCTTGAAGGTGCGTGCTACACTTATCGGGAACTAGCAACCGGTTTACAATAGGAGGTATTCTCGTCCTGAAGTCTATTTAGCTCCTCCCCCTGTCCCTTTTCTTTACAGCTTGGATGCCCTTTCAGCTCTCCTCCACAGCTTTCAATTTTCTTAGTCGGTGCGATAGGGTGAGCGAGCCAATACCAGAAACGGAGATGCATTCGCCTTTTTTATGCCTGCCATGGCGCCGGTGCTGACGTCGGCGGTGCATCGGGAATGCTTTGGAGTTCCCCATTAATAATCTCCTGCCTTCGCATTGTCGTTATTGGGGGTATTAAGTTAAAAAGACTGCTCACAATAAGCACTTCGTTACCTGACGTTATCTTAAAGTAACACTTAGCACAACAACAGACAAGAAATTTTGAGACTGCTCTCATTAGTCCCTCATTGGATGCAGTAGTCACCAGGCAAATTCGGAATGTCCATCTACCTTGGTTGACGGAACCTTGGTGGACAATAGAAACTAATAATGTAGCTGTGAAATGTATTCCTGTATTAAAAATCGCATGGCTCTATCACTGCTAGCGTCCTCTCCGGACAGCTAAGATGAGGAGTTTAAACATTTGCACACGCTTTACCATATCTGCTGCCACGTGTGTGCTTCCTATGCGAGGAGACGAAAGTGAGCACAGGATTTACTTTAGCGAGAAAAGTTCTGGCACACTTCCTGTGTATGAATGACGTCAAAATTCCGAACTGTATGCATGCATACCTGCAGTGTGGTAGCCTATGTGCAGCACAAATTAGATGCCATCATTTGATCAGACACTCTACGCAAAGCGGTCATTTTCAGTTTATCTTTCGTATTTCTAGCATAAAATAACGCAACGGTCGACACAGGAGCTTCTTCAGGTGTCGTTGCGCGCCGCAGACAACCGACGTTTCTGCCAGACTACACCAATTCTGGTGCCAGGTGTAGCCGGACCAAACGCCGGGCATCCAGGGCGCAGAGCTTCAGCCCTCTGCTGAGTGGTGCCTTGCCGATATCACATTGATACCTAAAACAAGGCAAGCAGCCGTATCTAAATCAAAGGCGACCAATCTCGGTGATGTCCTGCGTATGAAAGTTGTTCAAGCACGCAGTCTTAGCCATCTTGTTGTGGCACCACAGGGATGAGGACAGGCGTGGAGAAAGACAGAACAAGGTGCTCTCTTTTTTTACTGTTTACACATTGAAAAGAGTTCGTTGTACAAGAAATGAATTGCAAGAGGGGGGAAAACTGGGCAAATTGGTATCGATTCACCTTGTTGTGGCACCACAGAGAAGAAAGACGCAGAGAGAGATCACCTTATTCTGTCTCTCTCCGCGTCTGTCCTCGTCCCTGTGGTGCCACAAGATGAATCCATACCAACTTCTCCAGTTTTCCACCCTCTTGCAGTCCTAGCCAGGATTCAACTATACATGGACTCACGCGTGTTGTTGCAGCACGAAATGCTTGCATCCCCACCGGGACTGTCGACGCAGGGCGTACTCATCCAAATTAGGGAGGCAGTCGTCGACCGAATCAACTCCCGACCTAAGAAAGCCATTATCGCCTTTAGAATTAAAAGGAACGTTTGGCAACGCAGCCTCCGACTTCGATAACATAGTGGTAACCAGGTGCGGCCAACATACTTACAACTACTTCCGAACTTAATTTTATCAAGGATCGCAAAGCCTCGACAGGAGTTTGTAACATTATTCAGGCGAGCTACGATGCGACAGTTGAACTTGCTCTAGGAGAATCTGGCAAACGAGCTCTAGCATGCATTTTTTTGTATTAACGATAAAAACTTATGAAGTAGTTCCGTATATCTTGAGCGCTTTCTTTTTCGGAATAAGAGGTGTCACTGTTTCTTATGAAACTCGCAGCGTCTGCCCCATGCGCCGTCCGACCTGTTTGAGTAGGGTGAGATTCGTACTTGGGTTTTTCCGCAGATGTTCAACACTGGAGTTTAAATATTTGTTTTCAATTTCAGAACAATAAAACAGTTTCGATCACCTTAAAGCTTCCCTTTGAAGCACTCAATCTAGCATACTAGAGTTCTAAATAAAATCTCTTATGTGACTGTGCAGTTAATGCTTGTCCGACTGTATTTCTTCGTACGTGACTGGTACCCCAGACGTGAAATCTAAGATGGTACCAACCAGAAAGTCCACGTCTGAAAATTTTATACAATGCACAGTATTCCACCTCTGTCCAAGCAGGCAATCTGTGATTACCTTTTGTCTTTTTATTTTTCTGGTGGCTGGCGAAAATCTATGCAACGCTCTCCTTCGGCTACACAGGGCAGTGTCACAGCCGTCTATCTGCCTTCACAGCAAAGATCGCTAGATGGAGTTTCTCCGGCAAAGTAACCAGCCGGACCGGCGGCCATCCTGCCACTCTTTTTCGCGCGCGTATCACCCGAGATAACGCCCCGAGGCGGCTTCTCTCGCGCTGGGCGGGAACGCTGACGCGCAGCTTTCGTTGGTAATCAGACTGGCGAAGCAGCATCTTCCTGCCGGGTCACTTGCCTGCGGCGCTTGCTCGCTTATACTTCGTGGAGCTCCTTATATACCCCTATAAGCCTACTCGTATACGTAAGGAAGGAGGGGGGACTCCAGTTACACCTTATAAAGGAACCGAGCGTTGTCCAGAGCCGCCCAGCCATTAGCTGGCTCTCCCGCAGCTCCGCGAAGAGGGAGGCCTTCCGTCGTTCGTTAGTTTGTGCGCGCAATGCCGCCGGGGGCCAACCGATGAACGTGCACAAGAAGCGGCAGCGCTACAGCACGAAGCGCTTTTTTTCTTTTTTTCTGGCAAAGATCGGAAGACGATAGCGTTTGCAAGATTTTGAACGAATAATCTTCATAGTCTTTATCTATACTTTTTACTGTTTATTGTTGGATACTCACTTGTTTAATTATCAAGAAGAAAAAGCGTTGTAGAAATAAGGTGAGTCCGCTTCACAAGGCCTCAGCACGTGGACAGAGGAAGCTCTAGATGTACATACATAATTTTCTGGTACCATAACAATTATAACAGTAAAGACAGACAGCATAATAAAATCAATAACATTCATGTTCTACATCACAACACACACGCACCGTTGCGGACAAAAATAAACGGAGCATGCTATTTCGTTTTAAAATGTTTTACGCGTCGCATCTTTAAAACTGGCAGTCGTGGTATGTGCAAGCCGGTAGTAGACGCCAGTGTGCTTTCAGTTGGACAGGTAATGTTTTCATAACTCCAATACATACGGCGTGACTGTAATTTGAACAGAAGAGCGTGCTCCGTTTACTTATGTCCGCACCGTTATACTCACACCCGTACACGTGAAGCCGTTATTGCATAACGCCGAACAACCGATGAAAGTTAATAAAGAACAATAAACTAAATATGAATGACGTGAGCTTGGTACAAAGTGTATATAATGAAACCTAATTTTTATCTACCCTTTTTACCTCTTATTGCGCCGACAACACTTCGGCGACGATTACAAAAGAGCGCCGTACTAAGGAGAGATCGACGGAAAGTGTGCGCTTGTGCAGAACTGCCTCGTACGTAATGAACTTTCTGGTCCATTGATGCAGCAGTCTGAAGATAATATTTTTCTTTCTCAGGTATATGCCGTGATTCGAGCACGCAGATTATAGCAGCCTGTGGTTAAAAGGAGAAAACAAAGAGATGTTGCTTTCCTGCGTGGTAACTATGGCTAAATTCGGTACATACTCAACTCCTTACAGGCCTGCATGTTACGGAGTGAAATGTTTGCTAAAGTTGGTACTCCGACATTTCACTCAGCCAAAACACGGGATAAAGATAAAAGCTGGGGGAAATGGACAACAAGGGTGGCTTCGCCGTACATTTCTCCTCTTATTTTCCCCCCTTTCTCACTTTTATATCTTCTTATTCCTATACATGATCGCAGGGTAGCAGACTTATTTGTTCTTTCCGCCTTTTCTATCTCCTTTTACGTTTCACCACTTATCTCTTCTTCTTCTCTATTGAGCTGCTCTGGCTAGAGACTGTTATTCGCCAGTACTGGTTAGGTCTGACCGCGAGCAGTCGGAAGGCGCAAGAAAGGGTGTTTGCTGATGCAATAGAAGCACGAAACAAACAATGAATAAACACAACACCGACCCACTTAATCGACCTTGCCTCTATTTGTCATCGACACCATGCCTGGGAGGCAAGCCTCGCGAACTACACAGACCCAATTCGGCCTCCGCTTGAGACCCGCTTCTAGTCGGCAGGACGGAGGGAAGGCCGCGTTGATCCTGCAGAACCTGCCCGAAACATTCGCGCGTCGCGACCAAATTGCGACCGCGGTGGCGGCGATGCGACCGTGGAAAAGATCGCAAAAAACCCGAGGAAACCCAGCGGGAGGAAGCACAAAGGAATGCGTCGCATCATCGAAGGAGCTGGCTGGCGTTGGGATAAGAATAACGCCGGTGGTGCAGCGCAACTCCTCTACGCTCTCTCTGCCTCACTCTTTCCCACCAACCCCACCAACCCTGGAATAAGCGCAGCCCATGAACAGGAGGCATCGATTTTTCATCACCTGAAGATCGCGCCAGGCCAGCCAGGCACGGTTTCCCGTTCTATTCGCGCACGTAAATACGGACGACGAGGAAAAACAAAAGAACTACGCAGCCTTTATATCCCGCATGTGCCTTCTGTTCTCTGCCGTTGTTGGTGTGCAGTGCCCGTGTCTGTGGGTCGGAGCCTGTCTGACCACCTTTTGCGTCGTAGACGAGTGGTCGCAATGTACGGGCATGGCGAGGCACGGATCGACGTCGCTCTGCATGCATTGCACGGAGAGCAATTTTTTTCCGGTCTGGGGCTGCAGGGAGGACTCGACTAAATTAACCTCCTTTCTTTTTCTGTCTTTTTTTTTTTTTTTGTTCTTGGCTCAGTCGCATTTTGCAGGTAGGTCGACTGCCCTCGAGCACCTAGCAGTGGTTATAACAGTGCTGTCATTGTAAAGGGCGGACACTCGCGACACAAACCAGTGCCGTGTCTGAGTTAGCGTACTGACCAAAATTCTCTCTCGAGGTCGCACTGCATACTATATCGCTCGATAAGTGCAATTTCATCGATCGACTGCCATCAATCGCATAATGAAGCATTCACAATTAATTGCGAAGCCTTCTCTAAATTTTAGTACTAACAGGAAAGGTAATTAGTGCGATCTTTGAATAACGTATTGAGTCCGCAAATGAACTGCATGAATGATGCTAAACTAGATGCAACACTCTGAAACACAAATTAAAGCTAAGAAGTTAATTTCGACAGCTTTTGAGAGTCAAAAGGTCTATAAGTGCGTGAAGTGATTGGTTTGTCGCTGAGTGCTCGCAAACTTTCGTCCATGATATCGACAAGATATTTTTAACAAGGCATTCCAAGCAGTATGATAACCATGCCCTGCTGAAACAAAAGGATGCTATTTAAAGCGAAAGCCTTTCTAGGCTCGTGGCTGTACGCAGCAAGTGTGTGTCCGCGCGAGGTGTACACCCCTGCTAGCGCTTGAACAAAGAAAGATATCAAAAAATAAATGTTTGAGATAGAGGAGAAATAAAACGAACCTAGAAGCCAAGTTTGAAAACTGTAGAACAATTGATTAATTTATTAGAGCAGCAAATGTCAAATTCGAGTCGAAATAGCGCCATACATTGATAAAGTGAGGGGACATAATACAGCTCGGGCGTTGAAATTGTACAAAAAAACATCAAAATTGGGTTAGACACACCAGATTTGTGTCGAATGAGGTTAAGAACGGGTAAATAAAAGCAATTAAGAGTTAAGATCCCCGAAGGACCTATAGTTTGAATTTAAAAAAAAAAAAACGGAAAACAAAATTTTGAATGATGATTTCACATCCCGCTGAAAGACATCGAGGCAGTGTGAGATCTCACAAAATGGGTAAAGACAGCCGGATTTGTGTCGAATTATATGAAAACGTCTAATTAGGCGTAATTAATAATTATTATTTAAAATCAATGAACGGTCTTTAGCAGGGGTCAGTTTAGGTCAAAATGAAATTTGGACAGTGACGCCATATCCTACAAAAAGACGTGACAAATGAGTACAAAAAGTTGGGCTTTCGCCTAACTGAACCTGAACTACATCCAAGTGCCTCCAGGGAATTTTCGCCAAGCCATCGTGGATCAGTGGTTACGGCGGCCGATACCTGACGCCTAAGAGACAGGATCAAATCGTGGCGCGTGCGGCCGCTTTTCGATGAAGATGAAAAGCAATGGGCCTTGTACTGCGCGATGTCAAATCACGTTAACGAATCACCCGAAATTTGCGGAGTCCTTCACTAGGTATTGAGTCGATTCCGTACCTTAAACACTAAAATCAAATCATTTGCCCCTGTAACTGTATGAATGATACTACCCAAGGTAAAGTTTGATGCGCGAAGCTGGCGCCCTCTTAAGGAGGGACGGGCCCTGCCGACGGTCACTGGCAGCCGGTTGAGCAGGTGCAGCTGCGGCGCTGAAGAGCAACGCATCTACCGTGAACTAAAATTACACATTCTAGTTCACTCTAGCGCATGCAAACGCTGCACTAGGATGGCTGGTTTATGTACCCACCGTTGCGACGCTATTTGCCTAATCTCATGCTTGTATTTGCCAACTGCTGGGCTTAAAAACAATCTAGTTGATAATTTATTTTTATTTGCGCTCTATGAAGTGAGAAATCATGATTACTCGGCAGTCTGGGGCCAGTGTGTCCTGTTTCAGGTCCTGGAAAACGAACCGCGAACACCGTGCGGAATGCAGGCAGCGTGGGCTGGTCATCATTTTTAAGGTTATTTCCTCTTTATAATGCCCGTGGTCTTTTGTGCCAAGAGCGTTTACACGAAGCACTTGGAGCGCAAGAAAGGCCGCCATTAAATTTGGTATATAGCTAGAACTCAAAGGATAAAAAAAAAACTAAACTTGAGACAGTGTTTGCGAGCTCCAATACGAGCCCAATCAAGTTTCCCACCTGCAGCTATATTTGTTCCTTTTCCTTCATAAAACCATTTGTGACGAAAACAGGCCTGGTTTAAAGAAAATGAGAACCCGGCGTTGGTCTACCTAGGCGAGACGCAAGGGCATTATTTGACCTAGTCGAGCTGCTAGCATTATCTTCTTTATTCCATTGTGTTCTGTTTAAGCTACGTGTTTCGTGTTTTAAGTGTCTTATTAGATATAAGAGAGAATATTCAGATTTCGTCGTTTATGAAGTCACGGCTTTAGTAAGCAAATCGTTTCATGTGCAACCACAATTAGGATCTACATTGCCCTCCTCTGATTTGAAATTTCATGAGGAAGCTTGTAAACTGTGAATTATGCCTTTTTATGCTCATTACTTTTGAAAGAACGATCTTCAGATTTTAAATAACAGCTGAGAACAATAAACTACATAAGCAGCACCCATGTTCAGTGTTTTTTCTTCATCTTTGTTTTCAACCATAATAGAGTAGACTGCTGTAGAATTGGATTGAACGCGCCTGAAAACTAAAGCAATTAAGAGGTTTGCATCAAATTGAATAGGCGCTTCAAACATTGGATTTTCAGGCGGCATTCCACTCGAGACTGGAAACAAAATGTGAGACTCCATAAAGTATGGCGCTGGGTGAGCTTGCACACAGCTAAAGGATAAAACCAGCGGAATAAATACAAGCTGAGAGAACAAAACAAAACGACATGTGTCCCTGCAAAGGATTAAGAACATTCTCTGAAGCGAAAGCTTCACTACGCCATGTATCAGCCAAGGTCAGCATTCAGGCTGCTTCACCTTCAACGAGCTAGGGATGACACTGTGGCTGCATAGCTTAACCATGGTACCGTGTATGGTGTACCACCACTTGCCCTTTGACCGTTGGCTGCAGATATAGCATCACGTGTTCGCTCTCGTAGCTTACGGCGCCCTTGACTCCGTATAGTCTCGGCAATTTAATCGCTACCCAACCATGTCTGCCAATGACTAAACGTAAACATAACTAAAGCAAAACCAAGCAAAACGATGGTTTCGCTTTGCCTAACTAGGTATATCAGGGATAAACCTCGGCCATTTTTGTCTCTTGAGGAATTTGAAATGGCACCTCTTGTTTTGGAAAGATGAAGATAGTCGAGAAATATGCAACAGCCCAACACAGTGTCCTGCACTGGCGACAGAGGAGAGCCACCTCTTTTCCTGTTGTTGCTCATGGGAAGGAAGGGCGCAGCCTTTACTCGCAGACGACCCCTTGACGGTTGTGTACACCACAACGATGAGTACTCCGGTCGCGTTTTAAAAAGAGCAACAAAACAGGAGACGCCGACTTCCTTTCGTCGTATATCTCGCGGAAGGGGCCCACTTACACTGTCTTTGTTGCTTTCAGCAGAAGTCCCAAGGAGGTCAGCGTAGCTAATTTTCGCCACCCACTGTGACTAACTTGTTACATGAAGCGGACATCGGATGCCGTGTTGTCACCGTCTAATTCCTACTAAACGACAAAACGCACGAAAGGAGTAACTGACCTTTCCTTTGAAGAGCAACGACAGCTTTCAAAGTTTGATATTTGGAGCTGGAAGAGGTTGAGAGAAGGGCGCACAAAATTTGAGCGTATCCGTTTTGTTCTTATTTGTGTAGGGAACATTGGGGCGTTTTGACTTGAGTGATTATCCGATGAAGCTTTACTAAAACCGCACTGTAACTAAGCTGCACTGTAAACAAACTAAAGCCTGACAGGATGGTGACGATGAGCACACAGTAATGAGGACGGAGCGCCGGCGACGAACTGCGACGGCAAGAGGCGATGTCGCACCGCTCGCGTGCAGGCACAACAAAAATTGGTATAGAGCAGACTGTGCGGCTGCCCCTTTCGTCGGTCATCTCCGCGGAGGGCTCAGACGCACGGGCAATGCAGCACCCCGTGGTCGTCACTGCAGCGCCTAATCGGCCGTTATGTGCAAAGTTGTGTGCGTACTGAATACGTCGATTTTACTCAACCCACGTCTGATTTCTTTGCTGCAGATGAATCGAGCATTGGTCAGTTAGAAAACGCTGTGAAACGTAATATTTATCGGGAGAGTTGCATTACGTGATTCACCGAAGTCAATCATACTTATTTTATACTACTATTTTATTCCAAGCTTCTCGATTTATTTTGTGATTACAAAAGCACAGATAACTGCATGGTCTTCCGATTAATATTTCTTTCACTCTTTCGCAGTGTGCTGAAATTTCCTATACGTGAGTGCGCTTTTTATTTATTCCTGTAACTGCCTCTAAAGAGGCTGTTACAGTAGTGGGCAAAAATGAACACAGCGCTACACAGAACACTAAAAACAGGTACAGGAATTTCACGCTAAATAAAAATCACTTCGGCCACAAAATAGATCAGCATTTGTAGCGTCCGTGTGGCAGTCTATTTAAGGAAAAAGTAATGTATAAAAGGATAATATGCAATGACACGATTTTGGTCTGTGAGTAATGTGCGTTTCTGTATGTATGTATGTATGTATGTATGTATGTATGTATGTATGTATGTATGTATGTATGTATGTATGTATGTATGTATGTATGTATGTATGCATGCATGTATGTATGTATGTATGTATGTATGTATGTATGTATGTATGTATGTATGTATGTATGTATGTATGTATGTATGTATGTATGTATGTATGTATGTATGTATGTATGTATGTATGTATGTATGTATGTATGTATGTATGTATGTATGTATGTATGTATGTATGTATGTATGTATGTATGTATGTATGTATGTACGTACGTACGTACGTACGTACGTACGTACGTACGTACGTATGTATGTATGTATGTATGTATGTATGTATGTATGTATGTATGTATGTATGTATGTATGTATGTATGTATGTATGTATGTATGTATGTATGTATCCAATAAATTCTCTTTACAACAGAAGGCAAATTTGCACATAGCTTAAAAAGAGATGCATTGCGCGTGGTTACACCTTTGCGGAATGTAGGAGCGAAAGCCAGAGAAGATTTTTTATGTTATCTCTTTTTCTCTTGTTTTGTTTCTTTTATCGATCCTTTTAATTATATCGCGCGTTAAAACTCCGCCCCTCATAGCCCTATATTCACGTTGTTGAGATATTAAGTTTACTGTGATCTATTCGAATTTCATATATGTTAGCGAGCCCTATGTGAACACTCGTGCAGAAATTTCGCTTGTGCACATCTGAAAAAAAAGAAAGAAGGCGCGCAGAAACAAGAGTATAAAGAAGGAAAACCTATTTGCCTCGTAATCGAAGCGCTGGACTATGTTTGGCTGTAGGTCAGATGGATGGAGGAAAAAAGGCTGCGTTTTTTTTTTTTATCTACTCCAACAGGAGAATCTGGATTCGCTGCCTGCGACGGCTTGAGCTTGATTAAATACTGGCAGTCTCACACACAGTTCTTCCACTTGACAACTCCCGACATGCATATTCCAGATCTTTTTTCGGAGGGCGAATATTCATTTTCTTTCTCTAAACACTCCCAGACTCCCATGCGTGTAAAACGTACTTTCGCCCCTAAATTTTCGATACGGACCGTAAACTTCTACGTTTTTTTTTTGTTTTTGTTTTTTTTTCATGACGAGTACACACTCGTAAACTTGGTAGAAGGCTCGATTTTGGGGGCCATTGTTGTTGTTTTATTGATGAGGCTCAACACGGGACAGAACGTGACAGCAAGGACAACGCAGGTTATGTCCGAAATGATGAAATGGAGGCGAGCAAGTCACATTCACTTTAAAGCCGGAAGTGTCGTAATTTCGATATAGCAAGTACAGGCACGTGTCTAAGTCTTCCCCGTGATGATTATATTCTCCTTGCTCATTTTCTTTGTGGAGATCAAAGAACAAAACATATCGTGATTCAGTGAAGTAACTGGTGAATTGGAATGCATGTTACCGTTTATTTATGCAGAAAAATTAATATAAATCTTCACATGATATCTTTACAATCAGTATTATTTTTTAAGACTGTTTCGAAGCACGTGGGGTTCCCTGGAATATAAATCAAAACTATCAGCTACCATTATGAGATGCTCAGCAGTAAAGACTTCAACGTAGCTGGAACCAGAACATCAAAACTCCATGTTTCTATCCGAAAAATGCTATTTGATGTCTTCGATTTTAATTGATGTATCGAGTTCTGAATTTTTGTCGTTCGTATAAGAAATTATAACTTGTCGGGCTTAGATGGTTCATAATTCTAAACAAGGGAATACCTGCGCTAGTAAGACAAGGGCCATGAACAGGCAAGACGAGCACAAACGAGCTTATGTTTGCCGTGCGTCTTTGTCCTTGTCTCGCTAGCGCAGACATTTCCGTGAAGCATAAATTGCCTATGCACAGAAGAGTGGCTAGTATGTACGTACAACAGACTTTGCCACCAGTTGCATTTAGTTGCAAAGATGCTAAGTTTTTAGCGAACCTACACAGCTTAATTCAGATCTCTGGGCAAAGATGATATAAAGGCTAACCAAGGAATAATTACCAGCGTGGGTCTACACTCCCTGCGATGTCCCTATAGGGGCGCCGCTGAAAGTTTCCCAGCGGCACACTTAGGAACAATAGGTGGGCCGCTCGCAAAGGCTTCCCGCTGCCTCTTGAAGCAAGACAACCCATGCGTGCCCGCTGCATCTAATTTGGCAGCAATAGCATGCGCAAGGAAATCACACTCTATAAGAGGGGACCTGTAATCGCCACTATAGCGCGCAGGGATGAAATCCTGTCCACGCACACAGACGACCGTCGTCGAGCCTTGCCATGTCGGTAAACTAGTTATACTAATCCGCTTATATTTTTACGACAGGCTGATACTGATAAATGTTTACTCAAGCAGTTTTATTTCTGGTTTATAGTGCTAACTAGTAGCTGCGTATTTCTTATATATGTTTAGGCAAATGCATGGGATTTGCGATTATTCATGTAGATGCGGACTTGTGACTACCCAGTGGTAATTAGGCCGGAAAAAACAATACTTAAGATTAGCAAGCGATATTACGTACTGGCATTCGACGTTGGTAGTACGTTTTTTGTTGGAGATGTACAAACTTTGCTTTCCCTTTAGTCACTTGGTCAACATGAAGGAAAGATGAAATATTGTAATTATTAAAGCGAAAGCATTAGTTCACTATGTTCACAGATTTTTGTCCGCAAACCGCGTCCGCAAAATCGTGTCCACAGCAGTTTTCAGTAATTGAGACGTGATGGAGGTTAATGAGTAGTGTCAATCGATAGACGATGACGTAATTTTGTGTCCAAAAAGATAATTAGGCCAATAAATTAATTAGGTAATAATTATAGGCAAAAATATAAAAGTCGTCCGCAGCAATTGTGAGTAATTGAGACGTGGTAGAAGTTAATGAGTGGTGTCAATCGATAGAGGGTGACGTAATGTTGTAGGCAAAAAATAATTAGGTCAGCACGTTAATCAGATATCTAGAGGCAAAAAATGTGAAAGTAAAGGTGAAAATGCCTCATTAGCCAATAGCTTGGCACCACATTTGAATGTATCAAATAGTAAAATAGTTAATTAAATAACTCAATTAAGGTGACGTCAAGGATGTAACGTCACGCAACCTGAAGCCGAGCCAAAAAAGGGCATAGGAAGAGATTGGAGCGCAGCTTGAGAGTACCAAAGAGTAAAGTAGATAATTAAGACAGAAAACTAGGGTGACGCAAAGAATGTGACGTCACACTGTTGGAAGTAGAGCCGAAAATGGGCATATAATGGGATTGACGCGCAATTTGAAAATACCAAAGACTAAAATGAGTAAACAAGAAGTGAATTAATGTGACATAGAGGATGTCACGTCACGCAACCGGAAGTAGAGCCGATAAAGGGCATAGGAAGGGCATAGGAAGGGATTGGCGCGCAATTTGAAAGTACCAAAGACTAAAATGGGCAAACAAGAATTCAATTAAGCAACTAGAAGCAACCATGCGACCAACAGCAGCATCCGTGCTTTCGCATTGCTCCAATACAGATTCTGCAGTGCGCTTTAATTTTTTTAGCGACTGTGACGTTTTTCGTATCCTGTTGTGTAATTTGCTGTCTAAAAAAAATCTAAAAAACTAAGTATTCAAATTACTTGCAGCAGATTAATTTGTCGTCGGTAACTAGCGCGATCGGTCCGATAAAAAGCATGCAATAAAACAACTCGAAAATATTGCTTTTACTTGTCCAAGAGCTCCTCTCATGCCTCTCCTGCATCTACTTTAAATGCTGGCTATAGTTAGAAGAGCGGGGCAAATCGACTTTATTTTTTGAGCACACAGCTAAGGTCATACGAAAAACGCTGAGTTAACATACCCAACTGGCCAAGACAGACCATCCTTTCCAGTGTATGCATTTAAAGCGCGTACATAATTCGCTTCATGTTGCGAAGGACGGTTTCCCCGCTAAGCCTAATCAGCAACCTATAATAATGTAACGTGGTGGTGACAAGGCCGATGACACAAATGAAGAGTGAGAGTGGTCTGAAAAAACTTTATTTTGCTGACTTGTGCCCGCAAAAGAGCTAAGCGATTCGGCGGCGGCGGTAGCAACAATCGTGCTCGGCGGTCGTCGAACAAAAAATGCCTGACGCACACGTCAAAACTCAGTTTAAAGGCAGCTCAAAAACATCTAGATAAAGCCGCAAACTGTTACTAGCACACCCTGGGACATCGTAGAAGCATACGCGGGTAGCCGGAATCTTCGAGACAGATCTCGGCGCAACTTGTATGACAAAAAAAAAAAAAATCTGGTAAAGGTGCATCTCGCGACATCGAGCATGAACAAACAAAGAATACAGAATTGATACCCGCCAGAAGCAGAGTGGTAAGGTCAAACGCCGGCGGCTGCTAAAAAAAAGAAAAAGAACAGATAGAGCTTTGAAACTTTCGCGGCAATATGTTTGGTCCAATCCTGCCCGCTCTGCACCATCTCAAGCACAACCATAACGAACAAAGTCAGCAACACAACCAATTTAATGAAACTAGTGGTAATGAATATTGAGTGTAAGACAGACACCATGGCTTCAAAAGTCCGGCTTCCTGAACTTCCATAATGACCTACTACAAAGTGCTCGAAAACTCACAAATGCGAGTACACGAAACAGTTCTTCCAGCATGGCAGATTATCAACATTTCCACAATCTTGCAAAAAAGTGAATCGATAATTTCAGACGATCATCCTGTTGATAATGTACCAGGTATAGTTCCTCTGTAATTTTGAAATGGCAGGTTTCATTTAGGTGCAAATTAAAGATTAGCCTGCAACAATTTCCGAGAGGGGCGTGGGTCAGCGATGTGATGCATTCTTTTTAGCTGTCACCTGCTTCCGGATATCTCGCGTTCTCCGAAAGAAATGCAGAACCACTATTCTACCGACAACTTGGCCCTGCGTCCTCCTCCGAAGCTTTCCGTGCCGAATCGTCTACTCTAAAAGCGCGCTTAGATCAAAATGAGGATGTGCCGTGCTTACAGCGCGCCTGTGGGAACATTGCGAACGATGTAGGAGGCTACCGACGCGTGAAAAGGGGCATTCAATATAGAGAGTGACCAAGAAAAAAAAAAAAAGAGAAAAGGCAATTAGCACTCGAGTTTTAAAATTTCGGACGATAAGGGCATTTTAATTTTACTCGTCGAAAAGCTACGATCTGCATCTGTAGCTGTTAACGAGTGAAAGCGAAAGGCAGAGAAACGTTTTAGAGAGCTTTAATAGCTTTCCAGCTGCCAGCAACGCAGAAACGCAGAAACGCGCTTTTGACATCACAGTAGCTTATGTGTTAACTTTAGTTTGCGACTTATAAATACCACACACGGTGCACGTTATCAAAACGCAAACGCATGTCCACCGACGGCACCGCCTACGCAATAGGCATCGGCCTAAAGTAAATAACCGAACTGCTTTTCTACGTGTCTTCTACAAAACGAAAGCTGGGTATTTCGAAGAGAACTAAACAACTCTCTCTTAAAGCAACCGGAAGGCAATTAGTGATATAAAAAACAAGCATATGTGATTTCAGCATAATGACAGCCAGAATCAAAAATGAAATAAGAGCAATAAAGCCATTATATTTTCCTAGCGCAAGCAGCAGAATGTAACCGAAAACGTCATTCGCCATATACAAAAGGCAGTGAGTTATATCACAAACGCCGTCAGTCCTGCCGGCTGCAGAAGCTTTTCTTTTTTCAATACCACGAACTATTGATAAAGGAGACAGGAATGATGAGATGCGTCTCTGATGCCATGATAGCTTCGTGCATACTAGGAAATGGATTGGAACTCGAACCGCTCATCATCAGATGTGGGAATGCACCGCTCTCTCCCTTTCCGACTATTATCGTTTCCTTACTTTGCGTTCAGTCAAAATGTATATGCACAGACTGCTTTGGATTCGTGTTATGTCCGAACTCACGTCTCAGTACGTTCGCAGTGAGATTAAAAATAAACACAGCTGCTCTCCTGTCTGTAACAGGCATACAAACTTTTTCGTTATGTATCACATATAAGAAGAAAACGTGTGGCGACTGCCCGGCTGACATCACGATCACCGAACATTAACGATCGAGCAACTAAATTTTAAAGTAAAAAAATAAACCTGAACGACTGTTTGCGGCTGTGTTGAGGCTTTATGCGGTATCAGCAGAACCGAACGCGGGAAAAAAAAAATCATTAAACTGAAAGAAAAAAGTAAAGGCGAGTGAGGGATGTAATCGACCCATCCATTATTAATACCCAAAGGCGGTGGTGGCAACGCCTGAAGGAGAGCTGCACTCAATGCCACAGGGAAGAAGAGAAGGAGAGATGAAGGAAGGGAAACCACGGGTGAAGCCTTTCTACAGAGGTTGCAGCAACAGCAGGGCCAGAAGCAGCAGGCAAGACACGGAGAGGCTCATTCGTGCGAACGAGCACGGTGAGGACGGGTTTTGCCTCCGTGTTCCTTCTCATTTCCCAGGCCTGATTCCTCCGGCGGCCCGCAAGAATGAGGTTAAAAATAAAGAAAAGAAAAAAAAACATGAAAAGAAAATGTACGAATGATTGTCAGGAGTAAGTAAAGAAAGCGTAATGCGATTCTTAAACGATTCCGAATACTTTCGCTAGCTTTCCTTTCTTTTTATATTTTCGCCGTCGATAAGTAAAGGAAACCGACCACGAGTAACGGCAAGGCCAGAGAAGGTATATACACCTCCATCGAGCGAAAAGCGAAAAAGAAAAAAGAAGACAAAAAAAAGCGAAGGAAAAAAAAGAACATGAAACTGTTTCCACGGGCCATTTTGGGTAGCAGGAAAGCTTTCTTCGGGATAATACGCGAACGCAAGGACCAAATTAATCGATAATGCAAAAGAGACTAGCCACGGAGCACCGGTGGCGACATCCCCTTCTTAAGCGAGGTCCTAGGGGCCCGGGGAAAGAACGAAAATAAATAATAACTCAGCGTTATCGGATGATGAGGCGCGACGAATGAAGCGTGCCCTTTTCGCAGCCCCCTGCGAGGGCGGCCGTCAGCGATCTAGCTAGCAACGAACCGCTGCCAACCAGCCGGACAAGCCGAAGAAGAGTCCATTCTGGGCCCCCGCCGGTAACGGCGAGGGAGATTACAACCGAGTCTTTCCACCTTTCTCCACTTTTTCCAGCTTTCCCTGGCAGTCTGCACTGCTGCCTTTCGGCGTGACGTGGGTATTCGTTCCCGAGCCGCTTCTGTTGCCCTGCCGCCGGGCTGGGTCAGCGGGATAAAGCGTGTCGGACGGATGCGCCCGACTGCGTGAAAATGCTTGGCGGCCAGGGTCGGCACGTCATTACGTATGCGTGGCAGCGCTGCTCGTTTGCTAAGGCTCGCCGGGCATGTTCGTCGCTTGTTTATTTACCCGCTGCCAGTCTGCATCTCCCAAAACGGGATTCGGTAAAACAAGGACGCACTTTAGGGAGGAAAAATGAAAATGGGAAGCGCTTTCCCCTGCAGAATGCAACGAGTCGCTTTAGAGGGTTCTTCAAGCGCACGCTGCTTGGTTGGAGAGGCAGTTTCAGCTGAATGTGTGGGGAGATCTCATCGATGCAACATGAGACAAAAGGAGTGGCTTTTAGAAACGTAGGTCTGGAATGCCATGGTCGTTCTCTGTTTTTCACCAGTGAAATCCTAGCGAAGTTTGAAAGAGACCAGTGACTTAAAAGGAAGGCTTACAACCAACCGCATGTCAATGAAAACATGCAATTTTCTAACGCATCCAGTGATGGTAACGTTTGTGAGCCTGCTTAGTCTGCCTGATGAGGTTTTTATGGGGCGTTTAAGAATCTTCTGCTTGCTGACACAATTCACGATTATTGCACCGCCTTCCTTCACGAGAGTGATCTGAACAGCTATTATCATATGCAATAACATTAAACCCCTTCACACAGACAATGCACAAGATGTTCAATATTTAAAATGCCACTTCGGTAGCTTTTTTTGTCGTCATTTTTAGTTAGTTACTGCATTACATTGCTCGCTGCGTCCTGACCCCAACGCAAAAGAAAAAGCGCTTTTAAAAATTCCAAGTAGAACTATTTTTCGACAGAACAGCAAATCGAAACCGAAACTTGTTTCATGGCCAGAGACGACGTTCCAGTTAACGAAAGAATGACGTCACATACAGTGTTGGACAAACACTCACCCGCACGTTGGATAGCAGAAATGAAGTCTGGAATTCATAGAGCAGTGCGTGAAATCCCCGAGAAAGTCTAATACAGTCCTCAAATTTCATGATCACGCAGGTATAATGTCTATGATGTCACAAATGCATTGTTTCTCGCAGAAATCGTGTGAAGTGAGGCCAACTGCACATTTTAAAGTCAAGTTGCGCGTAAATGAATTACCACACAGCGCCCAAATTCGGTGGAGTGCATCAGAGCGGAGAAGGAAACCAGTAGTAAATCTTTACCAGAATATGCGAATGTCCAAAAAATCTTTTAAGTTGCCCTCTAAATACTACCCAAAAATAATTATTACAAGCGCCTACATGAAGTCATGATGGGCGGAATCGAAACATGTTGCATCGCCTGTGGCGTCATGACGTCTTCCATAATCCATAAATATGACGTGTGTTTTCTCAGTGCATTCCCACAATACAAGAGCCGTTGTGACACGCTGTTCTGTAGCTTGGATGGCAGGAATAATTCCTAGAAAGCTTTATTATCGGCCTCCTAATGTAAGAGCAGAATGAAAAAGCCCCCGCAGTGACACCTTTTGCCAAATGAGCGCGGCGCATGCGTCTCGCCCCTCAGTCGAGCTTCACTGTATGCCGCAACTGCGTTCAGGCTTGCGTCACAGCGCATCTTGTTTCCAGGCATAGCCACTCGGCCAGACTTCCCCTTCTACGCACTCGTGGACACTGGGAAGTCGCAAATATGCGCATACCTCGAACGGCATTAGCGGCCACGTACGGCGAGCTCGCGATCAGCAGCCGATAGCTGCTGTGTCCGAGCCTGAGGCACAGCCCGAAAGGACCTGAATTAATGACGGCCGTGGTGCAACCGTCATCCGGCAGCCCAGGCCAGCGAGCCTTCACACGTGCCCGAGCACTTTAGTAACGCGCACCCGTGTAGCAAGTAGCTGGTTCCGAACATATAACTCGGGCCTCGAGACCTGGGCACAGAACGCCGACGATACTAGCGCGTGCCTTCGTGCGTGCGGCTGCTTTCGCGCACGCCACTGGTGACTATACGTTGCCATAGATGAGGTCGAACGCAACGTTGCGAGCTCTAGCCTGCATAAGCACACGCGCGCGCACTGCTCAAACCTGGTGTCCATATATTTTATGAACACCGGGCGGTAAGGCCAACACGCAGACTTGTGTGTAGGTGTAGGGATAGTGTCGCGCATGCAAAGCACTTTCGACGACAAACACGGCTTGTTCGGAGAACTGCGGGAGAGCTAAGCACTGTGCTGGCAGGAGCGGGGGTCCGAGGTATACACCTGTGTCCGTCGCCAAGCTCAAGTGCGATAAATTGGCAGTTTGCCTCATGATAGTCACTGTATGGAAATATCTTCATCTGCGCCGGAAACTTCTCTTAAAGTGCTCATTTCTCTTTAATGTCCCAGAAAATATGTCTCTCTTGAAGCTTCAAGACACAATGAGAGAAAAAGACTCGATTTGGAGAGATTAGGACGGAGACCTTCGGATCTTCCTCAGGATGCAGCATTGCATCTGTGGCTAATATTAGCGAAAAATTGTCAGCTGCCTACAAATAATTATTTCCGTTTACATGGCACGTACATACACCAAGATAGACAGTACACCTATTTACTTTTATTTGGTTACTTTCTTTTCACTCGAGTAATTTTGTGTTTAAATAGGGCGGGAGTCGGTGTTCAAAATATATGGCTGTCTCGAGCAGCAAGACGGGCTTTTTCCCAACACCTGACCTTATCGAACCGGTCTCAGGCTCGCAGAGTGTTTTAGCGGTGGCACGTCGCCTCCAGCGCTTCGCGAGGTTCCTGTGCATCGCGAGCATAACTAATGGTGGGTATACAGCGCCTTCACGGGGCACGCTCCTTGCGAGCGAGAAACTCGAGTTACCGAACTGCTGCAGAAGCTGTGGTCCCTCTGCTGCCGCATTAAAGAGGAGACGCCGCCTTCGCACAACCTGCGGGAACACTCTGATCGTCCGCGCGTACGCGTGTGTGGCGGGAGGGGAGCTCCTTCGGCCGCGAATGACTAATGCGCTGTCTTCGGCTCGAGTCTACTCGTTGTAAAACACATTATGCCCTCCCTACACTGGGCGAACTCTTAACGAGTTAACTTCGTGGTTTACACAACTTCCTTTTTTGTTTTAGTGCTTGCCTGTAAAAATCATTTTCTTTCATTTTTCTTTTTTTCTTTTTTTTTTTTTTTTTTTTTTGCGAGGGACAATTGCGGTGAGCTCAAAAGTAAAGGAGACTTATAGATTCGCACTTGAGACATAGTTAGGATATTAACTACGAACACTCAGGCATACAATGCACGATAAGACAGCCTGATTGCTGTAAAGGATACAACGACGATAGCGTCCCATCCACGTCTTCTAGAATAACGCTTGGTGCCAATACAGACGACTGCACTTTTATGACTGAAAATGTGAGGAAAGTGCTGCTTCTTTTTTGTGTTGAAGGGTGCTGCGATCGAAAGAATGTGCACGATAGATGAAGACGGCAGCGAAGGCACAAAGTGAGGATGAGAGCCGGTACCAAAGAATAAAATGAGCAAACAAAAATTGAATTAAGCAACTAGAAGCAACCAGGATCAACCTACTTTGTGCTTTCGGATTGCTCCAATGCAGATTATGCAGTGCTCTTTAATTTTCATTATTTTCCAAAAGCACTCCCTGCCCTCAACTCACTTCAGTGCCCCTTCTTTTTCTTTTTCCCCGATGCCTGTTTGGCCCAGTTTCCTTTACATAAAAAAAAAAAAAATTAGCTATTTGATTTCTAAGAAATGGCTCATAAACTAACCAAATGATCAGAATGCAGATGGTGTTCAATATTTTATAGGGCTCTAACCCGAACAGTGACAAACTAACAAGGGCCTTCGCACGAAAGACTCAACACACTCTCGATTCGAGCACGAGCGCATCCCTCGTTCGGCCCTTAGGTCCCCTCTTATCTCGGAACGGAGCCTCTACGGGGCGTCGGCGTCGCGCCCTCGTCGCAGCTCGAGCCCACGGGCGTCGCAAATAGTGAATAACGTGTCCCAGGGGGTGGACAACTCTTGGGCCAAGACTCTGAGATGTGTGTGCCGCCACATCACGAAGGAGGGCGACAACACACTCGGCAAGAGCCGGGTACTGTCTCCCCCTTTCTCGCACGTTGTCGTTCCCTGAAACCCTCGCCCGTCCTCTCAAATACCAGCACCTTTCTCGCGTTTGCTGCTCGCTTTCTTCTTTACCGCCCTGCATAGCTGAGCTGTTTCTTTCGATCCACTCCATCTTCTCTTTCCCCCACCATCTTCCACACTCTACCTGCCATTTTCTTTTTATGCTCATTCTGGTGTTGTTCTTTCTCGCATTTCTCTGTGCCTTGCTCGGGAAGCATTGTTTGTTAGCTCGATACTTGGAGCCCCATCGGCGTTCGCTTTCCATACTCCTCTGTATATTTCGCTTTGGCTTCTGCTCGCTTCATTCCTCGACCCTCTACAAGGCTTGCTCCCAGCTGCCCTCCAAGAAGTCACTTTCGTTTTGAGGAACTCGCCAATCAGAGAAATGGAGCCCCGGTGCCCGCCCGATGCCCGTGGCCAACCTGTTTACCGTCCTTCAAGCGCGCTATATTTCCTCCAGTTTTGTTCTTTTATTCTATCTCTTTTTCATCTGTTAGCTCCTTTTCTTCTTTCGGTTTAATTTTCTTTTTTCTTTTAGGGGGGGGTGAGGGGGGGAACGTGAGCTCCGATCCCGCAGGTTCTCGTTGGAGGCAGTCCGCTTCCGCCTATAGATCTCATAAAATGTACGCGGCTCCCGTTTCAAACGATTTCTCCTTTTTATCGCGTCGTTTCCATGCTTGCGATTTTCTTTCTTTGATATTAAAGAGAAAAGGGCAATACAATGAACCTTTTGCCTGTCTAGCAAGATGTCTCGAATTTTTTTTATTTATTGAAAAACAAAAGTATATGTTTTTAGAGCTTGGAAGACATATTAGCCCTACTTAACCAGCGCTCGTACTTCCCAGCACACTGGTTCTGCATCTGGTTAAAGAAGCCGGTCTCATTTGTTTAAAAATGTCATGTGAAGGCGAAAACATTCACCCTGCAATGCGAAGCATCCTTTGCATTTTGTTTTCTAGCAATCAAAATCAAAAATAATTCCGTGCGCTTCAGCTCCAAGCCCCCAACTTTACCTCGAGGGGCCGCCATCAACGAGATCAGCGGGAATGGCAGGCGGGGAGCCATTAAATTCGAGTTTTTGCGCCATCTGTCAGCTGACGGTCGTTAGCTACTTGCAGTAGGCTAGCCAAGACGGTCGTTAGCTACTTGCAGTAGGGTAGCCGAGGTGGGTATTGCATATTCATTTCGCCAACCTATTGCTCTAGTTATACTCATGAACCTACAGCATGTAGATAATGCCTCGATAATGCCGGCAGCGCTAACACGTCTACCGCATCGTAAGAAGTGCAAATAGCGCATTCGCCAGTTATGCCACGTCATCCATCGAGGAGTCTTCCTGAGAAAAAGGACGCCGTACTTGGCTTCACTGTCATGACCAATGTGACTCGTTCGTTCACGGCCACGCCCCATTCATTTCTCGCACCTGCAGTGCAATGGCATCGATAATGGTTCGCGTGCGAATAGTCATCGCGTCTCTTGTTTTCTCTCTTGACATTGTCGAGGCAAAACCTAACGTGTGTGCTCCAGCCTGCTGCAGCTGGAGTCCCATAACAGATGAATACGTATAAACAGAAACTTGACGTCTGCCCTATTATAAAGCCACATGAGTGATCTATAAGATAGACTTTATAACGGCAAAGACCCGGATCTAATACAGCCCAGAAAAGATGCTCATTTTCGTCTATTTATTTAGATGCTGTTTACACGGGTACAACAAACGAATGACAGGCCGCCAAACTTTGCGAGATAATATTGTTACGTGGTGGCATGACAAGCGATGGAACACGGCGACACAACAGAAAAAGAACGACGTGATGTCATGACGATGAAATATGCTTTAATGCCCAGCGGGCCTGGCACGAGCGCTCCGCCCCGCGCCACTGCCCGCTTCGTCATCTTCGTAGCAATATTGTCAACTTGGCAATAAATGCTTCTGCAGACCAGGCCCCACATTAATTTACAGCACAGCTAATGCTTCCTTGTTTAATATAACGTTTTGATAAAAATTGATAGCTTTATGGTAATGGGGAATGTTACTTATTCATTGTGTTACTCGTATTAAGCTGCGAATACTGCACCTCAACATGCGCACTGACAGATGCCAAAAAACCCAATAAATTTCTAATTCGCGATGAGAAAATTCGGTGCAAAATGACAGCCTCTGGCAGGTAAAATATATATTGATGCCCTCAATGCCCTCGACGACGATTGCTGCCATGGTTATCTATTTTGCTTCCCTAATATAGCGCCGCAGGTCCTGCGCTAATCTTGTGTTCGTTACAGCTTTACTTGCGTAAGCCTACAAGACCCTTCTTCGCTTTTTAAGAGAGACTAGCCTGATTGGCAAACTGTGACTTTCGCACCTCCTCTCCTCTTCTACGCTCCCCTTTTAATCTCGCATCCCTCTTCCCCAGTGCGGGGTAGCCAACCGGAATTCATTTTTCTGGTTAACATCCCTGCCTTCCGCCCTCCTTTTCTCCTCCCTCCCCTCCCTCCTCAGCGTTGATTTAAAATAAAATAGGACCCAGCTTAAGTTGCTCTAAATTACAGGAAATGAGGCGAGATCCGTGGCTTTCCAGACTTCACCAAAGCGCAGGTCGTACATGCATTGTTTGCAGCTCCCTCTGAACCGAAGTGTCGGTGCAAACCATAATAACTTGTTCGTACACCACCACACGTGAAACAGAAAGACCCGCCAGGGTGGCGCAGTGGTTACGGCGCTCGACTGCTGCTCCCAAGGACGCGGGATCGAATCGTGACCTCGGCGGCCGCCTTTTGAGGTGAAAGTGCACGTTAAAGAACCCCAGGTGGTCGAAATTTCCGGAGGCCTCCACTACGGCGTCTCTCATAGCCTGAGTCGCTTTGGGACGTTAAACCCCACAACCCAACCCAACCCGAAACAGAAAGAGAGCCTGCTTTCTTGAATATCACCAGGCCGTTTAGCAACGCTGGGCTCGACGCACGTTCGAACTCGTAAAACGAGAAATCTCCTACCAGCGTCTTGCACCCGAGGCCCATTAAGGAACGCATTTTCAACTGACCGTCGCATTATGCCTTTTCTTCCTCTCGGGCCACATTTACATGCCGCTTCAGAGCCACGCTGTAAATGCGCATTAAAGGCTTTGCACGTGTACGCGGGCGGTGTTGCCTGCGCGAATGCCCGCGACGGAATATGTGTGGTGAAAACGACTGTCCTCGCGACGGTAACCTCGTCGACGAACGCTGCAGAGAGACGCGCGCCGCGCTGTAGCCGGAGGCGGCCGAGCGCGTTTTACCGACATTGAAATTTATGTCTTCTGTTTTTCTCACTTAAAAACAAAAACGAAGTAACTACACGCGCAGCGCCGTTTAGTCCGGAGCCTAATGTCCTCTCGCATAAAATGAATGCGTCGTTCCTTCGCCTTGCACCACGCCCATCTTTCTCATCTACTCTATCTCCCTCTTTCTAGAACATGCGCCTTTGTTTAGGTGTAAGGATCGTTCTTCGCCTAAATTTCCTCTTGTTGTTTTTTCTTTTCTCTTCCTTGAAGAAGATGTTTTTCGCGCCTTTCGTAACGTGTCGCCAACAGCATCTTGCGTTGCGACATCTCTCGTTCTCTCTTTTTTTTGTGAACTGCGGCGAAAAATGAAGCGGCATTCTGGCGCACCGCTCGCAATTTGCGCGAAGCGCAACGCGGGCTCCAGTGCTCTGATGGAGCTCAAGCTTAAGAAATATCGACCTCCAATGAATGTGCAGCTCAAATCACATGAAGTGGATCCTGATTGGTATTGCGAAAATTTGAATAAACTGTCTCGGAAGAAAATTTCTCTGACATCTTTAATTAATTCTCCAACAACGAAGTTTCAAGCCGCGACTAAGCCTCGAGGTTGGTAAAGACAGAATCTATATTGCATTGTTCCAAATATTAGTGTTTTACAGATAACTGCAACCAGGATCTGAAAGAAACCGCGAGCCGATATTTTAGCGAAGGTTGACGATCCCTACCGAACAATTCAACTTTCTATTCGGCACTTTCGTTACCTAGCTACCTCAGTACCTGAAACGCGCCTAATACTTCGGCACATTGTTTGGTGTACATTTAAAGTTTCGTTACCGGAAGTTTGTGTAGTTGATTAAATGATAGCACCGAGCAAATATTTATCCGCCGTGCTGCTTCAGGTTCTTTGCAAACCTTCGTTAAATGTGCTCAGTATTCCTAACTCATTATTGATAGCCACCCAGGTTTTAAAAAAAGTGTTTTGAGGGGCTACTTGGTTCTCCATGATGATGTAAGAGCGCAAGGAACGGGACACACGGATCGACGCAATGAAATACACACAGGTACCGTGAAAGGCACGAAAGACACACACAAAGACGCAGAGCCCGTGTGAGTCTCGCTTTCTTCGGGCCTTGTGTCCCGTTCCTTGCGGTGTTCCATCACCATGTGGTTTCATATCATTGGCAGCAGATTGAGGCTGCGTCCATAGTTAAAGTACACTTCAAAAAATGTGAGGGCGGAATGCCAAAGCAAGTGAAAAATTGTTGGCTCAAGGAAAATTTCACTAGTGTTCTAGTTAGTGCAGTTCAGTTAGCTTTAAAACGAAAGTTTTATATGTGTTCATCTGCAGCGGAACGCGACGGCGTTGCTGTTGTTAAGAAAACATCGTCCAAAATATAACAGATTAGTCAAGCAGAAGTGTACCATCGTCAGAGCCTGGACCAATCAGTATCCCGCACCAAAATCAAAATAACGGCCCATATGACGTTACGCAGGGAATGAAAGGGATCAAGAACATGAAATGCAATGAGAAATAAAATTTTCCGTATCATGTTATTTCCCTTATAAAGCAGATGATTTCGCTTACAGAAATATTTCGAATTACTGGGTTCGTACCCACGACCCTTTGGGTTGCTAGCCGGACAAGGTAGCAACTATAGGCCGCGCAATGCAACACATGCGATGCACACAATATCCACGATGAGACACGCATTTTTTCACCTTCGCAGCGCTCAAGCAGTCGTAAGGGCGGCCACCGAAAATTTTATGTCTTTGTTTGCTTCCTTTTTCCGCGGCGCATTCAAGACGAAAGGGGCTATATTAACAAGGCAATTTCCTGGAATAAGCAATGAAAAGTAACGCTGGAAATCTATGCCAGACTTCTGTTATCTCTCCGCCTTTGTTGTGAGATCATTTGTGCAAATCCACTGTATCAACATGGAAGCATTCTAACTGTACTTTAAAGCAACACAAAGCAGCCAATTACCTGATGTGCTTGATGAGGCTTGCTTACTTCCGCGCCATCCATCAAATCAGAAAGAAACACAAATCTGTGAGCACCAATCTTATTCGATATCCAACTCCTCCGATTCGCACAAAATCCAGAACAGCCAGAAGATATAGGTTCATTCGTTCTCTGTGTGCAGCGCCGTGATTACATATACCAAGCTGAGAAATCCTGCATCGTCTGCGGCGCGTAAGAGTCAAAGGCATTGAAAGCATCTGCGGACTTCATATACGCTTTATCTCTCCACCCTTCCTTCCCCCTCCCCCCTTGCATACCCACTCAGCGCCCTGTATAGGAAAAAGAAAAAAAAATGAGAGGCTTCCTAGTTCCTAGACACGGATCGGTCGACGTGCAGACTGGTGAGCTCTCGAGGCTCGAGCTCCCCTAGAGACATTCAGCTCCATTTCAGAAGCGGGCTGCGTGTGTGTCTTCCGACGGCCGCGGCAGCTTCGTTACACGGACCATTTGGCTGCAGATGCCGCATGCGACGGAGAGCCGTTAACGCTCTCCCATCATTCCGTGGCTGCTTCTCAGCGAAGCCGCTGTCTGTCGGTTAGCGTGAATTTTTTCCGTAGCTCCTTTCATTCCCTTCCTCTTGTTTTGTCTCCAAAATTTTCTTTGAGGATTCGCTTTCACCAATCGCACATTTTACCACGCTCGCCGCAGTACTGCGGCAATGAGCTCTGTTTTTCCCGCCTCGAACGTGTGCATAAAGCCCCGTTACCGCAATCTCTATTGAGGGCGGCACGGCTGGCGAGGCTGCAGATAACCATTTTCTTTGGCTGTTGCAGGTAGCGTTGGCGCAGCCGTATTTCCGCACTCCTCGACCATCAACGAAACAAGTGCTCCGCTAGAGTGAAAAACAGCGTTGTCGCGATGGCCAGGGAGCTTCCGTCGCCGCAGAGAGCTGCGGTCCCCCGAAATTGATTGGAGTTTCGCAAAAGTTAACTCTGTCCTGCGGACAATATCGCGCCTCCCTTCTGAAGCTAAGCCGTTCTGCTCCCATTCACTCCCGGTTCACCGCAACAACATGGCTCTGCGCTCTCTGTGTATCGCCGCTATCGCTCCGTTGTGACCTATTCAACTGTTGTGCTTCGGTGTCCAATGCAGATGTAGGCGGCTTATCGCATTCATTTTTTTTTTCTTATTCTGTACGTTTGCATCTGACCGAAGCTAGCGTGGTGAAACATGGCTGGTTTCAGAACTTTGAACTCACACTGCGAAGAGAGTGCAAGGTGAGAGACGAGAGGGTGCGGAGAAGTGAGCTGCGTTTCACCGCAGCCCTAATCGAATTCCATTCGCCACGCACACGACCGGGTTTATGGTTGGGACAAAGTGGCACTTTTGCGAAGCCGCATTTCGCGCACGCAAGCGAGAACTCCCTATACCCGAGAGGAAACAACTCCACAATACCTGGTTTCTAGCTAGGCCCCGTATTTTTGTCGTGACTCAGGAAAGTGAATGTGGAAAGCTTTCAGCTACTCTCTTTCTAGAGCTAATATGCCAACCACACATTTGGCTGACTGTCTCGCTTGTCTACAGTAATAGTTAGAATAAACTAGCCTAACCATTTCCTCTTCGCCTCTTTCATGTGACTGCCTCATACGGCATAGATATCAGAAAAAAGAATTGATATTCAGCCACAACAGAGACCCATGTCTGCGAAGTGATATGCCCCATGCGGCTGAAGGGACTCAGTAAAGTTATCACGCCATGCGCTTAGAGTGGGGTAATATGTCCTCCGAATTTCGCTACAGCTCTAGCAGTCGCTGAGTAATGCATTTTCTTGTTAAGACAAATGTATACCAGTGCATATGTATACCAGTACAATCTACAGCGCTCTACTAGGAAAGCATGCGCACCGAAGAAAGAGTGAGATATACAGCCTGCTAGAATAGTGGTTATACCGTAACAGTTAATCACGCATTCGAAGATACTGGCATCACATGAAAAATCCTTCGTATTTACAAACAATGCGTGCGTTTATTAAATTTGCCCAGTCAAATATATTCACACTTGTAATAAACCAGAGAGAGTTCTATTTTTCCTTTTTGACGGCATCATGATAGACTTAACTTCTATCGTGCTAACTGCAAGATGGGAATTAATGCAAAATCGCAGTCCTAGAGTTGCCAGAAGGGCTTATCTGTCTTTCAGTGGCTTCTTGCTTTGAAGAATAGAACACTATTCGCACGTATTGCAAGCACCGTGTCATTCAAAAACGTAACCGCTCGAAGCTCCAAGTTTGTTTGTTTTTTGTGTTGTTTTTTCAGGCCTCCTTTGAGTAGAACGAATTCTGCCGTCGTGCGACGCGCCCTACCTGATGTTCGGAAATGGGCTGCGAATTTGTGTCAGTATGTTTTCAGACTTCAGCAGTGATTTCAAAACGTCTTTGTTGTTTCTGTACTGTAAAAACCATCCGTATTTTATTAATACACATTCCTTCAGTACATTCAGTACATGCACCATTTGACGAAGCACGAGCACTCTTCAGGTGGCGCCAGTTGCATTAACCACCAGTTGTTCGGCTCTGATACTGCGGGTGTATAGCGAGCTTCTGAGAAGAAATTCGTTTCTCTCAGCTTGCAAGCACTAGAAAGCGTTTTTCAAAGGCATTGCAAAAGTGTTGTCGTTCCACGTACAAAAACGAACGCATTGCAGGTTCTCGCCTCTTTTAAATCTGCACTCAACCTACTCGACCATTCTGCGCATAGCTTTGCGTCACCTGATGCGCGGAATTATTATCTTCCCCCGTCTACACGTGCCGACAAATGTGCCGTCAGTATGCGACATGTCGTTTGTCTGACAACGGCTCGGCAGAAACTTTTCAGGAAATACAGTTTGTAAGTCGATCGCGTTGTCAACCCGTCATGTTTTGCAGACTCGGTCGACATCCGACTTTCAGCACAGTTTGCTCGGCGGATCTCTCTGCCCACCCAAGAAACAAGAAGCCTCGCTTCGTATTGTATGGCAATGTGAGCTCTAGTTTCCCCGCTTGGCAGGTGAAGTTAACGCTTTCTTCCAATGCGGCTTTCAAATACAAGTGCTAGCTCAAATATAGTGGCCTGGAGAATAGGAAACTCTAGAATAGAAAATAGGAAACCTTAACCGACGCAGTTATTTATGCCATGACCCGCTCCAGTTTAGGTTTTGAAAGTTGCCTTCTTGTACGAACTGATTCGCAATTCATACGAAACCAGGCATTTGGCTCGTGGCGTAGTCATTTCGCGCCTTTTTATTTTTATCCTGTTATGAAATATTCAAAGCACAATGCTACTCGTATCACAAAATGTCGCCGCTGAGTCGCCTTTGAAGGATTTGAGCACAGCGCAATTATTTCCCTTACACTCAACGCCACACTGTATACCTCCGGCAGTTTTTTTCTTTCTCGCCGCACGTTTCCGGAGAAAAATTTGCATATGATCCGCTTGGAAAATCGATTTGCGATTTCTTTTTTGTGTGGAATAAGAAACCGAATACCATTATCTTGCGCCCGCGCGAACTGGAGAGCGGTCCGTGGAACACCGCAAAAGCCGCCTCTGTTGCTTCCGGGAGAATAAATATAACGGAGAATGAGAGGGCGGAAAGGAGAAGAAACGAAACGCGGAAAAGATGTCGGCGCTTCTCTGATTGGTCAAAATCAAAACAATAAAAAATCGATGCTTAGTTACTTTGCACAGTTCGAAATATAAAGGAGGAGAAAATGGGCGTCGTAGACACTTTCTTTTTTGCTGCTGCTTGGAAGTCGATCCACAGCTGCCTTCCACTACCGTAGGATTCGCATTCTTATCGAAGCTATTCTGTTCGTTTCATTTCCTGGTAAAACGACGTCGGCCGTCAGTTAACGTTTACTGCGGTAGTTTGAGAAGCGAATGTTGTTTCTGGACTTTAAGAATAACGGCCATGTTTTCTTGCAGATGCTCTCTTCAGGTGGGTTTCCTGTCTGCGCACACAATACCTTTATCACTGAGCAAGAAAAACAATCGCGTGATCGTCTTCCCTGCTTCGTTCAATTGTTGTTTCACAATGACAAGTTTCCCACTTGTATGCGTCACGTTAACTCTGGTTTACTTGCAGACTGAAAGCCTGCTGAACTCGAGTCTGCGGCTATAAATTTAATTTTTGTTTGTTTGTTTGTTTGTTTGTTTGTTTGTTTTGTTTTTCCAATGCACGTTTGACTTGTTGATTCCTTTAGAGTTACCTTTGCAGCAGGGCGTCTCAGACCACAGCTTCGGCGTGAGCCATTACTCGCATTTGCAGTGAAATATCTATTCTTAAGGTCCTTCAGTTAATTTTCTTGCTTAAGAAAGCCACCTCACTGGTTAGTTATCCAGTCAAAACTTATCTCTGGAACCCACGTTGAAAGAAACCTGCTCTTGTACCTGCAGCATGCTAAATAGTATTGCGCTTCGCTATTTCTGCCGACATTTCAGACATTTTGCTTATGAACCTATAAGCAAAATGAATGGGAAAAGCTAAATTTCCAGTCAAATTAAATTGTTCCCAACGTGCAATTATTGGCGCGTTCGATTTGCATGACCGTTCAGACAGCACGCGAATATGTTCTGCCACGTTATCACATTACCCGCTTGCGGGACATCGAAGATTGCGAAACTCTGCGCGAATGGTTCCGAGTCTCTTCAGTGTTGCGCAATTGGGCGGTGCAATTAAGGATATAGTGTCCGTTACGAAGTATCGCGAGGAAGGTTTGTACCTTTGCGAAATATAGATTGCGCCTGAAGGTGCACGGCTCCTTCCTGGTGCCTTTTTTCTTTACGCCTAAACATCGCTTCCCTAGTCGTTGGTCTTAAAATGCCCTATTCAATTTCGCCCTAAACCCCGGAAGAAAATGTTCGCGACGAAGATTAGCTTCATGTTATTTTTCGCCTTGCTTTCCTTTCTTCCCTTCTTTCATTCTATTCTCGGCATGCCTCTTTCTTTGTTTCATAAACCTAATATCCCGCATCTTCTAGCTAACTTCTTTTGTGCGCCCAAGATTCCAGCTGCACCTCTGTGTTGATCGTGGCTTGCGGCAAAGTATTTAATTGCTTGTGCGTTCCTAGAAATTAGCCTTTTTAGCAATGAAATTTCGTCGCGGGGAACGCTCCTACCATGTCACCCCAATTGGGGCAAGTACTAAAACAATCCGAACCACAGAGTTTTTTATTCGCCAGCAGCTATATACTCATTACTCTGGTGGTACCGTTCCCTTATGTGAGCGATGGTTCCCGGTTGCTTCGGCCCTGCAGTCTGTCGGTAGTCCGAAGGAAGTGATTTCTAATAGGCGCTTACTTTTCCAAGATCTGCGTTCTGTTTTCAGACGTACCCCCTACGCATTGGAGATGCGGGTATCCTTATTGTGGTACCCGATGGCGGACTTTTGCATTTTATAGTAGGTTGTTTTCGGAACTAACGAGCGATGTTTTAGCAGCCATATATGCGTATATTTCTTCCGAATCAGGCGCATCAGTGTTTTTCTGCTTATTATGAGAATTCATTAGTCAAAACTTTATGAATGTTAGCCCATCAGCACCATCAGGTATTATGATCACTGCGTTCGGTGCATAGTACATGGCTCAAGCAGCAAGCCTATTTCTCTATTGTGATAACTTGGCCGTGCTGTTACAGAAAATTACGCCTTGCACACACACCGCATGACGGTCAGACTTCCCTTCATACCTTTCATACGTTTTCTATCTATCGCTTGATATCCGTACTCCTTCCCTATAACAAATGTTTTTGCTTTCTTATGTACAGTACGTTCCAAGTTTGTTTCTGTTTTTTAATTCGGTATTTTTGTTTCCAACCATATTTTGTTTCCCTATATAAGGAATAGACATGTTTACTTTTGTCATGTCCACTTTCTTTCTTTTTTTTTTCACACGTTAGACTTAAGTCCAAGATTGATGCTTAAGCCCTACTCTTCTATTTATTTTCTTTTTTGGTCACAATTTAATTTCACAGAAATTACACCGCAGAAGAACTGAAGAAACTGCCCGTTCAAAACATCAGCCTGATCTTAATTTTTTTTTTACCTGGTTCTGAAACCGAGGTGCACCTGTTTTATGAAATAGCGTTCATTTTCATATAACACAAAGTAATTAAAACAACCACCTCTTTTCTCTTCTGTGTCAGCGGCCTACAGCGTGTGGTATGATGACTGCTAACGGCGCCACCGCTGTCGCAATCTGCGCACAGTGCGTAGTGCGAACATTCTCGCTTTCCTCCCCGAAAAAAAAAAAAAAAGAATTCAAGAACACTTCCGCTTCAGAGCATAGCGCACAAAAATGAAAAAGTACCTTATCGCATTATCTTCAAAAATATCTCACATGGCGCAGTCAAGTACCAACACAACTTTCCTAACGCTACCATCAGTCTTGTCGCAAGCTCGAGTGAAGTACGCCTCTAGCACGCATTTTTAATTAAGAAAATCGCGAGTTTTCAGTTCTTTTTCTCTTCGCCGCGCTTACGTTAACTGCGCCGATGCTGACTTGTACGTTTTCACTGCATTGTGTTGCATAATTTGCTCATAATGACCAGGAGGCTGGACAATGAGCTGATTAAAGTGGAAATAACCGAAAGATAACCAAAAGTGGAGATTCATTAGTGTCTAAGTTTACGGTGTAAGTGCGAATGCGTGCCGCTTTTTACCCGTCATGTCGCTGTTGAGGCAGTGAAGGTGGGGATGAGTTTTTGCACAGAACAGCCCACAAAGCATTCTCTCCAAATGACTTTGATTAACGCCTGACTCGTCTAACCGAATTTGTATTTCTTATGCTCCTAGGAACAATCTTAATTTTCTAAAAAAAAAAAAAAGAATGCTTCTAAGTAGTGCGCTTTCTTGTCCGTTTTTCTTGTTGTAGGCGACATTTGCAATTAAGAAAATTTGCAATTAGCGAAGCTATTTAAGCATTTTTGCGATATCCTGATGCAAAGGGTTTTAGAGATGGTCGTATGCATATATGTGCAATTACAGAACATAATTTATTTTCTCACAAGCCAAATAGAACTTTTCTTCTAGGGAGAGACTTTCTTTGGCTCGTGATTCTCTTTCACTCGGTTAACAACACCAATGACGGCGCGGCACAACCACTGATCAGGCTCACAAGAGCTGCGCTCTAAATTTCTCTTAAAAAGAAAGGGAAGAGATTTTAGAATTCCACTAAATTAAACACGTCAAATGTGTGAAGGTTAAGGTTAATTCATGCCAAGCCGTTTTGCGCTAGCATTTAAATTCACGACGCAATTGCTAAATAAACATATTTCGGCATTCAGGCTTCTTAGCAGTACACGGTGACAAGTGGGGACACCAGTGGACGTCATCTCTAGAGATAATGCATTTCTAACGCGGAAATGTTTGCTCTGAGGAATAAGTCCAACGCCAACCAAGGTAAAGACCGCGAGGCGTAGTTTGGTGGCATCGGGTGACTTGCAGAAAGAATTGGGTGAAAGATGAAACTCTAAATCTCATCCATAATGACGTCATTGTCTAGTTTCACCCCACTGCTTTATAGCTGTGAGGAGAAGCCATAAAATATTTGCAGTTTTAATAGTAGATAACGTCATAACTTTATATGGTAGTTCGAAGCCATTTCGTGAGCATAATCTACATCTGTCATATATTCTAATGCCCGCATCTCGAGAAATTGTCAGAAAAGCATTTTAGCTTCCCTTTAAATCGGATCGCGTTTAAGATGCACAGGCGCATATTTGTCTCATTTTCTTTTTACTTAGCCAGCTGATGCATACTGTAACTATGCTCGAGAGTCCGCGTCTTCACTGAACATACGTTTCTATAGAGCGAGTGCTTAATGTTATAATTGAGAGCTTCCTAACTTGAAATCAGTCGCATTGTAAGGACGGCACAGCTCAATCTGGCTCTACCACTACGCGACTCTCGACATGTTCACTCGAGCAGTGCCTCTGTCGCTTTATACGACTCTTCGAAAGGAGCAGCGTTGACGCAGCGTTCTGCGGTTGGACGATCCCGCCGAGAGGTCTGCTGCGAGCGCGCTTCAGGCGAACAGTGGAGCCTTTCATCGGTCTCGAGTTTTAATTGCGCCTCGGCGGACGACGTAATTGAAACCAAGTCGTGAAAGCATGAAATGCGGAGTCACTCAAGCTTGGAAACTGGCGGCAAGCTTATTCCAGCGTGTATTTCGCAAACGCCGTGAGAGCTGTTACATTGAATTTTGCCAAAATTCTATAAGAATGGCGGTTATACAGATGTTTTCTGTAGTTAGTTTGGGTCGTTAGGCCAGTTATTGCTTACTCATGACTGCAAGGCAATGGCCAAAAGATCAAAATATGCAGATGCTCAAACACAAAGCTTGCCCCTCATGAGGCCCTCCACTATCATGACTAGTGTTTTCGGAGAGCGTGGGTCGAGTTGGAACCGGTTAAAATAATAATAACCTTTTCAAGCTGCAGAATGTGTCACCCTGTTTTTTGACATGTGCACCAACTATCACATAAACAGCTCTAAAATCTTAGTTCAGTTCGTCCTAATAAAGCGTGGCAAAATTTGACGAGTAAAGACCACATCCGAACTAAATCAGCGTTCCTTTGACAGAGATTCCTCCCTGAGGCATTCCCATTATTTCTAATGGTGGTCCACACTTCTGCAATATGCTGAAATGCATGTTTAATCAAATGGGTACTGAGAACCACGTTATCAAAATTTTAACGTTAGTAATATTTGATTGTTTGGTTTTGGGGGGTTATGTTGCGGTTCAATTTCAAATTCGAGGTGAAACATTTTACCCGCCATTCAGTTCAATCTCCTTGATTACTAGCTAGATGTAAGCGATAATAGACACATAAAAGAACGCCTGGCCTAGCCCAAGTTAAACCGTGAAAATGTAGTTTGGTGCGCGATTCAGACTTTTCTAGCAAACCAGAAAAAATATTATAGGGCCTGTAGACTAAACGGTTTCCTGGGAAAGGTTTATTGAGCGCCAGATAAAAGGGTAGATTTTACATCTTAGCCTTATGTTCCTATAAGCAAATGCTCTTACAATCGCGCCTGGATGATTCCCGAACCAGCTTCCAGCCCTGATGCTATGGTGGTCAAACCTTCACCCGTACATACGTATTACCGGATCATGTATTTTTAAATTTCTCTGTATTTTATTTCGTTTTAACACAACCTCTTGGCACTGCCTTTTGGGTGGGACGCCCTGTACCCAGATATTCGTAAAACGAAAGGTTTCGCTGATGTGAGCGAACGCGGAATGTGAAAATTAAACCAGGGGCGCCACGCCTGGAGTCTTCCTGCGCAACTCGAAACTTTGAAGAAGTTTTCAGGATTGGGAAAAGCATCTATGAGTTGACAGCTCCTCTCCTGACAGCCAAGATTTCGGATATCGTTTTCTTGAAGCATTCGGGTGCCGATGAGATGCCAAACGGCAGCCTTTCAAAGCAGTGCCTTCCGTACGGCGTTCTGAAAGTGGTCAACAGCTGACTCTTGCTGTTCAGTGGAATCTAACGTTTAAAATCCTGTAGCTCCAATTTAGAGCCCTAGTGTCTCATCCACAGTAGGATAATAACACCACCTACGTAGACTTTGGCTTAAGTGCACCTAGAATTTTGACCTTCGTTACTCGCTTTATACGTGATGGGGGACGTGTCAGCAGCTTGTTCTGCATTAGATTGGTTGCCTTTCTAATAACTAAACAAAACGCGCACTAACGCCTGTGGGTCCCAATTGTATGAGCAAACTCATACGAAGTACTTCTGCCAACCGGTAAACTGACTTTATCCCAGACAGCGAACAACCCGTTCTATCCGATCAGGCCACTTATACCAGCAGCCCGGAACTTCTCCGTCGCTGTCGGTCGCGCAAGTGAGTATGTTCTAACTCGCTTGAAGGTTCATCTATATGTAGGACACTGAGAAAGAAGGAACAAGCTCACGGAACAGGTTTTATTCTTGGGAATTTCAGCTCGAATGCGCCCTATCAGTGCAAGTGATTGACCGGACTGAAGCGCGAGCACGAAAATGCTAGAAATACTCCTCGCCGCCAAGGGGATTCAGGAGACGTCAATGAGCGCTACCTAGATAAGGTGCTCACACATCCGAGAAGAAAATAAACTGCACTTTTATCTACTCCCCCTCAATTAATGTATTTTCAAATTTCTGCTGGCACTTGATTGACAGCTGATGTTAGATGTGGGGACATAACTAGACGGAATGCTCCACTTTCTTCCAACTGCAGTCAATCCTATGTGCTCTTGTGAACAATTTCTCGCGGCCTCGACTCTGTCCACACCTGAGTTAAAGCAGCGACACATAAAATAGGCAATGTCAGGACGCAGGAGGTGACGTTCCCGTGTCTTCTCGAACAGAAGCGTTTGCAAACAAATGAGAAGCGTTTGTTTTCTTTATAGTATACTTATTTGGTCCAGTAAACTTAAAAATTGGCTTACTTTCAAGGCCATCATAAAGTGTTTTCATGTGTTTTTATTAATAATGAATTGTGCGAAAACCAAGCGACGCAATCTCCAATTTTCAGAAAAGATACCCAACGCAAACCTCCGCCTTGTTTACTCGGGTAAAGTAGCTTCGGGCCCTCGTCTTTGTACTCCAGAACCCGCAGAAGAAATGGCGCGAGCCCGACCTCAGTTTTTCATCCGCTGTCACCTCCACTTCGCCCTCACATTACTCAAGCAAGACGACTACCTTCCCCATCTGCGACGACGCCCGGACGCCCAGCTTGCTGTCTTGGCTAACAAAGCAACGGGAACATACATATTGCCCGAAATTGATCACAGATGCCAACACTCCGCCTTCTAGAGAAAAGGAAAGCAAAACGAAGAAGGATGGAGAGAAATCAAATTTGTGACAGGTTTATTTTGCGGCAGACTCTCGCTGCGCCTCCAAAACATGCTTGCACGCACTCGAAAAGCGTCCGTGGAAGGAAAATAATCTCTGGGACATAACTCGGATGTCGCGTTCCTGCAGATCAAGAGGACAGGTGATTCCGAGCCGGAAGTACGCACGCGCTCTGGAGAGGAGAAAACAGAATGAGAGCCCCCGAACAGCCCCAGCAAACTATTGCGGCATCTATAGAGGCTCGCTGAAACCACGATCGTGAAAAAGACGAAACTCTCCCCGCACAGCTCGTGTGGAGCACTGAGTTTTATCATTATTAATGCGTCGCCGAGCCGAGATGAAGCCAATGTAATCTCGAGATGAGAACAGGCTTCATCTCGGCGCTGCTGTCTCGCGTTTCATGCTTTTCATTCTCCTTTTTCATCGTACTCTCGAGCGGGCTTTTTCTTTTTTTTTCTTTTTTTTTTTTTACATTTCTCTGTCTCCTCAATTGTGATGCTTCGCTTGTTGTTTTTTGGAGCAAACGCGAAGTTCTGCCGTGGTCCTTGGCACAGCCATCCTGGATGTCTCGAGTGGCCCGTCATGGTCGCTTTATTTCGAGAAGAGACTCCATCTAGCTTCATATAGGACGCCAAAGAAGGTCCGCTTGGGGATCAGCTCAGGTATACAATTTCAATTTCAGCGAAACTTTGTACGGTTATTCGTGTAAGTGCTGTTCCGGCTGCCGCCGGGTCATTATACTGGGCCTCGCGATATGCTTAGAGTACAAAGTAAAAAAAGAAGGATAGTATGAAAGCGTAGTAAAAGAAGAACTGTTAATAAACCACACCTGTCTATGCGTGCCTGGGCTCTCTGCAGATTATTTTATGAAAAAGAAAAGAAATATTTTTTTGCCTGAGACCGTTTATGCGTTCAGTATGGCGAAAACCAAAGCGCATGCGTCGTGCGTACACAAAGAACGAATTGAGTGAGGGAGGGGAGGGACACTGCTTGTTCATGCAAGAGCACAGGGAAACAAGCGCAGGTACATGATTTGAAACCACCGACAACGATTGAAAGGTAATGTTAAGATAACCACGGCTTTGATTGCCTGCAGCTGAAAAGAGATATTTAATTGTCAGCAGTAGAAATAGTGGAAGTGTCAGCTTGCGTATTTTACCATTTGCTCCTGTTCCGTGCTCGATAATATATCAGTGCAGTTATTTTCTTCTAATTTTGTAAGTTTAGCCCATCTCACTGACACTAAGTGACATTTCTTTCTTCTAGAGTCTGAAGAGAGATATTAGTATATGTGAGTTGGCTGAGGGAGAAGATAAAAATTGAATTAATGATATGTGCTCGTGTGTAATCTTCGAAAACATTGGTTCTGTGAATTTGACTTTTTAGTTTAGCTCGTGTGTAGCTTCAATAAAGTTTTTCCTCCAACTTGTTCAACTGCTGCGTCACTAGAGCCATGGGACTTTTCCGTTTCGAGGAAGCTATCTGTATAATCAGAGCGTAATAAGTCTTCCTGTTCTCATTTCTTCATACCCTTTGCACGCATTTTTCTCACAATATATTCACTCTCTAAGCACTTCGAAAGCTGGGGTGTCAACGATTATAGAGAGATGAAAAGAGACAAAAAAATACCACCCACAGAAAAAATATTCTAGGGGCACTTGGGGCCACTACAGTGCGATGAGGTGAAAGCCTTTATGGCGCAGTGGTTCTTGAGTCTTTAGTGCGACGTTTACTGAAAGTGGTTGCTGAGTCTTCAGCACGTTTTCTGAACTGTCATTATAAATCTGCACCTTTTCGACTGAATGAAGGCGATACACAAAGGCGTCCGTGTGCTGTGCGATGTCAGTGAACGTTAAATATCTCCAGGTGGCTGAAATTACTACATAGCTCTACACTACGGCTCCTCTTTATCTATTTTCTCTTTCATTTCCACCTTCATCCATTCCTTTCCGGCGTGGTTCAGGGGCCCGCGGAGAAGTGTGACAGATACTGCGTCTTTTCCTTCCTGTAAACCAATATGAAACGCCGCTGATTCATGCTTTACTGCGTCTGCTTCTGTGCGCTGTGGGGTGCGGCGTTCGAGGTAGCGCCAGATGAAAGGAGCAGAAGGGACATCTCGATCAGACGCCCGGCGTAGTCACCTTCTTAAATGCGCGAATCAAAATCGTGCTGTATTGAGCGTAATATCGCGAAATGTGACACTTCACGCGGCCGAAAGCACGACTGCTTGGACGCTATTGAGCCTATAAAAGCTTCCGCCGTTAAAAATTTGGGAGAGAGAGAGAGAGAGAGGAAAAAAAAAGGAGGGGGGGGGGGGGGGTGCCGGGGGGAGTCTCTGGCACTTTCCTGGTTTTCAGAGGTAGAAAAGAGAGCTTTAAACCGTACCCGCTTCTGCGCATAATATCGGCGAAGTTAAAACCTCTTCATTACTGCTGGAGTTCGTTTCCGCGCATTCCGTCCTGACCTAATAATAGCGTCATTCAGAGTCAGTAAAACGAGTATAACGAAGTGGATATGCATGCCCATCCTCAACAGGTGCAAATGGCGTTCTCATGGCAACCACGCTAACAGCTTGCCCTTCATAAATTACAACAGCTATAGCTGTACACTCTGTTATTTTTTTAATTTGTCATTCCATCTAGAGTAGGGCATACAACGCTGTGAATCCGCCTTAGCAGTTATCAAAACTACCCCGGTTAATGCCCGTTCCATCACCGTAATTATTATCACGCCCGCGATCATGAATCGCTGCCATAACAGCTGGCTGTATTATCGTTGTCCTGATTTTTTTTTTATCTGGTCAGGTACAACGAGCAAATATTTTAAAAACCACAATGTGAAAGGAAATGCTGACGAAAAATAAAGAGCAGATTGAAGCATGAGCACAGCTTCCAGGTAGTCCGGCGCAGCCAACAACGCTCGAATCGCGAGTCAACGCAGCGCAGTCCCCGTGACGTCAAACGCGAAAATGATCGGGGCCCGGAATGAAGGTCGGGCGCAACGAAAGTGCCTAACCAGAAAGAGGCGTGCTATGCACCGCAGGGTACGGAAGACGAAAGGACTAAAAGATGGAAACGGAAGAAGAAAAGAGCAAGAAGGAAGGATATATTGCTCGCATGCGGGTTAATTAAAAACCATGACTCCGACGAAGCCAACAAACTACTGCGGCCCATCCCTGGAACAACGGGCGCGGCAGGAACCGGAAGTGGGCCATTTCCTCTGGGTCGTTCTTCCGCTTCGCCTCAATGTATGCAAGCAAGGCGGCCTCCCCGTCGCCGGCTTTTGCGCATGCAGATCACTTTGATTGTTGTTGTTTTTTTTTCTTAACACTGCTGTTACCTTCGACTTTACGTCTACACGATATTCGCTTTGGTTTTTTGCGCTTCTTAGGCTTTTTATTTCCTGTATATTTCTAGTCCCGTTGAATTGTTTTCCTGTCCGGTTGCCCCCCGTTCCCTTGATCACTAACCTTATTGTCAATGCACTGCTACGAACGGTAGCTTAAAGGCGCCACTATGAAATTAAGCTCATTCTAATTTTAAGCTATTTTATTCTCTTGCTCTGCCACCAATCCGAAACAGCCCGACCGTTTGCTTTCCTAAGCGAAGTTAGCCAGTGTTTAGATTCGCTCGTGTTTTCCCTCTCTTTGCACGCCCACAAGAACCCTCCGCCTATGTTTATCCTGACCTCTGAAGTTGTACTGGGTAGTGTGTGCGCATCTATTCTCTGCAAGCTGTCTCCAATCCTTGTTCGGCGGTTCAAGCATGTTTCTGTAGCGAGCCCTTCTTGCTCAACGCGTTTTTGTTGGCCTAGTATCATGGCCTTCACCGGAAGAATGGGTTCCCCTTCTATTCGAGGAGTCATCGACTTGTTAGTAGTATGAATTTTATTTCACACCATCTCATTTTTCTTCATAATTTTAATGTACTTTCGAAGGGGGGAGGGTAGGATAGGAATTATCAAATTTGAATTTCTCAGTTGTTTTTTTTTGTCATTTTATTTTGGCTGCAATACCACGTGTGGAGATCTGCCATTTTAATCATGCGCAATGCGTCGAAGCCACCGAACAACATTTCATTTTAGCATTTCTGGAGTTGCATATTTCGACACTTGAGCATTCCTGGAGTCGCATATATCGAACTTCGCTGCTGATTCCGAAAATACGTAAATTGGAAGCAACTTCGCTGATTGCGGCCTTCAGTTACGCAATATATACATGCTCCTGAAAATCAGGGGTAGAAAACTTCATCAGGAAGTTTTACTTTTCCTGGGCATAAGGTCCTCCTTGAACAGACCGAACAGGTTATCTATCACGTGTTTTAAAATTAAAAAAAAAAATAAACAAAATTTAAAGAGTGCAAAACGCTCACGTATGCGTTTCCGTGCGTGTGTGTGGATGAGTTATCGTTTTTGTGTTTCATAAGCAATTTCTGACCAGGCAGATCTTTTTATGTTTACTTTTCGATCACAGGGCAGAAATTTACGTTCCCAGTACCACTTTATTGTTTCATCGGCACGCAATGGATAGCAAAACTCCATTCGCGTTCCTTGCTTCCCATTCTAGTTATGTTACATTGTAAAGTAATGATTTCCCTGCTCCTAGTGAATAAATCTGGGGTCGGTAACATGCACACCGCAGTTTACCTTCCCACTAGGAAGAACCTGCGACCCACTTCACTCCAAAGACGTGCCGCTTTCCAAGGCGATGGCTATCTAAAGACCGCTGTCTACTCTGCTTTAATTCTTTCAGTTTTGCTTGGTGAACCTCCGCACGTTTTTCTAAAGTGGGCCTAACTTGACTACTTTGCTGAATATTTCCCTTCTGTTGCTAAACGACGAAGTTTTGCGAAGTCGCCGGCGAGGAGTTAGTTCGGAAGACCTTCCGCGTACTTTAGGAAGAAAAGCAAGGGAAAGAAAAGAAGAAAGAAAAGGTTAAATTGACTGATACATTATTCGTCTTCGTCCGGCACATTGCACGAGCGTTTAACGCCGAAAAACTACAAAAAAAAAGGAAGCGAAAAAATGGATGAAAATAAACGCCTGAAGACACTAAGGTTGTAGGGGTCCACGTTACGCACTGCAGAGCGCCTCCCGGTGCTCGCGGTGTCTTGCGACCGCGGCATAAAAGCTGTTTCACAGCCAAAAATAACGGGGCGCACCGCGGCGCTCGGTCTTTAAGAAAAGTTTGTCGTAAAAATGCCTCGCAGCGCCGGCACAGCTTTTGCTCTCACTGCGTACCGATAGCCAAAAAGTTATAGGAGCAAATAGCCTAAGACACACAGTCGCCCACAGACACAGGAAAAGAAGCACAACATATGAGCGCTTAGCTGAGTTCGGGGACAGGACAACGACAGCACCAGCAAGAGAAGCGGAACAGTGGCTTGTGGAAGTGGCCAGTCACTGTCCACGAATGGCCACTCTGCTCGCGAGAGAGCTGCTCTTAAACCGTCGTCAAAGCTGCAAAAGGGACGTTGCAGTCGAGCTAATTAAATTTGGGGAGCCGGCGCGCCAGGCCCATCTGAAGGGAAACCAAGCGGACCAGAGGAGAAGCGAAGGAAGGACCGTCCCCTGCCGTCGTACACCCCTTCTCCCTTCACCTTTCCCCCATCAAAAACCCGGCGGCGTCGCATATTGGCAGCTTGATGCTGCTCGGGTGAGCAAGTTTGGGGCAATGGCGATCAGAGAGTGGGGCACTCTCCCCCTCTGCAAGAATTCCGCCGGCGATGAGTGGCGGAGCGCTCTTTGAAGCGTGCCGACGCTGCTGCAAGCGACGCGATTCAATCAAGTTTGCGCAGGCCGCTTCGTCCCGGTCGGCGGCGATGGAATGCCGAATGTTCGCTCATAACGCAGCATCCAAGAGCGCCCTGCTGGGTGTACAGTTTCTTTCATTACGCTCTCTTCCGTCGGAGAATCTCCTGCCTGACTGACGAAACAACCTGAATTCTCCGTCGTCGTGTTGCTTCGTGACCTTCCGCGCATAAGCGTTCCCGAGAACCTGCTGCCACCGTTTTGTGTTGCGTATAAACACTTCATTCGCGAACCTTTCTTTTAGCTTTCTTTCCCGCGATGTACCGATAAGCGAAGTTTTTTCTCCCTCACTCGGTGTACCTCCCCTGTTCGCGCTTCACTCCTGATGTGTTTTTTTTTCTGGCTGTTCGATGCATTTATTTGAATCATTATTAGCACCCATGAAACACCCTCCTTTTTCTTTCTCCATTCCATCTTCGATAATTTCTGGCGGCAGAACGTGCATTATGTTGCCTGAGAGTGAGTGCGTGGTTCCTTTTCAAGAAGGCTCACGTGTAGTGCTGGCCGATTGAACCATCGGTGCCATTCGAGGCCCTACTCGAAAAGAGAGCCGTCGAGTCACCATTCAGCCCGAGAGCAGGAGAACGGTGAGGATAGGGGAAAGCGGAAGGGAAAAGGCATTTTTGGCTCGGCAACGACATGACGACGAGTCTCGGCGTTAGAGTTCGACGGGGTGCCGCCCTCGCTAATGTCGTTATCGCGCAGCTTTGTCCTTCCGAACGCAAAGGATTTGTTCCAGTCCGACATGGCATTAGCGCTCACTCTAGAGTCGCATGCAGAGCAGTGAGCGAACTCACTGCAGCAAAGCGGGTGAGAACACACACACACACACATACGTGTGCACGCACTTCAACGCTCGAGAGGACCCTTTCATGTCAGAGTAAGAATTTTCGTGTGCGCTATCTTATGTAAGCGCCGCATTAAAGCGGGGCTCCAAGGAACGAGCATCTCGAGGCCGGAACTTCTCTCCTCAGCGAGAGGACTCCCCGTCTTCTCAGACTCGCTCCCCTTTCCCACTGCCTTGATACGCTCCGCCCCTACTCTGGTACTTTCAAGCTAACTCTGCCTTTCTCGGCCACTTTGATCTACACTACCAGTCGGGCGAATAGCCTTTGTGAAGCTGCCCGATCACGCTAACAGTAGACATTAGGAACAGAAAAAGATTGAAAGATTGGAGGGTGGCAGGAGTGTATGTGTGAAGCGAGCGCTAAGAGACGCGGAAAGTGATGCGGCCGAGAAGCAGTTCATTGTACGAAATGCCAAAAGCGACCAATAATATTTGCATGTTGTAGGGTAAAGTTCAGAGACATGATGTTAGGTTCTCGTGGGTCACATGGCTCAAGAAAATGGTTCCGTCGTCCAAGAGCGCTATCGAACTGGCTCTCTGTTAGAATAATAGCAATAATAAGACCGACCCTACTCCTTTTATTTGTAACGATGTGGTTGGGCAGTGTGCTATCCTCGTTACTTGAAAAGACGTAGCATGAAAATTATTAGAACCGTTCATACCAACAACACTGCGAATCAGGTAAATCTATTTGCTTCAATTTGAAGCAATATAGGCATTAGAATTTCAGTAACACGAAGAGGGTCACACGCATAAGCATGGTCTCCCGCTTTAGACAATATTAACTAAGCATATTTACGCCTGCGTTTAATATTGGAAACGGCACTACTGTACATAAGGCCTATGCATTTTACGTAAGCTCCAGCATGTGGCGTCATCTGGCACCTTTAAACAGACCTGCGCATGCGCGGTGAAGCCTGCAGTAGCAATACATGGTGGCGGATCGCAAATCGCAATGTAAATCTTTTAGATTGGCAAATGAAATTCGGAGGTTTGGGGAATTAGGTGGCTACATCTGGCATTTGGACTCAGTTAACTGAAGGGATATGAGAAAGGTATTTGCTCTGCAGTGGCTATAGTCATGTTGGCGACGACGTTGAGTTGACCACCTTACAATTTAACGTTATTTATTGCTTCTTTTTTTTTTTTTTTTTAGATGTCCACCATCAACACCGGTATTATATTGTGTAAGCCTCCGAAAAGCAGAAGTAGTGCTGTGTATGTTCTGCGCAATGAATAAAAGTTACAAACGTACACTCTGCGCAGTAGTACGCTGGTAGAAAAATATATAGATTGCTTGAGCTGCTGCCCGTGTCTGTTTAACAACAAGGCTCCTTTTATATGTTTACCCAAGTTATCACCGTATCAGAAACTCATCCAATCTCTCTAAGAGGTTAAACCACGTTCATATGTTGCACACCATGACTTTTACCTGTGGCTCATGCTTATTTCTTCATCTCAAGTACCGCAAACTATCGTGGCAGTTTACCTGTTCAAGCTTCTTCTATAACTGATTCAAACCAGCGTTTTTGTTCGATTTCAATACACCTTTGTATTTACTAGTAGCTTTTGGGAATGTGCGGACGTCGCGCGCTAGTAGGGAAATGTGACGGGGGGGGAGGCTTGTACTTGTGTATAAAAGGATATGAAAAATACCATATGAAAATATGTATGTGTGTGAAAAAAACATCATCCATGAAAACCATAACTGCAGCGGCTAGTTCGTGGTCAAGCAAAGGCTTTGCTTGAATTGGGCGCTTCCGCGATCTGGATGCCTGCTGCAAGTGAAAACCTGGTCAAGGCTGGCCCACCAAAGGATACCGTGGTCTGTTCATTTGGTGTGTCCCCAACTTGTTTTCCCTTCATTTTCCCCTTAATTATTTCTCCACGGCGTAGTTCTTGTGTTCACCAAAAGTCAGGCGTCACCGCAAATTGTTTTTCCTTACGCTGCCCTCCCCCCCCCCCCCCCTCCTCTTTTTTGCGCAGCAAACTAGCTGAAGTACGCTTGGTGAGCGCATATTATCTGTGAAATGCAAAAAGAAATAAATAGCTTTTGTTACAAACCTTTGTCTTGGTTTGGTCCCAGAGGGCACCGCAACCTGCTACTGTAACCCACGCCTCGTCCACTATCCGTGTCTGGACGATTGGATCCGAGCTGTGCAGCTACCTTACCATTTCTAGAGTGAAACAGTGGACTGGGAATTATTCTAGCATAGCCAAATCATGTGATATGGGTTATCATGCTCTCGACATATGTGGCACGTGGCTGTTACCACTTAAAAATGTCGGATATTGGAGAGCATTAGTTTCAGGCTGTCTCCAGATATCACTTCCTCCAGATATCACTTCCTAGGCCTTGCATAGACTCTTTTCTGTACCGAATATATAGTTATTTGCAGTCTGTAGTACTATAATACTTCACTCTAGGTGAATAAATACGCTTGTTTATTACCATCTTTCTTCTCCAGTGGAAACAAAACAACTCGCTTAAACTGGATCCACTTGTCACTAATCATTTTCGGCATACTAACGTAGATTAATGGTATATGTGGGTTACGCACGCTAGACAGCGACAGTCATATATTACTTTGCCCTTAAGAGGACCTTCAACATGTTGATTTAGAAATGGCGCATTTCTGTTCTTTTTTTTTTTTTAATAATACCTAGGAATCTCCTCGTGAGAGCGAAGAATAGCTGAATCTCAAAATTGAAGTCATGGAGTAAATATTTTGTGTATGTGAAAAAAATGGGAGCTCACGAAACAAAATGCAGCTGAAAACTTTGTTAGGGCTATATTAGAAAACATTAATGTGCAGGATTTTTATAATATGAGTGATGCGCTGATAACGATCTGAATGCGCCACGTTCATCATGGCACTGCAAAATTAAAATGCGTGCCAGATATGGCAACGACAAGCAGGTAAGAACGGCGCCCACTAAGTGGAACGGAAGAAGCAATGAACGGGACAAGAGAAAATCAGAAGGAACATATAGTTTTCCTGCAAGCTACGTTGTCCCGAAGTCAATTCGCTGGTAATGTGGCCAGTGAGAGTGGATACATAATCATGCCCGAAGGGCACGTCTGAACTGAGCCGCGAAAACTATCAAAAGAGTGTCGAGGGCTAACGCCCTGAGCTGGCTTACGTTCGCTAAAGAAAAAGACAAAAATGAAAGAAACAGAACTTCCTCATCAAAGAATATAGCTTTGCTGAACGCGTAGACAATCAGATTAATGGCTGCTATCGTTAGGTGTCCCAGGTCTTTCGAATCTGATTTGGTTTCCAAATCTCGCCGGGACATGGACGGAGAACACGGGGAGGAAGCGCCTATTTAGGGTAACCTTAACGCTCGCTGGATGAGGGGAAGAGATCAGGGAGAAGAGGAGCAGAGCAAGCTGGCAGCGGTGACCTGACCGGCAGCTTTTCCTGCATCGTCTCTCCCCCCGCGGCGCGCCCCATTGTCCCCCAAAAGCGAAACGGCTGGGCGTTTCCGCGACGCGTAGCCCTCGGTTTCGTCCGTGGCTTGATCGAGCGGCGCGGCTCGATTTACGTCCTGTCTCGCTCGGTCAGCCAGGCTCTGGGCGGGCTCGCGCTGCGCCCTCCGACAACAACAGGGCCACGGAGAGCTGTACTCACCGGGTTCAGCAAGGCTCGCCAGTCAACGCCTGACTGTCAGCTTCACGCATCGCTTAGCAGAGCACGCTCATGTTATTGCCTCGCTTGGATCGCTTACTTCAGTCATGCTTGCCTCAAAAGACGCCCAATAATGGACGCTGGCCGCATCGCTGCAGCTGCCTCATCCGGTATAACTGAATGAGGCCGAGCATAGCTCTCTGTGGAAAGGAATTGCTGACATCCACGTTTGCACGGTAGCATACTGCTGCTCATATAAACTGTGACTCCTACCTTTATTTGATTTTTTACATATCCCTCTATATTAGGCGCACACTCAAGGAACGCAGCTTTGTTACTGCGACAGGCGCTCAACTGACATCCTAGTCCATCTCGACTGCCACTCATGTTCGGCTTTTAGCTGACCTATGCGGCCAGTCACTGCGAGGTGCTTTTCGCGTGTATTTTGCGCCAGCTAATTTGGTCTGGTCTCTCTGTGTCTTGAACTGGGGAAGTATGTGATGCTTACTCTCCTAAGTGTGCGTAAAACAATAAGCAGCCAAACTTGCAATTACCACTGCCTAGCAAAATGAGGATGCTCTTTACTTTATTCAACGAGTATTCAACGCTCAGTTCGCGGCCTCAACCTTACCTGTTAAATATGTAAAAGTTCAGATTTTGCGACGGCGCTTGTGCTCCGTTCGAGAAAAAGGAGAAACTGGTATGCCCTCTGTAGGAAAAAATCAATTCGGTCATGCTGATGGCGGAGTAGTAGTTTGCAGTCCTATTAACCTCAATGGCCACGTATCTGGTACATAACTTTCCAAGTGAGAGTCATAGAAATACGCCTTCATTGTCACTATCACGCGCCAAAAGCTCTGGTTCTATCTCGCAGCATGTATCCAGATACCTCACCGTAAAAGCCAAAGCTGAAAGTGATAACGTCCTTACCCTATGACGATTACGAGAACAACTCTGAAAAAAAAAAATGAAGGTTGAACACCCCTGGAGGGTATGACGCTGTAGCATTAATGGGTTATTTTAGCGACCTCATGACCCCCTTGCATATCTGTACCCCTACGTGAAAAACGTTTTAATTTTTTTATTTACCACAACAAGCACAGGACTTCCCTTTAACCAATTCTAACTAACTAACCTCGATGGCCGAAGGCTCGTACATGCGATCTAATTATTATTCCTGGGCAATTAATTTACTTTAAAATTGTAGATCTCTTAATAGTGCTTGACTGATGCTGCGACTTCGTAATGACAATTTATCTAACGTTTTAATCATTTTAATTTTCGCAACTCAACTTATAGCGCCACGACCCCAAGGCGTATTCGGTCTACACAATAACTACGACGCCGGGTCCTGCTCAGAGCGGAAACCTTGGCGCTATCGGCTTAAAGAACGGTATAGTAATACCTAGCGTGAACGCTACGGAAGAAGCGAAGCAGAGAAGCAAACGTGCGAAAATGATGGGGAAGAAAAGTAAAGCGAGATGCGGCTGAAGCACTCTTTCAAAGCGGCCACTTAACTTGGAAAGTGTGCCAAGTGCCACCCTCACTCATGCTCACGTGCGCACGCGGTTCTCTTGCACGCCTCACACACGAGCCACTTTGTCGTCGGGAGGTGCAGCGGCGGCCCCAGAGCAAACATTAGCCGTGGTTGTCCGTCTCACTGGACTGAGTGCTCGACCTTCCAGTTCGGTGAGTGCGACACCAACATTGAGCTTCTTTCAGCGTTTACGCTAGAAAACGAAGCCTGTGCAGTTGACTGTGTTATTTCATAAACATTTTCTTTTTTTTTTCTTCAAGTTCAAAAGCGTACACGAGAAAGCATGCTGAAACACCTGCCATAAAATCACGACACGCGCCGTCGCAGTGTTTAGGCTCATGTGGCCGGATTCATTCGAAAATTATAGCGTCTTTTATGAAGAAACCTTTCAGGTTCTCGTCGGTTTACTTTATGAGGCACGCGGCCAGTCTCCAGAGGTCAGGACCGCGACTGGACTTTCTTTCTTTCTTGTTTTTACAGAGGAAAGCTTTTTTTTTTATTTGTTTCAAATCTTGGGAAAAAAATTTCTTTCGTTATCTCTGCCAGCCACACATTACTTGTACCTGGAGGCCGACAGTCTCTTTTACATTTATTGTTTTGCCTGCGTACCTCTGATAGATTTCACAGTACATGTCTATAGTTTGAAATTCTTCCTGTTTATTATAAATTAAGTTCAGTGCAAGTTCCCCAGACACACAAGAACGTAAGCTTTTTCAAGAAACAGTAAACACTTTAACATATCTAATCAGCGAGACACAGAAACACAAGAAGAGAAATACACGAGACAGCGCTGGACTAACAACTGATTTTTTTTTTGTTTGTTTGTTGTTTTTTTTGTTTTTTTTTTTTTGTCCAGCGTTGTCACGTGTACTTCTTTTCTTGTGTTTCTGTGTCTTTCGCTGGTTCAATATGTAACATTCGCACCAACAAGCCCAAATGGCCACCACGTTAATGTAAGCACTTTGTTCCATGCCTTACGTTGGCGACTGCAATGAATAATTAAATGCAGCAACAGATGTAATAGCGGCGCTAATATACCGCGATAATACTGTCTTTAACTTTTAACTAGCATTCCTATTCGGCGCAGAGTAAAAATTCAAAGCCGCACAGCTGGTGCCCAAAATATGCGCGCACACAATTGCATTTTATGTAGGATGATCCACTGCTAGCTATAACACGGTCCCTACTTTCAAAGCAACATATCGTCGATTGCAGGCGCTTCTCGAAGCAAAGCGAAATGTGCACAGTGGGACGCGGAGATGATTTTTCGCATGGCCTGCCGCCTAGCTTCATGGAATGGCCGGGTAGGACGCAATGCTGCTTTGAAAGCAGTGGCCGTGTTGTAGCTAGAAGTGGATCGCACTGTACATTCAACCCCTGGGTTATTAAGACGTTAACCGCATTGGAGGACGCGTAGATTAAACTTTTACAGGTTATGACTGCAAATGGCGCTTTACAAATGTTCCTTGTACTGAAATGTCAGGCTTTGCACGAAACGCAAGCTTCACATTGCAGCGTGAGTTACGTTTCTTTTCAACAACCTCGAAGTTACTAACCACATCATTTCATGACGCAGATTTGAAGCCACGTTAAAAACTTCCTTACTGGTCGGATATGGAAAAACACCAAATGTCCGCATCAGTTTTGACTCTCCGGCTCTACTAACGTGCACAGTATACTCAGCGCCTCCGAGCGGATGTTCTCCCCAAATGTTTCGTGAGCTGATAAATCTTGACCAGTAACACCACTCTCGCTCATCTGGCAATGCTTGTTCAACGCGCAACTAAGCCTATCCATCGTGCAGAGACGATTGAATTCCTTCCCCGTTCTGTAACAACATGAAGATCCGGTAATTGACTCCGTCATTCTGATAAAAACACCCGTAGACCATTAGCAAATGGGAGGGAGCTACTCGAAAATGCTTTCGCATGGGCAACAAAGTTAAGAGTATGAGTTCGCTTTGCAACGCAACATCTTTGTACCACGCTCTGGCGAGGCTGCTGCTTTTCGCTGTCTCGTAGTTGAAGGAGTTTCATATAATAAGAAGGGGATAAAGGGTAGCTTGCGAGGCGCAGCTCACGAAATCTATTGCATAGTTGTCTTAGGTTTGTAATGGAGCACCATGGTTTTGATTAACGGTTTTCCTGAATAACTTGCTGCTCTCGTCCAAGCGTCCAAGGTGCTAGGATATTGTAAAATTTGCCTTGGCTCCATGCTTGCTGGCATTGACTGAGCCGGTATTCAGAAACGCGGCTAATATCCTGCACCAGCATAATTTCCGCATGGAAATGTCTGATATAAGAAACTGGATAAATGAATAAAGTGAAAGGAACTGCTAGAGGCAACCTGCACTCGAATATTGTCTAACACGATAGCACTCTAAGCATGCGTCCAAGCGGCTTTTCTTTATTAAAATATTACAATTATTAAAGCCGTTTTGAATAAACCCGCGTATCTATGAATTTGCTATGCCAAGACTAAAGAAAAAATAAAAAAAGGACACAGCCAAACCAAACGCTAGAGATTAGCTGCAAAATGCAGACGAACGTTAGCCAGCTTTTGCAGTCCATCTCCTAGAAATTCTAGCCTTCTCGCGCTCATCGATAACATACGTACGTCAAGATAAGAATTCCCCTTTAAATTCGAAAGCATTAGCACAGCTTCGTTATCCAACATTTACTAACCGCTTGTTCCTCTGAAATCTATAAAATTCGTATTATAGAGGTAGCGAGAACAATACATTAATAAGTGGCAACTACTGCGCTTGGAATAACTTTTACCCACGGGTAAATCTCTGCTTTTTTGTTATCTGCGGAAATGAAACATCCTAGAGCTTGGTGCGAGATAACTGTGAATATGCAATATGACAACTAATAATTTGTCGGGCATTATTTTTCTTTCAATTTTGTTTTGTCTATAGCTTGTTCTCTCTACTGTGTCTGTTCCAAGAATAAGGACATGAATGGTTTCGGCCACTTTCTTTCGCTCCCGCTCTTTTTATTTATCTTCCACTTTCGTTATCTATCTTCGCAATGCAGCAGCAGCAGCTCACATCAAAACATTCACGCGAGGCCATTCTCCCAACTAACAGCCCTGCTACCCATCGAAAAGAGAGCGCATCGGTGCTTGAACACTTGGCAGAGCGAATAAAGTGAGTACAGAAAAAAAAATAACTTAAAATGGTTGATTGAACATACACGTGCACGAAAACGCACGTGTTCCCGTGCACGCACACGCAAGCATATAAATTCGCATACACACATGCACGTACACACAAAGAAAGGCTAAGAATCCAAGAAGAAGTCGAGCATTTTCGCTCGCCAGAAAGTCGTATCAAGCAAGTCAGGGCCGCACTCTAACGCAATTTGCGGCTTCCTCCCAAGAACACTGCGTGTTATAGGAGCAGCAGCAGCGAAGGTGGCTGGCAACCGCATTGATCCGTTGATGCCGTGCTGGCACGATCCAGCCGCCGCCAGCTTTGTGCGCCGCTCGGTGCGCTGCGGCGGTGGTGTGCGCCAACTAGACCAGAGCCCGCGGTGCACCGACGAAGCTGACACAATGAGCCTACAGTGAGAGCCGTGCCGGCGGCAACGTTCTCATTACGCGCGACCGTTGTCCACGTGTTGGCCCCCGGAGGTGGCGACACGCGTTTGGCCACGTCCAGCCTGGATGAAGAGCCCAGCCGAGCGGTTAGCTGGTCACTCGTGCGAAATTAATCCGACGATGCCATGCAACGTTTCGCATGGCACTTCCCCTCTTAGATGAGCATGAAGCTAGGTGTTCTGCGACAAACGAACACCTCTCTTCTTTGCATACCTCTTTTTCTTTTGAGTTGCCCATTGCCCTAGAGCTCTTCAGCCAGCCGTCTGTATGTGACCAGCGCGGAGAGACAATTCAAGTAGCACTTCTAGCGCCTGCGGCGGTAACTCTCTCTCTCAACTTTCTGCGCTCTCCAGGGTCATTTCTGGCCTGGCCTTATTTTGTTGCCGGCGTTCTCAGTCCCTTTTCTCTTTCTCCTCAGTCCCTTTTCTCTCCCAAGCTGGGTCGGGCTTTGTCGCGCGCTTCATTGTTACGGCCTCTTTCTACGTGGCGGGGAAGCCCTCTCAAGAGGAACGTGTTGACTCGGAATGATTGCGGCGAGGCCGTCGTCGGATGCGTTCGATTTTCGCTGCCTTCCGTTGTCGCTCCTGCTCGAGGCGTCGAGGCCCAAACGAAGGCGACGTATTGTGCTCCAGCAGCCGTGGCTAACGGAAGCGCCACTCGGTGCCCGTCGCTGCTTAGCGCCGGGAGGAGCCGACGCCTATCTGCGGTGGATATTTCCTCTTTTCTTTTTTTTTCTGCGCATGTGAGAAGCCGAAGAAATGCAAGGATTGGTGTTTGACATCACTGAAGGCTTATCGGCTTTGTATGAATGACTGAGCAGGGTTTTCCAATGTAAGCGCCACCGTGCTGTGAGATTCAATGTGGTGCCCTGACTTTTTTTTTGTTTTTGCTTTTGTTTTCTTTACGCAAGCTTGCCATAAGGCATACTACAGAAACTCGTGTAAATTATTTTCGGTAAGAAACCGGAGCAGGCTCCAACTCTTGTAGTGGTCGGTGAGCCATTTAGACAAGTTCTTGCCTTGACTTGAGCTTGCAATTTTATTTCATGGTTTATTGTGCTCGTTCATATTTCTTATAATAATATTAATTGGTTCACAGGAAAGGAAAGGCGCAGTGTCTGACACTTTTTCTGTGGACAACTAAACAGCGCCGTAAGGGAAGGGAGGAAGGTGGGAGTGAACGTGGAAAGAGAGAAAGAGGAGCCGTAGTGGAGGGCTACGGAGTAATTTTGACCGCCTGGGGATCTTTTGGAGAAAAAGGGATTATTCATACCCTTAGAATCACACTGTTTAATATGCAGGAAGCCAGAAACTATAGACCATGTGTGTTTACACTTTTGGGAAGGAGAATATTTTTGGGATGTATTGTAAAGAACACTAATGAAAGGTTTTCCGCTAGACCCGTATGATATTCGGTACTTATGCGTAGAAAGTGAACATGGGGGTACCATTTGATTTAATTATGCTCATAGGCCTCCACTGTATATGGCGCTCGAGAATGACGGTTTACCGTTGCGATAGATACGTGGCCTGCCAGAATTTATTTTCGGGAAAGCGTGGACAGGTTTTTGGCAATCGAGAAAGCTGCAGCAGAACCTCACGAGTTACTCTCAAGGCTAGAGCCTTTGTTGTGTATGCGTGAATTTTAGTGTGTCATATGTAAATAGCGTATGAAGATAGCATTTTAGCTACTTTTTTTTTATTTTGTTCTCGTGAAATGCAATGTGTCAAGACCAGGCAATAAAGAAAAGAAAAACGTGTACTGACATGCACAGCTCACGGACGTCACTTCATTTCGCCTCCATCGAAACGCAGCAGCCGGCGGTCGAGACCGAACCCGGGTACTCCGGCAGTAGTCGGGCATCTTAACACTACTGTGTCGGAGTACCCGGGTTCGATCCCTACCGCCGGCGGCTCCGTTTCAATGGAGGCGAAACGAAGTGGCGTCCGTGAGCTGTACATGTTAGTGTTCCGTTTTGTGCTCAAGTTTTTACCCGAGTGTTATGAACCTTAAAATAGTTATGTTTCGACATGTTAAGACACTCCTATCAATTTCTGATCAGTAGAACTATATAAAGAATGAGAATTCTTCACCTGATATCTTTCCTGGTGAGCCTTTGTGGTGAATGTCCTCGCCATACGAGAACAAATTATGTTTGTAAAAAACGATTATCAGACAGAGCTACCTAGCTCCTTTTTGTTTGCATCTATCATTTAGAGAAAAATGTCAGTTGTAGATATTTTTGGTTGAAATCTTACTGAGCCCTGAAAGTTTCCTTTAAGCAAACTCTCACAGCCATGACACTAGTTTGGTTAAAAGGATGAAAACAAACATGTCGTGCACAAAAGTGACTTTACAATTAAATAAACACGCAACTACACAAGCGTAAAGCGCCATTACAAGGACGAGGCCCCCCTACTGAATTATGCAAATAGATGATGTGTCGCATCATATTTAGTGCTCATCCCACAATCTGTCTCAAAGGTTGGGAAGAAATTTTTGTTGCACTCATGGTACAATATCATATAATTTACATAGGCCAATTTTTATTAACAGTTCATGAAATGCGAATATTTCTAACCCTATGGAGCTGCTGAAGCTTAAGAACACAAAAAAAAATACACTAGAGTATATCTTCAATGCACCTCAGTGGAAGAGAACTCACGATAGATCATGATGAGCGGAAAGTATGAAGACGCATTCAAGAAGCAGCAAAAGTGGGAATACCAGGTAGCACTTAGGCACCACTGCAAGCTATTCTCGGCTAGGTGGCCGCAAAGTAGCACGCAGCAGAGGAGCGTGCTCGTCATCGCAGGGCGGACAAATCTCGCCCTCAGCGCGAGAGGCGAGGCCAGCTGGGCGTAAGCGCTAACAAGTCCGGAAACGGCTTCAACCGAACTAAGGCGCCCTTTTCAATTACACGACAAGGGGTGGACGAGCGGATGACCCGCACGCCGGATGGCGCCACCTTGCGATACTTTTCGCTTTCTCTTTGTCCGGCGGACGCACACCGTGATTATGTAAATTTGAGCCAAGCCAAGAAACGCTTCACAGCGGGATACAGGCGTCGCGGTCACTCGCTAATTGTCCCCTTGCCCAGCGGCGAGGCTCTTTGGACGCCTATATATTTAGCCGCTGCTGATTAAGGACTCGCGCCGATTTCCTTCCCGCGATCACTGCCTGCGGCGAAAAGAAGAGAGGGGCGGCCAAGGCGAGAGCTCGGAAATGCTTTCCCCGGCGTTAGAGCGCCGACCTGAAAGCGCGGCTGATAGTGTTTTCTTTCGAGCGCAGCTAGCTCGCGTGAGTCTAGGCCCAGAACAAATTCGAACTCATCGCGATGTCACTTAATAATGACGTCAGCGTCTGAGGTGGTCATTAGAAACCTATGGACTGGTGTTCGTTGAGTCACATCTGCTGAATGCATCAGTTGAATTGGTTGCAAGTCTGAAAGTTACGTATACACAAAGGCGTCGATTTCTTATACCACGCTCAGAGAATCTGCATTTGAGTGCTCAGCTAAAGCACACTTTTCTCCTCTAAAACTGAAACCGCCTTCGACGTCCTTTTTGTGCAATGAAACAGGAAGAAATATCTCCCGACGAGCATGTCCACCGCACTTTAGTTGCCATGAGCCTATTTCTATAATCGAGATAAAGCCGGCGCATCAGCGGGCCCACGGTCCCTGCCGGAGTTAGTCCTTCACTCAGCACAGGCGCGTCGATTCCAAGATGTCCATGAAGATAAAGCGACGTGCTGAGAGAGAGAGAAAAAAAAAAAGAAGACCTTGCGCTTCCTTTTTATTTCTGTGCTTTGTCTCATCACTCGCATTAAAAACAATAGAATCTGAAAAAAAGGAAAGCGTCGAATCGGCATCACGCAAGGAGGCGATGTTCCACCGCGGCCAGATGCCGGTACTCATCCGATCGACTGGCTCTCTCGGGCCCGGCAAAGAGGCTCCCTCGAGTATCGACGAAAGTTTCGCCTTGGATCGGTTTCAACTTTGCCTGTGAAGAATACGATGGAGCGATTTTGCTGCGCTGCTTTCGTGCCACCTCGCCGAAGCGTTGTCGCCTGCACGTTTTCTCGTTCACTTTATCGTAGCACGCGCGAACGAGCTCTGCCTATTGTTGAAGGTGCTCCTCGGGAGTTCGCTGCTAGAGACCTTTTAGAGGCAGCCACTAAGGCCGTTCTGTATGGCACTTGTGGGAAGGAGTTCTTGCCGGTCAAGAAAGTGTAAGTCTTCAACAAAAAGAAAAAAGTAACAGAACTTCGCTAAGCACACCTTTTTGTATTGTTTTTTGCTTATAACACCTTGCACGCTTCACCGCTGAATTCTAACGTAACTTGGTTAACATAGCCACGCATTTGCTAACTATCGGGCTTTGAAGGGACCTCGCTGTTCTTTTAAGGCAGAAGCCTTTAATGAAGGAGTCGCCTAACATAATTTGTGTATGTGCATGCCTGCTTTTCATTTCTTTGCTGTTATGTTTTTTTCTTTGCACTTTACTTTGTGTGCTCATTGAATGTTGTGTTTGCTTGTGTATAAGCCTGAAAACATTTGTTACATGTCCTTTAGCGTGTCTCCACTGCTGTGTATATGTATGTATGTATGTATGTATGTATGTATGTATGTATGTATGTATGTATGTATGTATGTATGTATGTATGTATGTATGTATGTATGTATGTATGTATGTATGTATGTATGTATGTATGTATGTATGTATGTATGTATGTATGTATGTATGTATGTATGTATGTATGTATGTATGTATGTATGTATGTATGTATGTATGTATGTATGTATGTATGTATGTATGTATGTATGTATGTATGTATGTATGTATGTATGTATGTATGTATGTATGTATGTATGTATGTATGTATGTATGTATGTATGTATGTATGTATGTATGTATGTACGGGCCTAAACTAGCTTCGGCTATTGGCCCAATATACATACATCAGAAGCTGTCGGCAGAGGCTGCCGGCAGAATGTGTCACGCTTTCGAGGGAGATAGTTAATTCCCCTTGTCTACCGTGAGAATAGCGAGATTCCGCGAGAGACAGATACTGCGCCTTTAATTTCCTTTAAACGAATTATAGACCGCCGGTGAACTTTGATGCGTTCAATGCAATTCTGGTTATGTTCGACAAGGGGCGCGCCATGTACTATTGGGGAGAAATGTTTCCAGGACGCGTCATCAGGGATTGGAGCCAATAGCTCTATTGTTAGCCGTTGTTCGGAGACCAGACTTAAAAGTCTGAAAGTCGGACTCTCATGTTGTGACATCAGCTAGTGAAATCGAGAGATCGCCAAAGAACGCGTCCCTTGGACGCCAAATTAGCTTTTCTCGTGTCCTGGAAGCTTTTGTCCCCAGTAGTACCGTCACGACAGGTCATGACGTCACCAGGCGATTCATGCATAGACGAAGCTGACCCCGCCGGACGTCCGATCCAGGCGTCCGTGCGGCGCCTCTCATTTGGTGCTTCCTCGAACCTTGCACCACACAGCAAACAGAAGCAGACCCAGATGTCTAGGAGGCGTTAGTACAGCAGGTATCGGTGGCGATTGAAATTGGTTTACAGGATAGAAAAGGCGCAGTATTCTTCACAGTTCTCCGCGGACACATGTACCACACCGTAAAGGCAGGGAGGAAGGTGGGAGTGAAAGAAGAGAGGGAGACATAGGTGCCGTAGTGGAGAGCTACGATCCACCACGCTATAATGGCTTTCGCCTCATCGCAGTTTAGTAGTCTAAAGTTCCCTCTAAAGTTTTTTATCTTCCTTTTAGCTTTTTCAGTCAGCTTCACCACGGAATGAATTCGTTCTATAGTGTGTTACACAGGAGAGTTAAGTGCAGTCAATGTGTATAAGTAATAAAAACGCACAAAAGAGATAGAGAAATGTTACTTCGTTGTCTTAATACACGCGACCCTTTGTCAGCGCTGTTGGCACCATGCTCTTTCCGCTGAGTTCTAAAAAATAGGATAGCCTCAAATTTTTAGAATTTAACTCGTAAAGGGGGCAGTCCGCTATTAGCTACCATATCTCAGATTAGCTACAATGTGTACGTAACACTTTCGCGTTTGCTGCCACAATCAGTTTGTTCGAAACGAAACGACTGGTGCGTGCGTGTTTTTAACTCGGTAGTATTAGAGCCCCATTCTCAAAAAAAAAAAAAAAAAAAAAAAAAAAACAGCGTCGGCGTCGTCGATTTCGGTTTTGTGAGCGACAAATCATGAGCATAGCTTTGGCGGGTTGTAACTGGAAGGTGAAACGGAAGGGGCGCACTTATTAGTCGACACCGTTGTATGACGTCACGAGATCACATGGCAAGGCCGACTTGGCAGGCACTGCCCTTGGATCTTAAGTTATACAATCTGCCCCTGGAACACGCTATTCGTAAGGGTTGGTAAAGCGGTTCTCTACGTGATCTTTCATGTAATGTGGTATCATATTATTGCGTGATAGAAACAATTATTGGGTTAAAGCGGTCACAAATCAAAAGGTTACTGATTACGCTAATAGCAAAGTGCATGTACGCAAACGAGGATTCACAACATGAGATGGTGAACGAGATAAATTAACTCTGTTGATTCATGCCTTTCAAGGTCGAACTTATTTTTTTAAGAACTTTTTGTCTAAAACATAACCCAAGAGTCATTACGAACATCTTCAGCTCAGCGCATGCAATCCCTTAAGTAGGAGATTAGGCTACGCCACACTAAGGCTCACTATGTGGAAAAGCAAGCTTTAAAAACATGTCTTGATTTACGTATGTTTGAATACTTGTTGCTGGACCGGAGGGCGCTTGTGGTAAAGGTGCAGTAGTTAATTCAACGCTGCAATGTCATTAAGAGGTACGCACTAGGGGCTGAGCACGGATTAGCATAGATGCAAGTCGTCATTAAGGGGTGTCATTCATCCATGTGATCGCGTTTCGAAGCCTTCTACTACTTAAAGGGCACTATAGCCAGCTATGTGCTCATTTCCAAAGTTGAATGGGAGTATATCCTTCCAAACACTTCTAGTTCCGCTCCCCCTTTTTTAGCGTCACAAAGCTATTAAGGCGCATCAGTGAAACCTAGTGCAGGCAACTGCGTCTATAAAAAGGATATATGCTACTAGCACGTTTGCTAAAAGATTCGTGGCTTGCAACGTTAAAGATGTGCAAGGATACAATCATGCACCGATCAGAAACACAAGCGTTTCCAAGTTGGCACTCTAAGTTGGCTGTTATAACAAATGTGTACAATGGGCCTATACTAGCTTCGGCTATTGGCCCAGCAGTTTTTGCAAACGTTTTGTATATGTTATGTGAAAATAATAAAGAAAAGAAAGAAAAAGAAAGACTCGCGACGCAGAGAAAGGGCATGAGAAGACTAAAGGCCCTGAATCTCAGGTTTGGAACAGAGTTACAATTAAGGTGGTTAATCATTCTGTACAGCCAGTTAGCACTGACCCTGGAAAATTACGTATGCCAACAGAACGTTGTATTATTATGTAGAAAATATAAATTTCTCTGCACTTGTTAATTCGCTTACATTATCGACTGCCGTTGTGGACGAATTCTAAACCTGCTTCAGGACGAGATACCGGATTTGCGATAGTATAATTAACGTAATCGGAGTGCACGTCAACGCTCTATATACAGCTGACCTGAAATTAAAAAAAAAAAGAAAAAGAGAAGACAAAGCATGTGATGAACTCTATCCGAAGTTGCAATTAGTTGTAATTTTCTTTTTTTGCAGAATGTATTGCCCCGTCCTCACACGAAAGCTCTAGCGCATGCAGCCAGGCTGCACCATATTTGTCCTAAAAATCGAAAGAAAAATCCTATGGCACAATCCACACATAGGCGGCTATTTAGGTGACAGCACAGATGCACTAAACGCGTGTAGAAAACCCGCCGAGGTGGAGCTGTGGCGACGGCGTTCTCCTGCGAAGCGAGGGATCGTATTTTCGATAGGTCGGGGATCGCATTTTTATGAGCACAAAATTCGAAACGCCAGAGCGCTGTGCGACGTCAATGTGTCGTCTTTACCGAAAGTAAGCAGATAATATGGTTCACTTCTCAGTCTATTGGGTGCCTCTTACATTTTCACAACAGGTTTCACCTTACCTTACAAAGACTGCTAACTTCTGGGGCGCCATCACAAAGATGGTACTGTAATGTCCGGGTTGCTGAAACCAAACCGAAGCCTTTGCCTGCGGCGTCTCTCAAAACCTGCGTGTTGCGTCTGAAGTGAAAATCGCTCACACTGCCATTTATGCGTATGTAGCGGCCTTTGCCCACATAGTGGTTTCTGATTACCGTAAGTGCCAAAGCGCACATTTCTTAGTGCTCTATTGCTCGTCTATTTCTTTTCCATTGCTGTAGAGAACACATCCGAACCTTATCCTTGTCATCTTATCACTCTTTCCTGTTTTTTTTTTTTAACTCCTGCGCATGTTGAGCCAAGTGACGTCGACTACAGTATCCACATTTTCCGACTACGAGGGGCAATTTGCTAGAGATGTCAGCAAACGAAAGAGCTTAAAGAGCGACTGCGGAAAACTGGGCATTCTTTCGCTTCGATTCGTAGATATCTGAAGAATTTGATACCGCGAAATAGAAACAGATCGTACAATAGTGGCTACTAGGGAAGCACAATGTACTAGAAGGGGACTGTTTCGCTTCTGACACCCACATTCGTCTCGGGCTATAAGACAAGAGAAAGGCTTCGGAGGACCCTTATCGGAAAAGAGTAACAACCCGCTGGTATCGGAAGCAAAAAGGTCGGCGGAGACGAGTTTGTTTTCGTTATTTATGTCCGACTAAGATTTATTATTAAGAGCGAGACCCAGCTCGGCCGTCTTCTTTTGGTTGTTGCTGCTTCATTTGATTCCTATCGGCTTCCCTTTGATGTTCAGACATCTAATTTGAAGACTAGGATGTGTTTATAATTTACTTTCTTTTTATCCTGTAGTGATCAGCTATTCCAAGGGAAGGAAAACGCAGCAGGGGGTTGCAGAAAGTTAGATGGGCGGATGAGGTTAAGACGTTCGCAGGGGTCAAGTGGATGCAGCTAGCACAGAACCGGGTAATTGGAGAAATATGGGAGAGGCCTTCGCCTTGCAGTGGGTATAGTTAGGATGATGATGATTATAATGATGATGATCAGCTATCACAGCCGCCGATGTTCCGTACAATGGTTTCTATGACTGTTTCTAAACTCGCACGACATAAAACTAATCTAAAAACACTCCAAAGTGCCCTCGTTTAGAAAATATCCGACATTTGCGGTTCCCTGTATTGTTGCCCAGAATCTTTTAAGCCATTGGTATTCAATTGTTGACTTTTATTTGTGTCTAAAGCAAACCTATGAACGCTGAATTTAGAATCACTAATCTTCGAGAAATAAGTACAATAAGCGAGATTTAACTGCTTCTTTTCACAGAAATGGAGCTCTTTGCGGACGGCGACGTTAACTCATAGTTATATTTTATTGATCCGGTTTGCAAGAACAGGACTGAATGAATATTGTCATTTACGGTTTTGTTTTTTCTAGGCTTTTCCTCTTTTCTTTATAGAAACTCTTCATTACTCATTTGTGAAAGTCTTTTCAATTATATTTTCACTTCTAATCTTTTTCTCACTTTTACTCTGCGCTGCCTAAGGGTAATTCAGCAGGCTTGGTAACTTCGGTTGGTTCAATTGGTGCCAATCGAACTCTTTGTAGCTTACGGGGGCCTCGGTTCTGGCAGTCTTGAAGCCATAGGTAGCGTAAGAGGGTCCTAGCACAGCTTTCGCCCTCGCTCTTGATCACGTTCTACGTGACGCTGGCGGTAACACAGAACGTTCCACGTCCACCGCTATGGCTGAGGGTGTCGCTGGTGAACACTCTCAAGGTTCGTATACAGACAACATTAATACCCAAGAAAGTAGCAGGGGGGACAGCGGCTGATGTAGCTCAGTTGGAAGAGCACCGGACGCGATATTCGGAGGTCGTGGGTTCGGTTCCCACCATCGGCACGTTGTTTTTTCTTTTACTTTGTGCTTAATCCTCTTTCCCCTAAACAGATTAAATTACTAATTTATGTGATTATCGAAGTAAAAACTAAAAAAAAAGGACATAAAGTACAATCCTCAATGCTTTCCTTGGCCTCGCCGACTGTTGGCTTCTTTCCTTCATGTAATATAACGAGCACCCTCATTTCCCCTTCATTTAACTGCTTGTAGCTTACGGGGGTCTCGGTTCTGGCAGTCTTGAAGCCATAGGTAGCGTACAGCACAGTTTTCGCCCTCGCTCTTGATCACGTTCTTCGTGGCGCTGGCGGTAACCCTGGACGTTCCACGTCCACCTCTATGGCTGAGGGTGGCGCTGGTGAACACTCTCAAGGTTCGTATACAGACAACATTATTACCCAAGAAAGTAACAGGAGGGACAGCGGCTGCTGTAGCTCAATTGGAAGAGCACCGGACGCGGTATTCGGAGGTCGTGCGTTTGGTTCCCACCATCGGCACGTTGTTTTTTCTTCTACTTTGTGCCTAATTCTCTGTCCCCTAAACAGATTACATTACTAATTTATGTGATTGTCGAAGTAAAAATTAAAAAAAAAAGACATAAAGTACAATCATCTATGCTTTCCTTGGCCTCGCCGACTGTTGGCTTCTTTCCTTCTTTCCTAACGAGCACCCTCATTTCCCCTTCATTTAACTCTTTCGGTAGAAGTGATTTAATTTGTGGCTAATATATGGCTGAGCACGATACAACTTTGGCCCGCTGCAAATACCTCAAGCTGAAAAAGCGCGTAAAGATGTAACATATGCTCACGGAGAAACTTACTTGATAAGTATTCAAATAGGCGCAATGATAAAAGCAAATGCTTTTTGTTGCAGGAAGTACGCACATACAGTTATGTACTGGATAAAGGTTTCCGGAACCATTTTACTGATGTCTGGCATTAGAATCAAAGCAATAAGGCATTCTCATTGTGTCACCATCGTCGCTTATTTCTTCTACAAACTCCATACTGTCGCCCGAAGGGCTAGAACGTGCTTTCAAGGACCGCACAAGCAAAGCAGCTCAGTTGATGTACGCGACAAAGTGGGTATCACGAAATTTTTGTTTCGGTGTTTTATTTTCTAATGGGCATTTCCTTTAAGGAGCTGTATTCGAATGAAGATAGTATTTGCACTGTTCCTATATTGCTTTCGGGTTCATTACGCGCAATTCAGATGTCGCTTAGAGCACCTGCTAGGTTACCAGGAGCACCAGTGCTATGGTCACCTTAATTTCCGAATCGCTCGCGGGTACACGCAAGCATGTCATCTAAATGTAGTCACGACATCGACTCCACGCAACATATTGAGGCTTTAAAAGTATATTCATTTTTAAGATTTTAAATGCGTCTTGCTGGAAGCGTGACGAATATTTAGGCCTCATTTACGACGACGCACTATTATGTATGGGCTCAGGTCACGGGTAAGGATTTTAAAAGCGCTGTCTAAAATAGCTTATGGCGACAGATATTCGCAACCTAACTAGACGTTCATAAACTGAACTTGTTCGTTGCTATCACGTAACAACCGAAAACACTTGCTGATTCTTGTTAGCCATGAAGCTCCATCTTTCAGCGGGAACCTAGCGAAGCAAAAGAGCTTCCACTCTCCGCTTCATACTGAATCATTTCATCACGTGAGCTTCTCAAATTAAAGTCTGTGGGTTCTTCTAATCGTTTATTTCAGTTAAAAATTTAGTTCTCATGCGTTAATTGGTCCACCAGCTGTGCACAGAGCTTCGAGTAAAAAGCAAAGAATAAAAAAAAAAGCTTCAGTAGTGTGAGATAAAATAAAAGATTCCTCTTTCATGTCTACCTGCCTTCTTGTCATGCGGTTTCTGCGCAGGCATTTTGTACGCTGATGTGAGCGAGTTTTCTCCTTGAATATTTCTTCGTAAATCTTCACGTTGAACGAACTCTAATTCTGAGTGCGCACAGAAACACCAAAGCGACAAATGTAAGAGAGTCTTGCGGGGAAAAAACACCGCTTAGCATAGAAAAAAAAAAGCGCCAGAAATAATTATTCCTGGGATCGGCTTAACTCCTGAAAAGAAAAACGCATTGGAGTGAAAGAGACTTGTGAGGACTGCAGGAGGAAACATTTTAAAACCGCAATTGCTATGTAACGCGCAAATAAACCGTCGTAGTTACGTCACGAAGGATTAACTTCGCGTGTTTTTGTATAAATACAAACGATAAAAAGCCACGGAAAAGAAACCTCATGCATTTCATTTATTCGACCTCTGTTGTCGGCTCGTGGGGCATAATCTTGTCGTAGCACACAAAAAGAAACTCCGGTTTAGAGTTCACGTTTATTTTAAGCAACCTGAGCCGGTCGCGCTGAATTAAATTATGCTACCAGTAAATCACAGCTGGAAATCATACTGCTCTACTTAAATTTGGTGACGAAATCCTTGATTTACGGGTTTAACTCGTTGCTAACTCTAACTCAAGCTGCGAAGCATGTACCCCACTGTAGATGGCCAAAATTATCAATTGAGCTACTAACTAATGGTTGTTCTTACTTGAAAGTATTCAGCCGTCCTAATGCCAGGGCGCTTTTTTCAGCATCCCCGATAACAGAACATTTCGGTTAAAATAAATCAGTAAGAAAGGCCTCGTACGTTGCAAATGTCTCAACTGTGTGTCTTTTCGAGTTGGGTAACTTTTCTGTTTCTTTATGAGGTCTAAGTTGGTCTTTTAGTAGAAAAGACAGGTTAAAACTAGCAAGCAAATCATTAAAGTTGTATTGTGAAGGCGCTGCATGCCTTGTTCTAGGGGGGAGGTCTGATGTTAACGCCTTCTGCAATTTGAGTGTGTCATCTTGCTAAATTTTCTTTATTTTGTTCTATGTTGCAGATTGCATGGTGCAAGTAAAGCCTAAATGGAGATAGAAAATCTCGCCCTCGTTATTCTCTGCTCGTATCTTTAAAGCTGAAAAGGCAATGTATTACAAACAGTTCCATTTCTGTCGACAGTACAGCCAGCAGCCGGGAGACCAGTCAGAAACTTAAACACTGAGGTGCATAATCGCGCCTGGATCGTGGGCTAACCCAATCATTGAAACAAGTTCAAATATAGTGGCTTCACCACAGAATATATTTGAGCTCTTTGTCTTGCCATTTCTATGGACTACATTTCATTAAACTACCATTAAAAGTACACCACGGAAAACTGATGTCCCACAAGTGCCCTCCTTTCTCCACCTGGCTTTTCAATTGTCTATCTTCTTGTGCATTAGGCTCGCTGAGTTTTGCTGTATATAATATGCTTGTTATTGTCAGCACTTGACTCACTATTTTAACTACCATATCGTTCCAGCTTTGCTCGTGGCAACTGAATTTTGAATCCTAACCAGCTTGAAGATGGGCCCCAAATGTTTCCGTCATCCTCATAAAACGTTATCATCCAAGTTCTCGAAGCGTACAACGCAAGAAGAGTCAAGTGGAAGTGAGAGATGCAGACTCGAGCCAGTCGCAACATGGAGACAGGCAGCCTCGCCTGTAGTTACTGTTACAAACATATTTCTGACCAACTGAACCGATTCTACCTTCGAAAGCAGATACCACAATGCCAGTAGTATTTGCAGATTCGTACACTGAAGGTTTGCATGGTACAGATTATGGCTTGGCGCTCACTCAGAGAGATCTCTTATACCAGCCAGCAGTTCATCTGTGTTGCATGCTATTTGAGAGCATATGCTGAACAGAATAATAGCCCAGGTTATACATGTACAGGTTACCGAAGAGGCTTTAGAAATTCGTAGCCTACGGGGGGCCTAAAATAATGGCGATCAAATCAAGCAGCCTTAACTGGGTGGTCTGTTCTGCGCTTGGTTTTGCGAACAGCACAGTGTACTCGTCAAAGCCCGGTCCGGTCTCCTATAATCGAAGAAGTTAAACTTTCTCTTGATGCCATATTCTTTGAACCACCTGCGGATTTCTATTTTGTAAGTAATTTTTGCAGCGTCCGCGTATATTCATGGGGAGATTCGAAAATAGTTATCGCGTGCTGGCGTCGGTTCGAGTGGCAGGAGAGATCTTTCATCTCGTCCGAGATGTTCCGACAGCCACTCTTTTTCGAGAGGTTGACTGGGCGGTAAGAGAATGCACAGCGTTAGAAAGCAGCTTAGGAAGTTTCTTTGCTGCAATGCAGCGACACTGTGCCTAATTACTGCTTGGCATTTGCTCATTCCTGCAATTTTGCTTTGATCACTATTCCATGCAAACTGGTTATCGCAGTTAAGAATTTTAAGAGTCGCCTATTACTCGTCCTTCAGTGCGCTGTACGAGCACGCGATAATTTCAAACACTAGGTGATCCCGAGAGCGGATGACCTATAACAGCCCCTACACTCTAGTCGAAATAGACAATCTGTTGCTTAGTCTTATAATTCAGTCATCAAGACGACCCTGCAAGAGAAAATTTCTTAAAGAATGGTGTCGATGGTTCTCCTCAGTGCTGCAAGGCAGGCCATGTGGGCCGCATATTTACACCCAGAGTGTAAGCCTTAGACCATGAAGGTGCGCACCCATTAGTTTCTCTTTTTTCTTCTCATATCCCTCAAGGCTACCTCACCTCATGAAGCATTTGAGATGTCTGGCCGAAGATACACGCTTTCACTATCTACTTCACCAATATCTATGGATATTCATTATTTATTTATCTACTGGTTAATATGTTTCTTTTTTTTTTAACTGTTTTATCGCAGATAGCTCTTCAAATATTTATCGGGTTACTTATACAATTACTTTGCTAAACTCATAATCATCAGCCGGATTATACCCACTGACAGGCCGAACGCCTCTCCCATATTCCTCCAACCCGATCATGTGCTAGCTGAATCCACTTCACCACTGCAAACTTCTTAACCTCATCAGCCCGTCTAACTTTCTGCAACCCCCTGCTGCGCTTTCCTTCCATTGAAATCCGGGTTGTTACCCTAAGCGGCCATCTGCCACCCACTCTTCACACTACATGCTTCGTCCATGCCCATTTCTTCTTCTTTATTTCCAGTAGAATGTCAACAACTCGAGTTATTTCTCTGACCCACTCTGCACGCTTCCTGTCTCTTAACGTTACCCCTACCATTTTTCGTTGCATAGCCCTCTGCGTTGTCCTCAACTTTAGAACCCTTTTCGTTAGTCTCCACGTTTCAGACCCATAGGTGAGCACAGCTAAGATGCAAATGTTGTAGACTTTCCTCTTGAGCGATACCGGTAAGCGGCTAGTGATAATCTGCGAATACTTGCCAAATGAGCTGCATCCCAATCTTATTCTCATTGTTATTTTCCTTTCATGGTCCGGACCTGCGGTCACTACCTAAGTAGACGTAGTCACCTACTACTTGTATACTGCTTGACTATCTAACGTAAACTGTTTTTTTCTTCCCGAGGCTATTGAACATTACCTTAGTCATCAGCATATTAATTTTCAAACCTACCTTTCTGTTTTTCCTATCTAGGCCATGAATCGTCATTTACAGTTTATCCCCTGAGTTACTGAGAAAGGCAATGTCACCAACGAATCGGAGATTATTGAGGTATTCTCCATCTACCATTATTCCCAGCTGCTCCATTCCAGGTCTCTGAATGCTTCATCTAAGCAAGCTGTGAATGTACGTGTCTCCTTACCTAACACCTTTGTTTATAGGAATTTTGTTACTTTCTTTATGCAGAACTATCATTGCTTTGCAGCCACTAAATGTAGTATATTCCAGTACTTTCGCGTACGGCTCGTCCACACCCTGATTTCGCAATGCCTGCATGACCGACGAGGTTTCTACTGAGTCAAATGTTATTTTTTTCGTAATCAATGATTGCTATATATAAAGGCTGGTTATACTCCGGGCATATTTCAAACACCTGGCTGATGGAATGGATATGATCGATGATAGAGTACCCTTTCCAAAAATCTGCTTGATATTTTGCTTGATAGTTTAGTCTGAGGTTGTTCTAATTCTATTAGCAATTGCCTTAGTAAATCTTATACGTAACAGATAGTAAACTGATTGGCCTGTAATTCTTCAAAATGCAGGTGTTTTTATCCTCGACGTTTTGAAAAAGTATGTTGGTCGTAAAATATTGTACACAAGCATTTCCCGTACTTTAGAAGCCGGCGACAAATGACGAAAAATTCTCAAACACTTTTAAGGTATATGCCGATAAAAAGTGCTCGCAAAATGAGGATAAATCACTGCTATTTCAGGAAGGTAAAAGAAAACAGAATGCTGTTACCATCTTCACACCAATCTGCGTGCTGTGGTAGTTTCGTGAGTCCTGTATTGAATGTACTAGAACAGCACTCCTCTTTTCATGAGTCACCATATTCTTCAGTTCTAAAGCATGTTTAGCTGAGTATTATATATCATACCCTGGCTTACTTTAGTGTCTCTAAGACCAGAGATGTCTGAGAGGGAAGAAACAGGCAAGCTCGCAAACCAGACAACTGCAAGAATTACGATGGAAAAGCTTGAATCTCTGCACGACTTTCGTCTTGCCTCCTTCTCAGACGAACTCATATCAGTTAGTCGAATTTCAACAGCACGCGCAATATTAACTGTTTAGTGTTAATTTAAACAAGAAGTGTCAAGATCGAACACAGCTACAATATTTTTTTTTTCTATTCTCAGGCAGCCTAGCAGTGTTCCTAGTAGAAAAATGGGCCGGCAAACAAACTAAGCTTCGCCACATTTCTCCAGGCAGCGCTGCTGAAGCTTAGTTATTCTAAAGAAAAATGTAGTTAACCAACAAACAGCTATATTTTAAAGCATTGCCATTAATAGACGGTCATTCAGGCTAGAATTAAATTAAGGAACAGTGTGAATTCAGCAACAGGCGCATCAGTTCAAGCCTTCCTTTACGAAAGTCTCATCGAACTGTAGATCTGCCACAGAGCAGGCAATAATTATTTCTGGCCATGAGAAACGACAAGAGAATCTCACCACGTTTTTGTGGGCCTCGAGGTTACCTTCTCTCTAATTATATTCTGAAGGTTTTCTATAAATCAACCGGAACTGTGTTCGCTGCCAACCGGCCTTTTCTTATCATATCGTGTTTTGCCATAGAGGTTTGCGCGTGAACTCTGGCGGTGACATCGGCCATCGGAACCACTTGTAGCCGGTTTCCTATTTCGGTCGGCGAAGCGCGAATAGTACAGGCACGTGCAGCGATGGAGAGAGCGCGTGGTTGAGGCGTGCAGAGGTTGGGGGCTGACCTGAGTGCTGCCCGTATTCTTGCCGCCTGTGACGGGCGTGAGCAGGCGCTCGCAGTAGGAGCCCTCGAGGAAGAGCACGCCCGAAGGCCGCGCTGCCGTGTCGTTCTCGTAGTAGAAGAGCAGGTTCTGGTAGAGCACGAACCAGCGGAGCTGCCAGCGCGCGCTGTCCGCCGTGCGCTTGCAAAGGTAGCCGCGCAGGCAGTTGTCGTGCAGCGCTTTCTCGGACAGCGACAGCAGCTGTCCATCGTTCATGCGCAGCGCTCGCTGCATGGCCGCTCAGCCGCCCCTTCGGCGAAGCCACACGCAGCCCCTGCCGACGGTGGTGCAGGTGCTAAGGCCACTGCCTCTGCCAGCGACGACCGCCCGCGCCATGGGCGTCGCGTGCCGACGCCCGCCGCTCGCCTGGTGTCGACGATGGGCTCTGGTCGACGACGTTCTTCAGCTGCTCGCACAGGAGCTGGAGTGCAGCCTTCACCGCCGCTGCCGACGCGATTGCCGCCGCCGCCGGCTGACGGTCGATGCCGGCACGGGGGCCCCTGGCGGCCGCCGCCTCTTCCCGCCGTCACGTGGGGGTGGCCCCGGCATCCTCCGACTCACCTGGACGCGCCTCCTTTTCTGGAGCCCCCCTTTACTTTGGCATGGCAGAGTTCTCCCTTCGCGTCCCGGGGCGGTACACCTCCCCATCCCCTCCTTCTTACTCTCGCGGGCGCCTCCTCTCCCGACACCTGTGGGATACGCGGGAAGAAGGGTGTCGTCCTGATCCTTGTTCACAGCGAAGAGAGGGCGGGCAAGGGGGACCGTCCGTTCCTCTGACACAGAAAGCAGCGCCGGCCCCCTGGCTGAGCAGAACTGGGTTAGGCTGAGGAATCTGTGTCACAGGGTCGCTACTAGCTTTACGGGTCAGGTTCGTGCGGCGGTAATACACGACGCTACAGTACACTTAACTCGAAACACACAGCTGCATAGCTTGAGTTTTTTCGCAAAAGAGAAATGCACTTCGTCAATGATGTATTATGCTTAGTGAAATGATACTTCACTGAGTACTACCTTATTTTAAAATGTTGGCAGCAATGAAATACTTGATCACGTTTTTCTGTTTGAAACACTTTCAACAATCAGCGGTTTTAACGACTGGGCTTACATATCGACGATCTCTAAAGCTAGAAATGCTTTGTCCTAGAAGCAAATGTGACATAGTATGCTCGAAAAATGCAATTACATCTATTTTTGCTTCTGTACAGCCCCCTGTTCTAAAAAAACATGCAAGAAGTATATTTGGATCTTAATATTTTTATAGCATATTTCATCTCCCTCAAAATGGGATAACAGAGCACTGCAACAACAGTAATGAACTTCACTTCATGCGAAATTTCTCAACAGGGCCAGTTGTCAACATGTCACTAAATATCAAATGGATGTTCTGATCTAGGATTCCCCAAAGTTACATATTTCTTCAAGATGAAAAGAAATATACTTAAAGTAAGAGAGAAAAATCAAGAAATCTTGCGAAACTGTTTGCAATAACGGCATTAGAAAGCTGCATGCAAACGCCGCAAGGCTTGTTTTCACTATCAGTTGCTTATTGGCGCAAGCAGAGTTAGTTTAAGTATCTATTCCAGCTGACTAAACCAAAGGCCCTTGTCGATACGTGTTGCACTGTGCAGTGGGAGACCTCGAGGGTGAGGACAGATACTGGGAGTAGTGTGATGAAAGCAACCCTCAGAAACCATTCAATGTAGCAAGTGCAGGAAGTTCCCTTTTCGACCCATCTTTAGAGATCGCCCAACAGCTGGCTAGGCGTTCCCGGAAGTAACAGCCTTTCATCCATTGTCCAGATATGCGATATCTTTCAGGTTTGCCCGAGTCGACCTTTTCGCTCCGAAGAGATGAAGCCTCACAAAGCCGATCATTCACTACGGCAGCCAACCTTTCTCATGTGTTCCGAAATACACACCCTTGCTACCAGCCACCAATAGATGCGTTACAACCAACGCATCCCTGCATTTTCTGTGGACAAATCACAAAATAATTTATTGAAGCAAGCGAACTATTTGACGGTATCTCAGTGCGGCATCGCCGGGGATTCTGAGCTGCCTCAATGCTTAAAGCGCAACGAAACTGCTTCATATAGAAAGTCGCTTTATTGACTCTTCTGCGTATATCATTTCTGTAGCGCTGCAAGCTTTGAATAATCAACAATATGCCAATATTTTTGCTTTGGTAAATAACTCTCGTGTCGCAGTAAGTTGCAGTAAGGGCAGACCTTTATGAATATGCGCAGATAAATGTGCTAACAAATGTATAAATATATCCACTTCAGTCCGTCAACCTTCTTTGGAACATGATAACAGCGCCAGGCTGGCATAACTTACTTGAAAAAAAAAAAAAAAAACGTTTTGCTGGTCACATCGAAGCAATCTTCATAGAGGCGAAACGTGGAAGTGTTCGCGTAACCAGACTACAAAGCACTATTAAAGAATTATAATTGTGAAATTACCGAGTTCCTCTCATACAGCGTGTGTGGTTGTAACAAATAGAATTAAACTCTCGGAACATATCATTTTTGTTATTCTGTGCACCTGGTATTTCGGAGCAAATCATATTGCACAAAAAAAAGCTAGAAACCCTATTTTTATTACGGTTCGGTTGGTAACCAAATGTTAAGCCCTGCTTACCGACACTATGTAGTTGAGTATTACTTGCCTGAAGAAAAAAAAAACGTAATTTTTCTTGCATGGTCTTCTCCGCATCAGATACACCTTTGCGGCAAAGCACGCTTTAAAGAAGTCGTTGTGGTGGTGGCGCGTGTATGCGGCTGGCATCAGGCGACCAGGACCTTGTCCACATGTTCTCTACCGGCGTTTCCAACGTTTCACTGTCACACAAAGCTAATTTAAATATCATTACGATAAATATAACATAAAATCTACTCAATAAAAAAAAGCATACAAGGTAACAGCCATTACACGAAGATAACTTGGACGACGAAAAATGCGTTTACGGCACCTAGTCCTCAAGCAGAACCTTCAAATACTCTTACAATAATTTTCTTAATTTCAAACAGAATAGGGAAATACGCAATGCAAAGACGAAGCTGTACCACGTCAGTGAGAACCGATCTCCCGAAAGCGTGATAATGTTGCACTCGCCCCAGTGGCCTCTTCCTAATTGCGGCATTTATAAGCCGTTCCCAACTGCAGCAGACAGAAGGGATCGTTAGCGCTGCTTTTGGCGCACCATTTGCGGATGGAGAATTCGGTAGGACGTTTAAATTAGTCACGACTGGTTCATTCTGTCTTAAATGCCAGCAAAATGCCCATCTGGTGCTGATTAGCCGACTTAAATACCACTAAATATGACACGTATCAGCAAAACAAAAAAAAATGTATTACTGCGCATTGACATTGGATACCCTGCTACACAGCTAAAACACTAATCCGCACAAAGAACAGAACGTTAAGTATTCCGTTACTTTATGCTTACAACAAAATAGTGTTTAAAACTGAACACGAGTTTTCAGAACCGTTCACTGAACAAAAAAAGTGAATAAAAGTGAGAGACAGAAATGGAAAAGGAAAAACTTAGAGTACGAATAGTGTTTCGAATTCAGACAGTCATGGACGCCCCGACAAAACACAAACACATATTAATTCACGGGTTGTGCTTCTGCATTCAACAGGCTCCGCTAAATTTTCGTTTCATGCCAATGTTTGAAAATTATGCTTCTCACAAAGACTTTACCGGATATGTTGTTATAAAATCCAAGAAAGTTTTGGAAGGTTATTAATCTGGCAGACAGGTCTAAAGTCACTCTAACCAGCTCTGCTGATGAACCTATTCCTGACAACAAATTCTCACTTGTATTAAATAGTGTTTTCATCAGTTTCTTCACTAAATCCTTGTCAAACAACATACCTGACTGTTGAGCCTATAATTATCTACCAATGTACCCTGTTACTATCATCCCAGATGGTATCGCCAAAATAGTTGCCGGTCGGAAACCTTTCTCAGCGGCCGGCATCGACTGCATAAACTGAAAGCTTTTAAAAAGCACTATATTATATTCCTTGATTATTCTATCGAAAGTGTTTTTGCAATCTTTTGAAACGAGTACGATGGCGGCAGACTCGAAGAAAAGTAAGGTGATTTCAGCATATAAATCTGGGAGCAAGCACTCATCTGAAAGCCCCGTTTTCCCTATTTTGATCACCAGTTTCCCCTTTAAGATTCTCTAACATGTCCTTTTTTCACACATATTAAATTTCTTAGAATAAAACTCATTTTTATCAGGTAAAGCATGGTTTTCGTAATTCGTATACGTGCGAAACAAAACATGCCCTTTTACCCACAGGTTGTATATAATTGTGGACTATAATTCCACTGAAGATTTCATCGTTTTAGATTTCGCAAAGACGTTTGATAAGGTTTGCCACCGGATTTTGCTACTAAAACTGCTCATGATAGGACTTCATAATAATCTACTAAAATGGCTTGAGTGTTTTATAACAGAAATTCAGCAGTTCGTAGCAGCTAATGGCCATTACTCAGGCTTACACCCCGTTCTTTCTGGTGTTCCGCAAGGTACTGTACATAAGCCCTCAATCTTTTTGATATTCATTAATGACCTGTCTGATACTTTTACCGCGTCAGTTCATCTATTTTCAGACGACTGTGTCCTTTTTCGTGAAATAATAACTGATGGTGACGTACGCGCAATTCAAACAGATATTAACAATACCTCATTTCTGGTTCAATGCATGACAAATGACACTACATGTTAAAAATTGCAAATTCTCACGAGTATCAAGGTCGTATGGCACCTTACCTACATCTCATCTTAACAAAGTCGCTCTCGAATCACTTTCATCATGCAAGTACCTAGATATTAATATAACACCTAACCTTAGCTGAAAACTTCACGTCGAATTCATTGTCAACAAAATGCTAACCGCCTGCAAGGCTACTTAAAACGAAACTTTCACTCAGCCCCGGCTAACTCCAAGCTTCTCTTCTACGAAACATTGTTCATTCGTAACTTGGATAGGCATCGAAAGTTTGGGACTCTGGCACTACTGATCTCATAAATGACCTATAATGATTGAGAACAGCGCCATGCGCTTCATCTTGTCTAATTATCACCGCACTTCCACGGTATTCACAATGAAATATAATCTCAACCTTTGAACTTTCGCAAATCGTCGAAAGTTTGCACGTATATTCCTCTTTCATAAAATATTTTATTATGATAATCTACACAGGACATTATTCATTCCGCTTTCATATTTATCATCTCGCAGAGACCACATTCACGAGGCTGGCATACCTCCATGCCATAACAAAGGTTTCTCTGGCTCATTCATAACCCGCACATCGAAAGAATTGAATCGCTTTCCCTCTCCTATTGCAACTATCGCCAATTTTTTTCATTATTCCAGTCGGCTGTGCGCAAGGTAGGCCATACAAGTTTTCTTTAGTATGATATAAGCATTGCCTATTTTTTGTAGCTTCATTTATTCATTTCAAAGTCATTTCAAAGCTCTACAATAAAGCTTGTTATACATATAAATAAACCTTGCTGCGAATTTAGTGCTTCCATATTACGTAATGATAGATCGTTATCATTTTTTTTTCACCTGATATAATACTTGTGCAATAATACATATTTCTTTTTGTTGTGTTTACCTCAACTGTTACTTGCACATTGCCTGTATGTTTTTCTTTCTGTTGTGCATATTTTGTATTTTTTTATATTTGTACTCCGTCTACTCCCCCCTCTATTGTTTCTGCAGTGAGGGTAATAATAAATAAATAAAAAGTAAAGAGCATGACACCATGGGCTTAGACTGCCAAATATTTATTCAAGAAAGCGAACACACAGGCTGTATGACGATAGAAACTGAACATGAAATGTCTTTTGTACATGAAAAATTGCTGGAACATTGTTTTCTCGAAAACAGACGCAAAGGAAAACTAAACAACAAAAGAACATTCCACATTGTAAAATACCTGGTCAATCAACAGGGGAAAAACATGAAACTACGCCATTAAGAGCTTTGTGCATAAATTGAAGAGGAGCAATACATGTAGAGCGTGAAAATCGAAAGAATAAAAGGCGCTCTGACACAGTATATGGCAAAATAGAAGGCATAATTCAACGCGTGCTTCTCTTCATGAACTACCGGTTGTTTGGGTACATTCCCTTTGATTATCCTTCCTGTTCTGGTACTTACTGCCCGTGTTTGTCTTTGCATCTGCCTATGGAGAGATATCCGTCCAAAGTGGCAGGCGATTGTCGCTTCTCCTTCAGGCCTGGGAGCTGCCATGGGTTTGGGGTGGCAGGTTGGCTCCCCCCCCCCCCCCCCCTTTTTTTTTTTTCGGTGATTTCCGTGCAAGAAAACAGCCTATCCGTTTTTAGACTGAAAGTAGTTAGTTGAAGATATAAGTTGTCCAAATGAAACCTCTCCTTCTTATCCACCCCTTACCCTGACCCGCTGCCGTTGTCAGTGAGCAACCATGTTTGTGGGTGCTGGTGACGTCTTCTATTAGTCATTTACGCTTTATTTTTGTCCAGTCGTCCGAACAATCACTGCATCTTGAGTTGTCTTAGCGCTTCAAACGAAATAATGACTCTTTTAAAAACTAAGAAAAAAACCTGGGCCATGGTGTATTCCCAATTTTTAAAAGTCGTTAAACCAACTAGCCCGGCAAGATGCTTTATTGAAATATTGACTAGTTTCCTGTGACGAAGGAACGGTGTGCTACGAATGTACAAGGCAGGACTTTTGCAGCATACGTAAGCCGTAGGGAATCAAAGTGTACCTGGCCGGGTTGGATCTTATGCACTTCGCCAGTGCAGAGCAGCAGGCCAACCTCTCTGCTTTCCTTTCAATAAATGCATCTAAGTGTGATCCCAAGATATTAAGGAAATGAATAAATAGACGCTCAAACTGGTGAAATATAAAACACGCGTAACACAAAGCCCTGACACGTTGTCATTCATTGCCTCCTTCTTAGACGTTCCAGCTGGCGTCACATATATTCTAAATCCCCATGCATGCAGCAACTCTCCGCAACTGACTTCGGCATACTTCAGTACCCAGTTCTAGGGAGCGCACCACAGCCAAAGCGCTGGCCAACCGCAGACCCCTTGTGGATAGCTTTCATGTCTTTATCCTTAGCTAACTGGGGCTTGCGGCAGCTTGCACAACGCTGCCAAATTTTAGGTAGCGAGCAACTTGACCTTCTCTTTATGCCACCAGCCTCTTAGAATAAATTAAAGCTGAACTTGTTTACCTGTCAAAATAGCCTGCTTTCAAGTTCGGCATCCATCGCAAAATTTGAGAACGGCACGTCTTGATCGGGTTGCATTTCCGCCGAGTTTATCACCGACTTCTGTGCTATGCTCGTGTGGTTCAAGTGGACTGCGGGCTACTTGCGCGAAAAGTGGCGAGGATTAAGATCCTCTGACGACAATAACAACGTAACGTAACTCCAGAAACTGTCAGCTACGAGTTCATAATTGTGGGCAACACGATGTGCAAGTTGAAGTGGTCTAACACATCGCACTGCCTATTTAACCTATATGCAGAGTGCATCATGAGGAAGGCCGGTCTGGACGAGTCTTCAGCTGGATTGAAGATTGCTGGGAAACGTATCAACAACCTTATATGCGGATGATACCACTTTATTGGCAGAAAGTGAAGTCGAACTCAAGAGACTTCTGATGCGCGTACAGGAAGAGAGTGAGAAGTTTGGGCTTAAACTGAACATTAAAAAGACAAAGATCATGGCGTCTTTCCCCATCAAGTCCTGGAGCATCAAGGGACAAGAAGTGGAAGCTGTGACAGATTTTCTCTTCTTGGGCTCCAAGATTACCTCGGAAGGAGACTGCAGCCATGAAATTAGAAGACGCCTGCTTCTGGGAAAGAGAGCCATGGTTAACCTTGACCGCCTAGTAAAGAGTAGAGACATAAGTCTGCCAACCAAGATCCGTATAACTCGTGCTATGGTCTTTCCAGTTGTGATGTATGGATGCGAAAGTTGGACTGTGAAGAAGGCTGACCGCCGAAGAATTGACGCGTTTGAATTTTGGTGCTGGCGAAGACTCTTGAGAGTTCCTTGGACGGCCAGAAGATCAAATCAGTCGATATTCTCGGCCATAAACCCTGATTGCTCATTGGAGGGTCAAATTCTAAAGTTAAAGCTCAGCTACTTTGGTCATCTGATGAGAAGAGAGGAGTCGCTGGAGAACGATTTGATGTTGGGAGAGGCTGAGGGTCGCCGGAGAAGTGGTGGGCAGCGAACGCGATGGTTAGATGGCATCCTCGAGGCGCTGCAGATGAAGTTATGTAATGTTAGGAAGATAGTGAGAGACCGGAAAGCGTGGCGTGACATGGTCCATAGGGTCATGAAGAGCCGGACAGTACTGAACGACTGAACTCAACTGAACACATCGCAACATTAACCGCATACATACTTCCAGTGTTTTGGCTGGGCAGCGGACAATACAATGTAAATATTTCGACAAGATCCGTTTTTTTTTTTTCTTTCAAGCTATTTTCATCTCGGCATATTTCATGAAGCGAATTGCATAAGCACAATCTCATTACCTTGTTTTATTTCATTTTCTTATTTCACAATCATTTAAGTATGCGATAGAAATAATACAAACTGCAGGTAAATTACGAGCAGGATAAATACACACCGGACCCATCCGTAACTATGAAAACAAAAGTCTAAATTTTGCACAAAAATAACCACGCAAGAAATATTGATTTTACTGCATTGCTTATCTAGGTTATTAATTAAACTGCACTGATTCGATTTGTCTTGATGAGGTACATATACACATATACATATACATGCACATGAACAAAATTCTACATAAAGAGGTCCCTAGGTAAAAACTATCAGGGGGACATTATTTTATTCAGTGAATCTATTAGAATTCAAAAATAAGGCAGCGAAAAAAAAGAAGGCAATAAAAATAACTACCTTAATCGTGCAAAAAAAAAACAATGCAAAAATGCTATAAAAATTTGTTATCACATACGTAGGAAACTGCACAGAACAAATGTAAACAATAATAACGAAAAACTCACTATTATTGGCAAGGGACAACAAAAGCTGAAACGGATGTTATCAATATTGCAGAAACAAATACATTGCAAAATAACAAAACAACTCTATGCGAAATCTCTGAGTATATCATTTGGGATAATATGCTATCAATCATCCTCTATACTCATTACAATCCACAACTTTCTCCAGGAATGTGCGAATGGCTGCTTGTCTCGTTCAGTTACATTATAAGCGTATCCTTACGGAAACAATTATTTGGGAAATGATATTCATCATGTGCTTTTCTGGAAAAATAATTACTGAGAACGCACACGCACGCACGCCGGCACACACGGAAGCACGCACATACATACATACATACATACATACATACATACATACATACATACATACATACATACATACATACATACATACATACATACATACATACATACATACATACATACATACATACATACATACATACATACATACATACATACATACATACATACATACATACATACATACATACATACATACATACATACATACATACATACATACATACATACATACATACATACATACATACATACATACATACATACATACATACATACATACATACATACATACATACATACATACATACATACATACATACATACATACATACATACATACATACATACATACATACATACATACATACATACATACATACATACATACATACATACATGTAGAATCAATTACCAGCTTACTACATCTCTAGAAAGCGATGACGACAACAACGACAATAACAGTACCCAATAACAACAGTAGCAATAACAATAAGAAAACAATATTGCGACTTTAGAAATGACAGGTTTCGGTAGTACTACTTGTAAACTAGTCTAATTAAAAAGACCTGCGAAAGCATGTTCTGCCTGCTCAGGGATTAACAAGCGTGTCATCAAAAAGCAGCCTTCCATATTATAAAAGCATCGTTGCACTTTTGATCTCTCAATTTATCCTCTCAGCCTCGAAATGTTTGTCTCTCTCATTTGCAGGCTGTACTGTTGTGGACAAATTAGTGAGTCTGCAATTTTTTTATTATTATTTCTCCCTTCATTCCTTTCTTTCTCCATTAAGTTATTTTTGATTTTTTATAAATAAACAAATAAACAACTATTTAATATTGTCTGTGTAAAATTGCACTGATTTATCATTTAGGTTTTCGTGACAACATCGCTATATCAGGCCGAGTTCGAGTTTATTTATGAAATAACGTCTCTGCGTTGTAATTGAAATGCCTGGTGAAGTACGAATTGAGGAGAGCCTCGGAGCACAGAATTCCTGTAGATCTGCCAGCTGTTTTCAGGTCTCAATTAAAATGGTATCGATCGCATCAGCTGCGCTTTTTATTACTCCGCTTTGTGTGGAAGAATGGTCTATAGCATCAACCAGCAGATCAGGACAACAGACATAAAGCGATATTTCGCTTGAAGTAGTGCAGTCACGTATGCTCGTGTATGCAAGTGCAATCGTGAACACTACTGAGGGCGTTCACTGCACTCCAGGTTCTGCAAACAGCACGAGTATTCTGTTGATTCAACCTTTTATGTCTTCAGGAGTTCGAAAGTTAATTCCCAGATTAAATTCGCCCCTTAGGTAACGAAAATTTTTACGGTTCGCCGTTATGCCCGTTTACGGTGGGCGGTTTAGAATTACTTCTTTTTTGACAACATACAAGCACACGCGGCTGATTTGCGCACTCAGCATTCGAAAGAAATAAATGGCAGTCAACTGAAGCTACGGCGTTCATACTGAAGGTCTCACTTGTGGGCTTACTTGAGCCCCGAGGAAAATGAGTTATTTAAGCTTTTGCTCAAAAGATCCACGCTTTTCGCTTGGTCTGAAAGGAAAATGTTCCCTGCTTCAATGGAGTAAAGCTTCGCTGCGCCAACCGAACTGCTATGCAGGTTTTCAAGTAAGGCTTCATTAATATTTTTCTGTTCTGAAGCAAAGTCACTGTCGAGTGTTTTATGTAACCTCAGCGTTTCATACTGAAATAAGCCCTCTTAATTCTTCAGAAGAGCATGTTAAACTACTCCGCGTATCTACAATTTGAAAAAAAGTACCGAGTGCGAAACATTGCCAAGAATCGAGAAAAATGATTAAATTCGGGTCATTGATGTAAGATACGCATATTACGTTTCTTTTATTAACCTTAACCACCAGTTACTTTTCGATTAAATGTCCCGCGGTTTCAGGATTCTAAACCGAAATCTCCTATGTCTCGCGCCCAGCTTGAAGAGGCGTTCGATCGAGTGGGACAAAAAAAAAAAAAAAAGAAGAAGTCTCCGGCAGTTTAGTTATTAGGTCTATCCCGGACGTAAACTCGACGCGTGGCTAATCCTGGTGCGCCTGGTGAGGCACGTACGTTTATGTCTTCATCGACGCTGCTCACGCACGCGCACTGCATATGCGAGCCAACGAAGTGCGTTCCCGCCCAAGCCCTCGACTTTACTGGCGGGAATATCGACGCCCAGTCCTGTGTGTCCTAATTATTTCTCACGTGAACCAGTGCGTCATATTTTCGTTGATACTTTTTATAGGTGTGCGTATTTGTTTCCTCTTCGCTATTATTCATAGAGCTCTAAATGTCTGCGAGAGCAAGAAAGGCTACAGTAACTGTGTCTATGCTTACGGGTGGCACTTGGGGTGCAGCTGTACCCGCCTTGACTGCCACAGTTGCTGCCCTATATATATATATATATATATATATATATATATATATATATATATATATATATTTAACGTGCAAGGCTTTTGTCTTGCACTCGTAGACTGTTCGCTCCTTCAAAATTCTTTAATAACGAGCCCCTCATTTCAATATATATATATATATATATAGGGCAGCAACTGTGGCAGTCAAGGCGGGTACAGCTGCACCCCAAGTGCCACCCGTAAGCATATATATATATATATATATATATATATATATATATATAAGAGAGAAAGAGGGGCACTTTTGCACGATATATCGATCAAGTGTGGGGCAGTATTCAAAAGGTATGGTGCTGTGGAGGGGAGGGCTTTAGGAAGATGAAACACAAAAAAAATTTCCCGGCACCTGACTTCGTGACATTTCGCGCTGCTACTGACTAAACATGGCGTGCCGCGTGGAGGAAGTGTTTTCGCCATTTCTTCGTGCATTCATATGGCATCGCACTCACCCTCGTCACGCAATTTTGAGCCGCGAATTTCCTGAGATTGCTCAAAAAATTGTGCCAGATATACATTTTTACTTTGCTGTTCCTTGCTTGGTGCCATAAATTTGGCGAGAAAATATCATTCATTCATCCGCAAAAAAAAAAAAAAAAAAAAAAAAAGATGATAAAAGATAAAGAGAATCTCATCCTTGCATTACTTTAATGTTTCCTCGATTATCTTTTTCTCTTGCGTATGATTGGAATACTTTGTTGCATTCAGCGCTGGCAGCAGGATTCCTTTACTCTTAGTTTTGTTATTTACAAACGTGTGCCTTTTATGTGGCTTTCTTGGCCTATTTCACAAACTGTAAGGGGTGTCATTGGAAATCCAATGTGACGGCAGTAGCCTTGTGTTGCGTTGAGCTGCGACGCCGCATTAAAATGGCAGTTAATTTTACTCACCCTCTAGCGCTTTTATACCGAATTACCAGCTTTGGTTCGACTAAGAACAGCTCTTACTGTGTAGATAAAAGTGCGAAAGCCCAACATATAGGCCACGTTGAGTACTCCGGCATGAATATCTGTTGGTGTACAAGCCCTCCGCGCGCAGGCAGCGTAAATGCGATGCAAAAACACGGCTATGATTGGTCTAGTGATTAAAAAATTCAGCTTCTTACTTGGGTGTCGCGTGGGGCATGTATTGAAGCCTGGATGGAGAGAAAATATTCAGTACTTGTTGCAATCGCGGATTCCAGCGTTCCAAGACATCCCAAAATGCTAAATATTACTATTTTGTCGTTTCTCTCTGTGTTGAATCGAAACCACATCTATAATTGTCCTGCTTAAATATACTGTGCCAGGTACGTTTAGTCTACATTTTTCTAAGTGCTTTTTAGATTTACTTTTTTTTTTCAAGCCCGCTCGTTCATTAGCATCTTTATAACAGCACCCGATTATCGATCGATCCCTCTGTGTCGGTACACCCCCTTCGCTTTCTGAATCAGCAGCAAATGGCGCTAGTCTTTGTTCCGAATTTCCTAGCCGTCATTTTTTTCTCTCACTGTGCTTTCAATTTTATGATAATCAGCTGATAAGCGCAGATAAATGCTTTATTTATACATATTGCTTACTAGACGTAGCTTCTAGACAGTACGTTAGCCGGTTTATCGCCATTACCTAAGGTCTAGCAGGTCGAACTTTGTGGCAAATAAAATAGCCAAATTGATTGTTTCCGGGTCAAATTCAAGGCATTGTACGCTCACGTGGAAGTTATGTATTAATTTACTGTCGGAGGTATGCACAAAAACCAGCCTGAAAAGCAGTAACACGCTGAAGCCACTGCGCGACTCTGCTGACCAGCCAGAAGTTGGTCGGACGACTCCGTACCCCGCCGGGCGTCATTCAGCGGTCTTATCTCACAGATTGTTGCGGAGATGATCGCCTGACAGTGATGCCGGCCGTCTAAATTCGCTACAGGCCATTTAGCAATGCTTTTCTGAAGTCTGCAAACCTATATCTGGCGTTACAGTAATTTTTCTTCCCGGCAATTTGAAGATTTTTCACCGATAGAGCCAGCTAAACGAATAATCTTTCCATCGCGTTTTTTTCCTGCGATACACAATTCATAGGTTTGCTCGTCTCTTTCTGTCTCTCCTCCCTCTTTTTTCTTGAGTTTATTTTTTTTTTACCAACTATATCAAAATTTGTTTTTAATTTATCCATTAACGTTTCAATATTTTCTATTGCTTTTGAGATATCCGCGCTGTATTTTTTTTTTCGCCCCTTATTACCATTCAGCTTGATTATTTGTATACCTTCAGAAGGTTCAATTTGTTTTCCTAAATACGTTTTGTTGCTTCACTCAATTACTGACGGCTCGAACGCTACGTCGCCCATGGACTATCGTAAAAGCTCAAGCACAGTCAAGCTTATTATCAATAGGTCATTTAAGTATCCTGAATGTATAATTTTATCACATGTACATCACGTAATACTCATTTCAATACGAGAGGCATATGATAGAACAGCGACAATTGCGGTTCTTTTTTTTTTATTTGTGTGCCCCAGTGGAACATTCTTAAAAGGAGTGTTTTGCTCAGACAAATACATTTGCCTTAAATCAGCATTTCGAACTGTGCAAAATACTGAATGTCGTCTGTACATCGTTTACAGTTAATCCTTATCGCGAAAAAGAAATATGAAACCGTCTTATACGACGATCTCTATGAAGACTAAATTATGTAAGCGTGTAAAACCCTTCCTTTTTGAATTAGAGCGTCTGTGATCTGGGAAAGAAACTTCCCACGTGATTACCATCGAGTAATATTGAAAGTACCTGCTCGAGACAATTCCTCTGAGCACCAATAGTAACAACCAATAGAGGTAATTTTTCTTCTGCCCCAAGCTCTCTTAAACTCCTCTTCTACAAAACACTTGTCCGTACTAAACCAGAATATGCTGCGTACATCTGGGACCCACGTTGTTCTAACCTAACTCACGCCCTTGAAATGGTTCAGAATAACTCCGCTCGTTTCATCCTGCACGACTATCATCGTACCGCTAGTATTTCAGCAATGAAGCGCATTTTAAGCCTCCCTTCTTTGGCGTCTCGCCGTAATCTTTCGCACATTTGTTTCTTTCATAAAATATTTCACACTTGCCCCCAGATTCGTACCGTACTCATTCCCCCGCCTTCGTACATCTCTTCTCGACTGGATCATGCACACAAGGTTGGGATTTCTTTATTCAGGACACAAATATGCTGCTAGTCTTTCATCCCTCATACCTCCAAAGACTGGAACAGCCTTCCCGCTCCAATCGCCAGCAATGAAGACAGTGATGATTTTCGTACTGCCGTAGCCAACATTGTATATGTATTTGACTGACGTGTCTGCATTGTTCATTGTTTGCTTTTTTTTTTTTTTTGTTATTACGTTTTGTACCCTCCACTTCCCTCTGTAATGCCTCTGGCCTTGAGGGTAAAATATATAAATAAACTTGTCATTTTACTGGAAACGAAAAAGAAACAAGACAGGAGACTAAGCACATGAAGATTTGGGATTTTCAGGTCCAAGCACATTAGTTACGCTTAAACCGGAAATGCAGAGCCGAAATCATGCTAGCTTAAGACGCCGCTCGCATTTCTGTACGGTTTCTGTAACTTTTGTTTCCAGCGTTTTTCAAAGTCCTTCCGCTCCCTAGTCACCTAGTAATAGCGCTTCACAAATAATCCGTCTTTCGGAGTCTCTCTCTAGAGGGATTGTGGATTCCGGTGGGAACACAGTGCCAGGAAGAAAACAAAATTTGGTTACAGCGTTTCATTGTCCAAGCCTAGGAAAATGGCTCTGTCCGATTGGCAGAAACGACTTCGCCTGCTTATTCAATTTTCCCCAAGAATGGAAGCCATTGTTTGCCTCGATCACTTTCCTTTCTTCTAGCTCGACTAAGAAAACGGGAGCCCAATGGTTTCCAAACACATACTGGTTGAATACATTTTAGTGAACAAAAACGAGAACCGTAAAGAAAAAGAAAAAGAAAAGGAACAAAAGTGGAAAGAAATAAAATGAGAGAAATAATTTTAAAGATGCGGATAAAATCATGACATGGTTATCAATATCCGCTGCATCCGAAACAAAACAAAAAATAATCACTTGTATGAACGATGAATAGCACTTGTTAGGCTGGTTAGCAAAAGAAAGGCTACAAGAATATTATTGCAGTATATGGCTAGAAGCCTAACAACTAACAATTGCCTATTAATATATTCCTATTAGGAGGTGGAAAGCGTCGTAGTGCAGACGTCTTCCATTAGGCACTGGCATTGTAACCATACAAAGCATGCGCTAGCTAAATTAAAATACAACGAGTGCAAATACGTGTCCACTACACAAGTATAGACTAAAATAGTCAATAGTGCGTAAAGCATGATGACTCGTTCTGTGATGCGTCGATCTCTCCAGTCGCGCAGACATCCTATTTTGAGCCCTTTGGGTTTTTTTTTTTCTCTCTCTGTCTTTCTGTCTCACTTTTTGCCATTTGTGTACCTAATGCCTCTCTCCTTTCTTTTTTTACTTCTGCTCTGCCAAAACGAATGAAATTACTAAAAACATTAGAGGGTCCCTTAGATGTTTCTTAAGAGAAGAATGACGAAATCCTATACCCTTCCTCTCCTGTACGTTGCTTCTTAATGTTTACCTCTTATCGGCATTTGTTTCAGTACTACATATAATTATAATTGGTTTGCAGGAAAGGAAATACGCAGTATGTGTCACACTTAGCATGTTACGAGAGCCGAACTTTGCGCACATCACCTTATGGTTCGGCATACACGTAACGCACGTCGTTTTCATTGTCACGTTCAGAGTGTGATCTGGAACTTCCGATTCGTAGAACCGCTTCCGTTTGTAAACAAATATTGGCCGCTGTGTGCCGGTAGTTTTGCATTGCAACCACCTTCTGATGGCCACGCATTATTAGGGAAAAACCACTACGGTTCCCATGTCCACTTATACCTTTGTTGTAGTTCACAGTCGTTTTCGAGTAGCCTTTTCTTCTATTCCGACTCCACTGCTCAGCAGCAAGAGGAGGGGGAGGAAAAGGAAAGGAGGGTGGAAGGCAGAGATGTTAACCAGAAATAATTCCAGTTGGCTACCCTGCACTGGGGAAGGGGAATGTGCGGATTAAAGGGGGAAGGTAGAAGAGGAGAGGAGGTTAGAAAATCACAGAAAACTCCGAAATATTCTATAGCTCATCTATCGCCTTTAAAAACAGTGCCCGTAAGTTGTTAAATGAATTGGTTGTCTAGCCGAACACATTAAATAAGTTGATCATGGCGATAAAACAGCGCGAAAAAAAAAAGGGACATAAGGAGACGAGCAAGGACACGCACGGGCGTGTGTGTCCTTCTTCATTTCCATGTGTCAAGTCCCTTGAGCCGTTCCATCAACATGCAGAACCAACTAGCTCGCCAACTCAATCTTCTAAATCGGTTCATCGTTAAGTGAGCACACAGTCAAGCTGCGCATGGCTCCTCTGTGATTGCACATCGCGGGCTACTGGCGTCTTATCAGTGACCGTCGACGGCACTCGCATAACTCGACAGAGAGCCGGCGTCGTCTTGTTGAGCACCTGTCCGATATGTCACGCATCGTCGCACTCGCACCTTCAGAGCCGCCCGTATGGGACGACGTCCGAGCCTTCACTGCGTCCTCGAAGCAAGTCTGCGCCAACCGCTGACGATAACGAACACCGCACCGCGTCCAGCGCTTACTTTCCCGAAATGCCGAGAAGCGGCTCCCCGTTCTATTTCGTGCGAGCGACGCACTCGCCTCTCTCGCAGCCAACAGCTCCGTACGACGCCATGGCGAAGACACCTGTGGAGCAGCTTCCGGCTACCGCGAGAAAGCCACCGCTTCAAATTGGATTTCTAGTCCCATCGGGCAAAGCAAGATTGGAAATGGTTCAGCAAGGAAGGCGGAACGGAAAGAAGAGGCTCTAGACAGCCGAGGGACCCGCGTGCGACGCCCAGTGCTTCGACTGTTCCCAGCGGGCGAGTGCGTGTGTTCCTTCCGAAGTGCGCGTTCATACCAAACCTCATCTCCGCGCTGCTATCGACACAAACAGATCGAACGAAAACAACTAAAGAAGATGGGGAAGGGTATGTGTCGATGTGTCGGGGGGGTCTGTGAAAATAATCATCAGGACGAGCGCGAGGCCGATTTCTCGCGTGCGGCGTCCCTTTCGGCCAACGATTCATCCATACAAATAGACGGTCGTATTGGATTATGGCGGTAACGCCAGCGGACAGGCGCACGTTCGGGAACGAACAGGCCTCGCCGGGTTTTGCCGCGCGCAGTTTTGCGTGCCAAGTTGTCGGCGCTGCTAATAATTGCTTCCAGCGCGGAGAATGAACGTGTTTGCTCGTACGACAGAGGGAGGAGAGAGAACCGGAGAGGAGGAAAAAAAGCCCGCTTGCTTTCCTGGGAAAACAGGGGGAGCCCATTTTGGTGGCTTGCGCACTGTACTCGGGCGCAGTGCATGACACACACACGCGCATTCCAAGATGCGTCGGTTCGACCGGGGGTTTGCGACAACGCGCCATACCGCGCTGATTACCTAAGCGATGCCGGTAGCGCGCGTGAAGGTGATCGCGCCAAGAAGGCTGCTGGGAAGGAGGGAGGGAGAGGGCTGTGTCTTTCCGCTCAGTGAGGAATAAGGCTACCTTTGGACACCGAGACTTGGTAGTGCCGCTCTCGTTCGCGAAGATAAACGAGATCTCATGAGTCACGTAGGCATCCTTGCATTAACTTTGCGATATCTCGGCGGTTCAGAATGAGGCTGGTCCCAGTTTCAGTCATTAAATGTAAAGTATCCGTAGAATTTATAGTTTACGTGTGTATTTCTGGCAACAATCTTGATCCTGAAGACCAAAAAAAACACAAATTTATGGCTGGAACCACAAATTCGAATAAAGTGAAACGTTTTTGTTCGCTTACAGCTCATTCCGTATTTAAAGTTTGACCAACGTGTTTTTTCTTTTTTTCTCTCACTTTGGCTGTTACCTGCTTCCTGCCTTCTTTAAAGGCAGATTTTAAAAACACGGGAGTCGGCATAACACAGATATCAGGCTACTAATTCACATTTTAGGACAAGAATAAGAAGCTTAAAGGAATAAATAGCATGGTAAACGCGAAATAGATGCATCCTTTATATTGTGTCATTCAACAAGAGGAAATGTTTTCTCTTTTTTTTTTTCAGTAAAACTGATGTTGGTAGTGTGGTTATTTCCGAGGATTCTCTGTCAGTCTCATCTGTTTGCAATAATAAACAAATAATTATCCCGGAAAATCTAGGGAAAGTTCCAAATAGAGGTATTAAAATGTTTGTAATTTATGTGCAAACGTTTGGCAAGTTAAATTTTCTTGGGTTTGAACGAAAATGTGCATAACTGAGGAGTCATTACCACCCATCGACTATGTGCATACGCGCAGGCTCACATCTCAAGGAAGAACAACTAAGAAAAACATGTCGTGGCTAGTGTATGTGCAGGCTGATTTGGAACTTCCGGAAACCCTTTCGCTCGAGCAGTCATTGAAGATGACAGCGAATATCCAGATCTTATTCAGAAGAGCCGAAGAAGCACAATGAATTGGGGAAATTCTGACGCCTATACGCGCTAAATGTCAACCAACGAGAGTGCCAAACATCTGTATTTGTATTTTAGGAGGAGGACGATGACTTCAAAAACGATGGGGGACGATGAGGCTTCAAAAACGCCGAAAACATTCAGTGCGCTGACGCTTACTATCCTGTTGGAAAAAGGATGGCAAATCCTTAAGATATTATAGTCCAGTTACCTTGGTATTTCCTGCTTTCGTGGTACGTGTGAAATTAGCCGCTAACCGAATCAGTCAGACATCGATAAGTCAAAACAGCAGAGGGGACAACCGATATTTCACGATGCTGGGACAGGCTCGTCATCGTCAAATCACGAAGGATTATTCAGATCAAAATCGGTCGCTTACTCATCCTTGGTATAAAATATATATAAATATATATATATATATATATATATATATATATATATATATATATATATATATATATATATATATATATATATATATATATATATATATATATATATATATCTTATTTTTTTTTTTATTGTCGTCGGGAGTAGCTGTAGGCCTCAAATCCTTTACAGAACAGTTGTAGTGCATATGTGCTAGTCGGAAGTGTCTGGTAGCCGCACATCAGGTATTTCCTTCCAGGTCCTTGGGAGCTGAACATGACTCTCCTTCGTCCGCTTGATTCTTCAAGCAAGTGAGAATGCATGGTACCCATGGATGGTTTGTGATTTCAGGAGCACCAGACTTTTGTGTCTGATTCCTTCCCCAACAACCGCTTTTCTTGGTTGACCACACGCTAGACTTTCTCCTCTTATAGTTCTGTGCGTGCCGTCGCGTTTAGTCGCGTTGTTTTTTTCTTTAACGCGTTAGCGTTGATTCCCCGAAGCCGGAAAAAAATTAGACCGATGTCTTCGGAGTTGCCCGTCTGGAGCCTTGCAACTTCCGAAAATCACGAGCACGTCTGTGAAATGGATTTGGCGGGTCAGTAGGCAGAAAACTGATTGATCGATGCGTTGCGTGACGTCACCAGACCGTAGGACATGGCAGATTTATCAGGCACTGTCAAATCCTGGTTCGCATTTGAGATGGGAGAGCGAAAAAGGAATCGGCCCACCGAGACCTTTGCACCCCGAGTCGGACCAGTACACGTAGTCGCGTTCGGGCGCATTGGCTAAAAGGGGGCTTTATATATCGATCGGGTAGCCTCTTGAATTGATTTAAGTGAGTAGAATTCGCGCGGGACTAGGATTTACAATTGGAGTCGCAGACGGGCCTTAGCTACTAATTCTTAAAGGGGGCGCTTAATTGACACAAAGGTCTGCCAAATCCCAAAGTGTCTGCGTCAACCGAGATTATAGATCTCGCCTTTCAACACAAAAAAGCAATCCGAAATGTTAGGAGCACTGAGTCCACTTCTCCCAATTGGAGTGTTTGGCTCTCATTGCTTTGCATCAACGACGACATAATCCATCCAGCTTGTTGCAGAAAAGTAACGCTTACGAGTATCACGAACCTCATTGATCGTATGCCAATCTTAACGCGATATCAAGTAATACCCTGTCCGGCGTTGGCATCGTGAACGAAAGCCATGGCTCTGGCAGATGGACTGGCCGAGCCCCTATTTGTCGTTGGTTTGTGTGGCATCCCGAGACCACATATCACATGGCCGAACCGACAAGTCGGCAAGCGCTTCCAACTGGAGCTTAGCCTTTCAAACGGGAAGGTTAGACCAGAATCCAGCCTTCGAGAACCCTTGGATCTTCAGTTAAAAACGCTGGCCCTAGGACACGCAGGCGCGTTCGTAGGGCTTAATTAAAGCAGCAATTTATACCTATGACTCGGGGTATTTCGCATAATGGGGTATCTTACCACTGTATGCCAATGAGTACGTATGGGATAACATATGCGTGACTAAACGTTGTTTATTAAGCGAGTATCACAAGGAGTAGAAGCGAAAGAGGATCCACGAGGGGATCCGGTAAGCGGGAGCCATTAATGCCGTCACCTCATACCTTTAAAGGCGGAGATTGAGTGTCAGCCCCCCCCCCCCCCCCCTCACCTCTCTCTCTTTTTCGTAAAAAAAGGAGACAATAAAAAGAGATAAGATATAAAAGTGGGAGAAGTAAAAGTAAAGCGGGAAGAAGGGGGAGCTTTTCAGCACATTACGCGTGAGGCTGCCAGTTAATACACCTAGCAAAACGGGTATTAAGAGAGTAATTGCTCATTGACATCTGCGGATGTGCAGCCTTACAGCTACAAAGGAAACCTATGCAGGCATCTCAGAAACTTCGTAATTAAAAAACAAAAAATCATTCTGGCTAAGGGAACGAACCCGAACCGCCATCTTTCGAGAGCAGTCGCTCTACCAACTGAGCTAACCCCTTAAATATTCGGCCAACACCACTACTGCTTCTAATTATGGATTGATGTGCTCTCGCCATCAGACCTGCTGACCATTCTGGTTAGCTCAGTTCGTAGCGCAACTGCCCTGGAAAGGCGGTGATCCCGGGTTCAATCCCCAGACGAGGATGAATTTTCTTTAACTGCGCAGCGCCTGAGGAAGCTGTATAGCTTTCGTTTGTAGCCGCTTTGCTGAGGTTAGACGCATGTCAATGAATAATTACTCCCGCATTACAATTCTATTCAGCTTGGGGTTTTCTCCTAAATATTCGACAACAGCAATACAGTCTACGTAAATGACTGACTGTTCTAAAACAGGGGTCTCAACCACACGACACGCGTAGCTATGATGTGTGTCACATCTGCCGCAAAAATATCATCTTACTTTCCCGCCCTCAAAATTCATCCTACACGTGGCAGCTTCACGCGTCGGCTTCACCGCTAGACTTGTTTTTCAACTAAAATCAGACAAAATGGATCGTCCCCGGATAGTGCTCATCCTTCGTGAAAGAAAAATAGAGGCTGGATTGCTTAATCTGCGTGAACTCCTGACAGACATCAGCTGTCTTCAGTAGCTCGCTAGGAGCAAAGCGCAGGACAACCCTCCCCTCTATTTCATCCCAAATTTTTCATCTCTGTTTTTGAGCATGAGGGAGGGTTTATTGGCCATTGTGTCGTTTCAGTTGCTGAAGTGGCAACAAGCTATCCTGAAGCGGCGACTGTCCGGATCTTACACAGTAGGTGACACGTGCCTTTTTTAATTTATACTAGAAAAGTCAAGACTGTTCAGAGGCGGGATCGACATTATGGTTTTCTTTGGTTAAAAAGCGATCGCTGTGGAAAAGGAACTTCCTCCTTTTGTTTTTAATTCACATTCTTTCTCTCTCTAGACAACTACGGTCTCTCAACATCCATGAGGATTAAAGGGCAATCATTTCAGACTTGCCTTTATTCCCGACTGTGAGTCACCAAATACTTTTTATTGTGCATGAGACAAAATCATTCCGGTGGTAATAAACGTCGTGAAATATGCAGTTTCCAGTAGCCTGGGATCACGAGTTACCTGTTAATTCACCTATTACCCATTTCCCGGGGCTCTGTCACAACAATGCTGTTTTGTTCAATCGACGCAACTACATTCTAAGGACGAGACGGGCAACTGATGAAAGATCTGAAGACCCTGAGATTGAGCACAAATCATGCATATAGGAGAAGGCGTGGTTTATGTTCTGGTGGGGGACACGCGATAGGCGCCTGCAGCGTCTCCCAAGTTCTCACCCCTTTGTACGAAAAATGTCAACCAATGACGATGTCACATTTTAAATCTCAAGCATTTATAGTATCATGCCACATGCAAACAAATATACTAAAAGTTTGTACAAAATGTCCGCAAAAAATGTTTCTCCGTCCGCAAAGATTTGGCCCTCTTGATCCCCGAAATTTGACCTCTCCGATTTTGACTGCCGCCAACTCAGTGATGCTTCAAAATTTAGGTGGGCCAACCTCAAAATTTGGCATGCTTATGCATTTTCTGTGCGTGGGAGGCTACCTGCAGCCCTGGAACGCTTTATTTTTTTTTTAATTTCCTCTTTTTATTCCTTCAACTTATGGGTTTCCTAATAGCCAGCGACGTTATAAAAACTTTCATGGTACATGCTACCTTTGTTGTGATTCCCAAACTCCGACTCTTATCCTCACGTATATTGTCAAGTATTTAGATGATTTTATTTGCCTTGCCTTGATATGGCTTGATCTATAGGCTGTACGTCCCATAGCTGATCAGCTTAAGAGACGCTATAGTGGAGGGCTCTTAAATTTTTTCTTCCACGTTTTCGAGCAGAAATATCTACTGGCTAGCGGCAAACGCTAAACGCTAACCACTACCATTAATCAGTAACCAGTGGTTAGTAGTATCGATTAGCGGAAGAGATAACCACGACTCATATACACACAAGGGGAGAGGTCGCTACACCCTCGCTTTAGCAGGATCCTCGGCAAGAATCATTGTTAGTGATTCCAAAACAGCAATCAAAATTACATCGTGGAAAATTTTCCCACAGGTAGAGCGAATTCTATATAAAGTGCTAATCCTCATAGTATGGACCAATCCTTGCAATATCCTCATAGTATGGATCAAAGGCCAATCCTCATAGTATGGATCCCTGCTACCACATCGCTTCTGGCACCGAGGCTGCCCTTAAACTAGCTTGACTATCTCTAAGCTGATCACTCTGGACGAGCTGAACGTTTCACTGCCAAAGACAGGTAGAGAAGCCTTGCATCACTACAGGCTTGTCAGACCCAGATAACCGCCCGCGGACAAATCATTTACTAAACAACAGGCATCAGCCTGGAGCCGACTGCAAAGCAACTCAATTTCAAACCCCCAATGTAGTTTCAGTTATGAAGAGCAATACGCAGTTGTACTCAGGCTTCGCAAGCGAGTCAATTCAGTAAAGACTCTGAACACTGGAATACCTTATTGCTCATCTCCAACCCGGAAACTGAACTCAATCTCATCTGACCCGTCGAGACGCTGCCAAAGCTGAATAGCTAACAGCCATTGCCTAGGCGGGGTATAACCTGTAAGCCGCTCCCCTGTATCCGTCGTACAATAATGTTCTTAGTCAATGCATGGTAAAGAATCACCTTGGGTCCGTTAACGTGCATTGACAGGTACAGTCTTTGTCAAAAATATACGGCCCAAGGATTTTGTTTCTAAGTCTCGTAACGGGGATCGGTACGCATCAGCACCGTTCGAAATCTCGTAGACGACAAACCTAGTCCCCATTCTTCTCTATGCTTACCTATATATTCCTGTGTTGCTTTCAGGGGCTTCGCTAGATTGCTTAGAACCGAACCCCTTGGGCCGAAAATTTTGGCAAAGACTGTACACTACACTGGAGTTAAGTAGTTTAAGACGCAAAATACGACTTTAGGTATCGTATTGAAGGGGAAAGAGGCTACAAGTATTAAAGACTGAACGCGTAGCTTATAGAGATGATCGTCTACTAACTGTATCAGTTAGATATCAGTAATTGCAGGCGAGTGCTAATGACACAAGGTGCAGACAAAGTTTAATTGACACCCCCTTCACTCATTTTCTTCAACGCATTCACCGGGTACAAATAATACCGATGCTATGCAAGCGTTGTTAAAAATATCATAATTCGAGTTGAGAAATTTCCTTCTTAGCCCGAAGTTCTATTTCTATGCTAGTAAGCCATTTGCCACTCTGAATGTTGAACTCTGCATATCGCATATGGCACTCGCTTTATTGAGAAGAGTTTCAAATCACTTTCTCACGTTTCTCCTCGCCTCTTCTGGCATTGTTTGGGAAGCTTCTTAAAGTGCGTAGTCATGCCACCCGCCATTCTAAGGCAGCGAACTCTAATTGTTTCATCCTGTGCGGCCTATATTTCAGTACTTTCGTTAGTCCTTACGGCCTTAAGAATGTAGGCTTTTTACACTGAATGTCCTCTGTAGGAATTTAGTTGTCGAAATTTTCAGCAAGCGAAAGCTGATGGTGAAAACATATGTTTCTACCCTCAATGAGGGCAGTCGCATTTTTTTATTGAATCGCGAGGCCTGTTGAGAGCTTACTGCCGCCAGACTGCGTGAAGAATGCGTGACCAGCCTTGGAGTGAGAGGCAGGCATCCTCAGCACGGTTTTCCAGCGGCCGGAGAAGCGAGCATCACTGAGAAGTCACGCGGTACACCGAGGGGCCCGTTTGGGGGCGGCGCAGTCGAGGGCTAGTTTCGCGGTGGCTCGAAATGTTCGGAAGTCACGTCTGACTCGCGACTGAGAGGGAACCCTGCACCGACAGCAAATATGCAGCAAGACAGTGAATATAAAGACCGTCATGTACACTGTGTTCGGCGCAGTCAAAGGCGTCTAACCAAAGTCATATTACCTCTCTGCTGAAATTCATATGGGAACCTTATACTGTCATGAGCTGGCTGAACCGCAGGAAAGAGCTGAGGACATTCTTCTACCTAGCTGTTGGAATCCACAGTTTCTTGAAAGAGGAAGATAAACTTCAGATGAGAAGCGTCATTATTTCCTCGCGTTCCTCACAGACATACGTGATCACCTGAAGATCATGAATGCAAAGCTACGCAGAAGAAAAATTATAATAAAAATGAGCGAAGTTTTTAGGGCACTTTAGACCACATTAAAACTATGCTAGCCCCTTTAAAAATGAACACACTGTACGACATTTCAACTTTCAAGTCACAAGGACTCATTACCCAAGAATATCTCGATATTTTTGTAAATGGACGCACAATCTCGAGGAGCAGTTTGAAATTCCATTCTGCAGCCTCTCAAAAGAGTTTCCACTTCACACTCTGCTGTGCGAGTCGTCGATTGTGATACTGAGCTTCGAATGGTGTGTGCCGAACTTCAAACAATTAAACCACTTTACAACAGAAGTATTGTGATGTTAAGAAGATAGTGAAAGACCGGAAAGCGTGGCGTGACATGGTCCATAGGGTCACGAAGAGTCGGACACGACTGAACGCGTGAACTGAACTGAACAACATAAGTATCAAGACAAAGTTGTGTGGGAGAACAGCACTTTTCAGCGCTAAAGCACACAAACGCTGTCCACATGCCACCAACAAACAATCTTGTCCGACCATCGTTGCTTGTTGGTTTTTGCCGTCACTCTAATTGGCTAAGCTGTTTCTTGAGGTCACAACAACGTGGACTCGCCAGAGTAATTCAAACTAGTTCCGACATAGTTGCTCCAACGCGCGAGCCTCCCTGGAATGCGTGGTTGCTCTTTTCAAGGAAGGAAAGGAGCCAACAGTCGGCGAGGCCAAGGAATGCATCGGGGATTGTACTTTGTCTTTTTTTTTAATTCTTACTTTGGTAATCGCACAAATTAGTAATGTAATCTATTTAAGGGAAAGATAATGAAACACAAAGTACAAGGAAAAACAACGTGCCTATGGTGGGAACAGAACCCACGACCTCCGAATATCGCGTCCGGTGCTCTTCCAGCTGAGTTACATCGGCCGCTGTCCCACCTGCTCCTTTCTTGGGTATTAATGTAGCCTGTATGTAAACCTTGCGAGTGTTCACCAGCGCCACCCTCAACCATAGCGGTGGACGTGGAACGTCCTGTGTTACCGCCAGCGTCACGTACGTGATCAAGAGCGAGGGCGAAAGCTGTGCTAGAACCCTCTTACGCTGCCTATGGCTTCAAGACTGCCAGAACCGAGACCCCCGTAAACTTATCTTTATCTGTTTGCTCTTTTCAAAGCGTCAGTGAGTCCGAATCGGCTACGCATCGAACCGAAACGACAGCACACGTGAAGCACGACCTCCAGGTGCTTCTGCGCCTGCGTTCCTTGCTTCGACGTGCGGCCATGGGGGAAGCAACGGCGCTTCGAAGAGAGCAACCCCTTCCTCGCCTTTACACGCTAAGAGGAGAGCACCACGCAGACGCATTACTTCGTGTCCATTATGTAGAAGTTTCTGCGGTAGATTTTCTGATGGCCCGATGGCGTAGCCACACACACAACAAGAATTTTAAAAAAGTCCCTTCTAACGCTGAGATGCATTTCTTCTTGTAAACGCTAAAATTCTTTTCAAGCCGAATAAAGATAAAAACCTCAAGACGCGCAATAAGATACCTCAACTGCACCCATCTAATGCTCAACCCATCTCTGTCGTTACGGCTCCCTCACTGGGTTTGCGCTCTATGGACGTTTTATCTTTTCTGTTCACCTTCTATTTTCTTCAAATCAAAATGCAGGACTCTGCCCCCGGCGCCACTTGACCGACCGGAGAATCATCGATGCGCCATGCGCTGCGTCCAGCGATCACGTCGCTTCCGACGAGGAGGCCGTGCTCGAGCATCGCCGCGAGCACCCGGCTTGTTAGCAAGGAGGTTAGCAACGGGGGCCACAAGAGGGCAGCTGTCTTCTTGATGCTCTCATGCCGCTTCCAGTCAGCGCAGAATTACAAGAAGCATTCAACCATTTTCAATAATAATCTGGATTGGGCCTTTGGGTGGGCAAAAAAAGGGTGGTGGAGGTTAACAAAGACGCGCAGGACCCTATAGCACTACACTGAGCACTTAGAGAGAAACAGACCGTTCCACCTGCCGCAAAACTGAGTAAGGAGAAAATGTCTGGAAGAAACATGGTCCCAGTCTGAATGAGATTTTTCGTCTTGTTTACGTTGTGTAAAATTACTTATTGGGAGGTTTTTGGGATACGTGAGCATAGATCTCAGACAAATCAAATGGGTTTTTTCACTTACTATAAGAGTTTAATGGTACCGATGTCCTCGTGAAGCAGGAATGCTCTCCTTTAATTTCGTTTCTGTTCCTTATGTACGGTCAAACAAAAACGTAATGTTGATACAAAAGTGGTGTTGGAGGCGCGGTGTAAGATACATTAAATGTACCACAGAAAACAAAATACCTATAAACGTTAAGCCCCAACAACCATACTAACCACGCGTATTTTCCAACAAAAATATCTATATGCTACTAGACGCTATTCCTCTTTCACGTATGCGCGCACATCCACGTACTGATGAATACTATAAAGGAATATTCCACGTGCGCCTTCTTGCACCTCCTTAATGACACAGTTGTGGGCGATTCCTCTGCCCGAGGGTTCCGCACGAGAAATACACAGCGGGCCGTGTAAAAAAACATCTTTAATCTCACAGGGGGTCGTCCAAGGCGGTGCGGGATCGTCGTCCGGGAGGGCAGGGGGTTGTCTCCGTGGAGAAGCGCCAGGAGCGAAGAAACAGGAACGAAGAGCAGGAGCGAAGAGAGGCGAGACGGCGGCACGAGCCTTCCTTTATAGCCCCCTCGCGCCGGACCGGTTATCCCCGAATGAGCGGGGAGAGGGAAACCGGCAGCGCGCAGGGAGCATTGGGATAGTGGCACGGCCTTCGAGTGCGCGGCGCGCCACGGGCCTTACGGATATGTGGCGCAGGGCCCCACATCTTCCTCCCCTCAGCGTCCGACCCGGGCTACGCCAACAGCCGGGCCATGTCCACGTCCGAGCCCGGGTCGGCGTAAAATAGAGAGGCTTGTCGCCTGGCTCAGGCGCGATGCCCTCTCAGCTAGTCCGTGTGACGGGAGAAGCAGCAGGCATGTCGGGACTGTTCCGGCTGGTCCCTCTCCGGCAGCGGCCACATCCTCGGGGTCACAGCGCAACTGGGCTCGGCCAGGGATACGCCTGGCAGCGGCCCTGAGCTGCTACTCTACATCGCTGACCCCTTTCCACTTGGCGCCGTGCTGGATGCACTGGGACCCCTTTGCAGCAAGCGTTTCCGCCCCGGGCACACCTGGCTTCCTGAGGCCCGTACTCCAGGCCTGGGCAGCGGGCTCCAATCCAGACTTGTTGAAGACGGCTAGCATGGCCGCGCTGGTCACAATGATGGGCCACAAACCACGACAAACTAGGGGGGTACCCCCTGTTTAAGTGGCCCCTCCTTGAACTATGCGCTGGGTGCAGTTTCCCGCCCCAGCGACGGTGGTTCATCTGGCTGCTGCAAAATATTATCAAAATGCATTCTGAAAGAAGCAAATACGTTAGACAAAGTAGTGCACTACCTTGGCCTTAGGTTATAGCGTCCGTTGCGAACCGGGTTACTACCTGTACGCCTTACTTTGGGGAAGATCGCTGCATCGCTTTGAGCTTCTCCCGCTTCGCAGTTGTCCTTGCGAAGGTGGTAAGCTTTCAGGTCTGCGACGTGCACCGGACCGGCGGTTTCACCGCTCGCCAACAACCGCAGCTGGTAGGTGAGTGGCGTAGTCCGTGCCGTAATTTCGAACGGTCCAACCCACTTGTGCGCTAGCGACGCGGCGAAACCACGCGCTGCGTTACTAAGCGGGTACGTTCTTCTCAGTACCAAGTCGTCTGTGTTGAAAACGACGTGACGACGACCTTTGCTGTACTGATCCGCTTGCTCCATGCGCGCGACATCGAGGTTTTCATGAGCCGCGCGCTGCGCTGCCTCAAGGCGCTCGCGAAGCTTTGCCACGAAATGCGTAAACGGAGGGGGCGCGGGCCCCGCCGCGTCAAGTAGGGCGTTCTCGAGCGGAAAAGCGATCTCTTCCCCAAAATTCAAGTAAGCAGGCGTCATACCCACTGACCTGTTCACGGTTGTTCTAGTGGCGAAATCCTGTTCGGACAGCCGTGCGTCCCAATCTCTGTGCTGCTCGGTCGTCGCGACCAGCGTACTCTTAACATTCCGATTCACTCTATCGGTTATGTTGCTCTGAGCGTGGTAGAGACTCGTTTTCCTGTGCCTTTTTTGAAGCGCCCGACAGGAATCAACAAAGACTTTGCTTGTTAAATACGAAGCATTGTCTGTAATCAGGTCGGAAGGGAAACCGAAACGAGTGAATGTCTCCAACAGTTTCTCCCAAATCCGTTCTGACACAAGCTTCCTAAGGGGGAAAACCTCAACCCACTTGGAATAGTGGTCCGTTATTACCAGGATATATTGGTGTCCGCGCGCGGAGCGAGGGAGGGGTCCCATGATATCGCACGCGACCACTTGCCACGGATAGTTGCTAACTACCGGCTTCATCATGCCAGCGGGTTTCCCCGCCTGAGGCTTGGCTACCTGGCAAACAGGACATGTACGGGCGTAACCCAGCACATCATTTCTCATACCTGGCCAGGTCGCGACACGGCATAACTTTTCATAGGTCTTACTGCCGCTGCAGTGGCCTGACAAAAGCCTCTGCGCCGCCAGTGCGGTCGCCCGGTGACGCGGCGTGGGAGTACATTTCCCATTTTCCGCCCTGGCTTCCACGAAATTCTCCCGCCGACGGCGAGAGACCAATTATCGCCGCCAGCGGTTCGCGTTTCCCTGCATACGCCTTGATTGACACTCGCGTGCCACGTGGCCCGGCTGGTTGCAATTCCAGCAAAGCCGGTCGTTCACCTGCCGCGCGGTCGGGGGATGCCGCGTTCCACGAAGCGGTTGGGGACGTCTTTCCCCTTTCTCCGCGCCTGTGCGTACGTCGCTGGCGAACCCAGCTCGACGCCGCTGCTCGAACGCGTACGGGTCAAGAGCACGAGGAATCGCGGAGCCTTCCGCTGGCCTTTCCTGCCCTACCGTCATTACGTCTGCGCCTCTGGCGCGCGGCGCGGAGTCATGGCCTCCGGCCCAGGCGCATCGCGGCTCTAGCGATTCGGTTGGCCTGGGGGGTGGCTGGTAGCGCAATTCAGCGAGTAAATCCGCCTGCACTACCTTCGCTTCCTGTTCTAGGGCCTTGAGGTTTGCAAAACCAAGTCCCCGCAAATACGGCTTGAAGCGCGGATGGCACTGCCTGATCACGCGCGCGACCTGTTCAAGATCGGTTGCCGTGGAATCTTCCCTCTTGTAGAGCTCCTGCATTGCGCGTACATACGCAAGGAGGCTCTCTTCTGGGTGCTGTGTGCGCAACGCTAGCTCCTAAAGCATGGGGCGCTCGTAATCGGGCGGCAAGAACTCGGCGCGGAAGCGATCGGTGAAGTCTGCCATCGACTGGAAGGCCGGCTGGCAGCGTCTCCATCGCGCCGCGCTCTCAACAAGTGCCACGGGAATTACCTGCGCTAGCACCACGTTGTCTGCGGAACCCAGTGCCGTCTGATAATCATCGAGTTCTTGCAAGAACTCGTGGACTGACTTCACGTCCGTGTAGCCGGAAAAGGAGGGAACTTCTACAATTATCTGCGGACGCGAGACTGTCGCCGCAGCGGCGGCTTGGTTGACGCTAGCCACCGAACCAAGCTGATGGGTGAACACCGACAATATTTCGTTCATCTGCCTCATCAGGGCGGCCGCATCGGTAACCTGCGCAGACTCTACCGCGTCCCTCACCTCACTTCCGGACGCACTGGCGTCCGAAGCGGCGCCCTGGCTCGTCTTTTCTCGGAGGCATTGCACTCAACAACTAAGCCCGGCCGGGAGCCGCAGAACAACTGCACGCGCACGACTACCACCTAGCTCGCATCAAGAGGCTAGTCACAAAGGCTAATCGCGGCGACAACCCTTCATAAAACTAACATATGCAAAAAAAATAAAACAAATCGTCCGACACTAAAAAACACATATATAACCCAGAACAAAATTAAAACACTGTACAAACACTACTATACTACACTCCGCGTCATCTGCACACACGATAGCCCTAAACTCAAAATGGCGTCGCGCCTATCATACAAAGGACCGACCCGTCGTGTTGCCGTGCGCTGCCACGTCGGCAGAGAAATCGTCCACATTGGTGCTAATTCAGCCCCAGTTGAGTGCCAGTTGTGGGCGATTCCTCTGCCCGAGAGATGCGCGCGACAATTACACAGCGGGCCGTGTAACAAAACATCTTTAATCTCACAGGGAGTCGTCCAAGGCGGTGCGGGGCCGTCGTCCGGGAGGGCAGGGGGTCGTCTCCGTGGAGAAGCGCCAGGAGCGAAGAAGCAGGAACGAAGAGCAGGAGCGAAGAGAGGCGAGACGGCGGCACGAGTCTTCCTTTATAGCCCCCTCGCTCGGGACCGGTTATCCCCGAACGAGCGGGGAGAGGGAAACCGGCAGCGCGCAGGGGGCATTGGGATAGTGGCGCGGCCTTCGAATGCGCGGCGCGCACGAGCCTTACGGATATGTGGCGCAGGGCCCCACACAATATACATATTCTCAACTACTTTTTTTCAGTTGCCTCGGGCTGAACAAAAAGCAGGGCATATCGTGGAAGCGCCATTAGCGCAGCTTGTGTGCACCAGGCTCAGGGTTAGTAAAGAGAGTTAGCTAAACGCAATGCTACTCTTCGGCAAAGTACAAGGGAATGCGGCGTAGGAATGCCGCACCTGTGGGACAATCAGACGTTTTAGTCCTACACTGTAACAGGCCTGTGAATTTATTTATTTATTTATTTATTTATTTACTTTTTATTTATTTATTTATTTATTTATTTATTTATTTATTTATTTATTTATTTATTTATTTATTTATTTATTTATTTATTTATTTATTTATTTATTTATTTATTTATTTATTTATTTATTCATGCCTTCAGGGCCCGCGAAGGCATTACAGAAGGAAGTGGGTTACATCAAAAAATATACAATACAGGAAGTGTGGCAATACTGAAAAGAGAAAAAAAACAAGGACAACTACTGCAAGGCGACAAAATATAAATTACAAGGAATAAATATGCTCTTCAATAGCAGATTCCCACTTTATGAGGGTGATCGCTATGAGATGAAATGTGCAAGATTCAGAGAGAAGCGCTTGACTAAAAGGATGATTGTGATAAATTTTATAAAGGGAGTTAAAGAGAACTTTCTTTCGTGAGGAAAGAAATGGAAGGTTAGCGTCTATGTTTGATACGCGCGAGTAGTTGTGAGGTATGATTCATGCGCTGTGATTTTACACACACTTTCATGTTTGACTGAGGCGCCCAAGACCGAGATCCCACACCAAGCATGAATATTCCAACTTTGGACGTACGTGTGATTGAACAGTTTTAAGAAGGACATCCAAGCATGTTATTGGCATCGCTGCAGACGATGTTCATGTGTTTACCAGGACAGGTTGTTGGCTATGTAAGCACCTAAGTATTTGTAATATGTTCCATGTTTTAGGGAAAGAGATGCGATCCCGTAATTTAAAAATGTGATTGGAAACAGGAGGTGTATTCAGGGAAATTCGCACTGCTTTGCAGTTATAATCGTTAACACGCCTTTTCTAGGTGTTACATCATTAGGGCACATGTCAATTGCAGACTGAATTCAAGCGAAGACAGAGAGAAAAGAAATTACTCCACAGATTACGCAATAAATCGGTGGACAACCCAGACGAACAATTAATCTGATCAGTCAAGCCATTAATGCAGATAATGAAAAGTATTGGTCCGAACACAGAACCGTGGGATTCATCGGAGTAAACAGGAGAAAAATAAGAGTCAGAGTTATTGGCTTAAACAAACTGTGTTCTGTTGAGAAGAAACGCTTCGATCCACGCTTAAAGATTGGAATCATTGTTTAGTCTACTATCCTTCCATGAAAGCAGGTGGTTACAAATACAACATCTTGAAGAAATTAAGTAATATGCAATCGATATAGAATCCAAAGTGTACGGCTGAAGAAGATGATCAGTGAGAGATATGAGCTGTGCCTCACGTAAAAAAGATTTGCGAAAACCATGCTGATGTGGCATAAAGAATACGCTATTTTCAAGAAAATTAACCAAGTTGGAATAGATTATGTGCTCAAAGAGTTTGCAAGAAATGCCAGTAAATAAAATTAGCCTATAGTTTGTAGGTGAAAGTGTGTCGCCGGACTTAATTACGGTACCACTTTCCCACGTTGTAGTCATTTGGTAACAGTGAAAAAATGCAAAGATTATGTAAATAGTATGTACAGTATTATAAAGAAGTAGATGCCAGTACTTAGAAAGAAAATCAAACTAATGCCATCAATGCCTCAAAATTATGACAGTTTTAAACTCCTCATTAGGTTCTGCGCCACAAGGAGCGCTTGCGTCATAAAGCAGACAGTCTGGAAGGCGCAAGACACAGTTGTTCCCTCCTTTTTCTGGCGTGCTGAGCTGGCACCCATTGTGCGGCTTACAGGCGACGTCATGTGAAATAAGCGGTATGTGGCAGCAAGGGAAGGAGGTCAGGTAGCTAGACAAAACTGCAAATTCAGTAAGATGTGTTGTCGGCCTAGTTGGTGCAGTACTTCAGACATCTTATAGTAGCGCGAACAAAAATACACACAGGACAGGGTACAGGACGAGCGCTATTTATTGGAAGGAAAGAGGAACGTATATTTAAACCCTCGGCCACTCAAGTGTTCATAGCCCCAAGCGCTCGTCCTGTACCCTGTACTGTGTGTGTTTTTGTTCGCGCTACTATAAGATGTCTGAAAACTGCAAATGTTCACTGAGAAAGAGAAGCTGAATGGAGACAGCAAACAGCAACGGAGCAGAGACGTTGCTTACAAAGGGAGAACCGCAAAAAAAATATATAATAACTATAATGATAATAATTATAATAATAATAATAATAATAATAATAATAATAATAATAATAATAATAATAATAATAATAATAATAATAATAATAATAATAATAATAATAATAATAATAATAAGGAGGGGGGGAGGGGCGATGAGGTGACATAGAAACGCGCAGCAACCGAATCTGACGGTTGCTTCACATATACGAATGTTTCTCGCGCTCAGAAATCCTTGGCCTCCCTTTGTTGCAGGCCACCTAGGCGCACTGGCGGCACTCCTGTCTTTCTCCCTCTTTCCCCTGACTTCTCCCTCCTCCTATCCTCTCCTCTGAAGAGGATCTCCTTGCAGCGTGCCACGCGTGCCCCAAATTAGGTTCTTTTGCGAGCAATTTTCGCGCCCCGGGCTAATCCCCGTCAGCCGGCTACGAGCAGAGGAGCATGGCAGCTCGCGCGGACGCGCAGGGAAAAGGAGAGAAAATGCCGCGAGAAGAACGGGTGGCCGCATGCTTTGTTGCAACATCTTGGCGCGAAGTCTTCGCAGCTCTCCAGCGGTGCCGCCGGTAAACTCCCTCAGCCTCCCCGTCTTCGCAGGTCGCGCGCATGTATTGTCCAGCGTGTGTTCGGTCTTTCTGCCGCCGCCCCATTTTCTCATCCGGGCAGTGTCCCCACGCTTTCGATATGTTGGCTAAGCTTCCTTCGCCGGCTCTGCTCCGCTGTTCAAGAAGAGCGCGGTAGCAGCACGGTGGAAATAGGCAGGTAAGAACTCTCCTCCTGGGCAACGAAACCTGGCCGTGTCCCCTTCCTCCACCCCCCTCCGATTCCAAGACGGCGCGTGTCGATGGAACGAGGGCGCCAATATCGCTTCGTCGCTTATGCAAAGTGACCGAATGACTCCGTCGTCGCTGAATCCATACCACGAGAGAGATACACAATCTGCATGTGTGCGTGTTTTATATGCCTCTACGTGTGGCAAAGAGCTACAGACGTCTCATTTCTCTCTTGTTAGTAGCGTCGCGACACATGCCGCTAACATGCACGGCCATATTAACTTACAGCTATGCGAAGAGTGAACCGACTGTTTGAAACCTTATTTACACTGCACTCCTGCGTTTTCTATTTTGTTATGCACGAAGACGGAAAACTAAGCCCAATAAGGGCTTAGTTTTCCGTTTTTATGCGTATCTTCATGTTATACCCATCGATTCATTTCCCCTTCATTTTTCTCTCTTTACCCTTTTTCTAGTTCTCTCCTTCAACTCCCTGGACGCTGCGATATGCTGGTGACACCTCGACGTCTGACTCTCTACCTATTCCACGTTGACACGGATGCGCGACCGTTGCCTATTTTTGCTGCTGCAAATGCTCTGCTCAGGCGCTGGTATTCGCACCGGGGAATACTTAGGATGGAAATGGGGAAGGAGTGATTAGGGCGGGGGTGCTCAATACTCCTCCTTGCATCGTTCTCCCGAGGGGCACAAACATCTTTGAGCGCGGGCAGGTTCACGCGCAAGAAACCAATTACTTAGTCGAGAGAAGAAAACGGCGCTGTTCGCGCCGCTTGGATAAATTTTTGTTTTTCCGCCACAAAGGCAGGTCCCGATTGGGCCCGTTTCTTTCTGTAAGTGTGTCTTCACTCGGAGCCGTCTGTTTCACTCTTTCTTTCTTCCCCCACCTCCTTGAATCAGTTTGCTTGCTGGTTTTGTTTTCACCACTAGAATTTATTTCAGGTACGCGCCGCAAATTTTCACTCTTCCAGCACACTCGTGTCTCCATGTCAGTTTAGTGCATTTTTTTTTCTCTCTCTCTCTCTTTTCTCTCTCTCTCTTTACCACCGTCGCAGTCATTTAATCGCGCTCGATTTCCTGAACGTTAAATCTCAATCGCTCCTCTTCCTCCTTAAGAACTCCCGACCGCGTCCGTATCTTCGTGCGCTCCTGGTAAAGTCGCTATAAAGGAAACGCTTAACTGCAGGTCTCTGCAGATACAGTTGCCATCGGTGCAATTGCAGGAGCAAATGTTAGATAATAGTAGCATTCGCCCGTGCGATCCAAGCTGTTGTTTCTATCTTCTTCTTTTCTTCATGTGCATCTTCTTCTGCTGCTTGTTCTTTCTCTTCTTCATCTGCTGCCCCTCCTCCTCCTGCTCCTCCTCATCTTCTTCTAGACCTTTTAAAACGTGGCGCATAGCCACATGATGGTGATGGGATTTTCGAAGGTGCAATGGTATATAATGAAAATTCCCACAGTCGATTATGACCCAAATAACATCGCCAAGAGGGGGTTCTTGAAATTTTATAGATGACACAGAAAACGACACAGAAACAAAGAAACGACAGAAACGCATTTAAAGTAAAATAACGAGCATAATATTTGGCGAGAAAAAAAAAGAGATCTCGATGAATTTTAAGAGTTAAAGATTCAACCTATCAGTTGCAATTACGTAAATATGGGAAACCCCGCATATTGAGCCCAATGCAAATTATTTGGCTCTCGCACAGAACGTTAGTAGGGGGAGACAAGGGAAGGCCTAACCCTTCTCCGCTTCTTCCTCTCTCCTCCTCATCTTTCTTCTTCGGCTTCTTCGTCTACTTCCTTTCTACTCATACAGCCCCGCAGGGGTGGTGCAGTGGTACGCCCCGCCGGGGTGGTGCAGTGGTAAGACGCCCGACCACTGTGCCGGAGTACCCGGGTTCGAACCCGACCTCGGCGGCTGCGTTTCGATGGAGGCGAAACGAAGAGGCGTCGTGTGCTGTGCGATGTCAGCGCACGTTAAAGATCCCCAGGTGGTCGAAATTACTCCGTAGCCCTCCACTACGGCTGCTCTTTCTATCTTTCCACTTTCACTCCCATCTTCCTCCCTTCCCTTACGGCGCGGTTGAGGTGTCCACAGAACACAAGTGAGACAGTTACCGTGCCTTTCCCTTCCTATAAATAAAAATAAATCAGTGCAGTGGTAAGACGCCCGACTACTGTGCCGGAGCACCGGGGTTCGAACCCGAGCTCGGCGGCTGCGTTTCGATGGAGGCGAAACGAAGAGGCGTCCATGTGCTGTGCGATGTCAGCGCACGTTAAAGATCCCCAGGTGGTCGAAATTACTCCGTAGCCCTCCACTACGGCTCCTCTTTGTCTCTTTCCACTCTCACTCCCACCTTCATCCCTTCCCTTACGGCGCGGTTGAGGTGTCCACAGAAAACAAGTGAGACAGTTACCGTGCCTTTCCCTTTCTATAAATAAAAATAAATCAGTGCAGTGGTAAGACGCCCGACTACTGTGCCGGAGCACCGGGGTTCGAACCCGAGCTCGGCGGCTGCATTTCGATGGAGGCGAAACGAAGAGGCGTCCATGTGCTGTGCGATGTCAGCGCACGTTAAAGATCCCCAGGTGGTCGAAATTACTCCGTAGCCCTCCACTACGGCTCCTCTTTCTCTCTTTCCACTTTCACTCCCATCTTCCTCCCTTCCCTTACGGCGCGGTTGCGGTGTCCACAGAAAACAAATGAGACAGTTACCGTGCCTTTCCCTTCCTATAAATAAAAATAAATCAGTGCAGTGGTAAGACGCCCGACTACTGTGCCCGAGCACCGGGGTTCGAACCCGAGCTCGGCGGCTGCGTTTCGATGGAGGCGAAACGAAGAGGCGTCCATGTGCTGTGCGATGTCAGCGCACGTTAAAGATCCCCAGGTGGTCGAAATTACTCCGTAGCCCTCCACTACGGCTCCTCTTTGTCTCTTTCCACTCTCACTCCCATCTTCCCCCCTTCCCTTACGGCGCGGTTGAGGTGTCCACAGAAAACAAGTGAGACAGTTACCGCACCTTTCCCTTCCTATAAATAAATCAATCAGTTCCTACTCATACATGAAAATCGCACTCAGAACAGAACAACGCGGTGAGTGAGACATGACATGAGCGCTACTGACACCTGACGTCGTAGCAACACAAAAAGAAAAAAAACTAAGAGCATCAGCCGAGCACACACCTACTAAACACAACCACACAGACACCACACTGGCAGGTGCAGATAAGCGACTGCGAAGAAAATTGTATCCAGAAACATTGGCAGTGGTCTAGCTCCGCTAAGCCAGAATACACAAAGCGAAAGCAGTAGGGTGATTCCACGAGAAATCAAACTGCCTAATAATTTAATATTATTAATTTATTTTGTTTTTTGGATATATTGTGCACGTAGTACTGAAAACTTCAATGATGCAATTGTTGTTGTTTTTTCTAACTTTAAAATTTAAGGAGAAAAAATACGAACGATGTCAGGCCAGGAGGAGGAGGAATAACTTTATTTGGTGTCCGGCAGGGTTTAACGTGACCGAGCCCCGTGGGAACATCGAGATCTTCTCTCTTCGCCGCCACAAGGACCTGATTGACGGCCCAGAGTTGGTCCTTGAGGCTAGAGCTGCGCAGAGCGGCGGAGCACCTCGACGAGAGGGTTTCAGGATTAACGCCTTTAAATTGTACTTTTCACACCCAGAATATGTGCTTAAGGGCTTCTATGTTTGGTTTGCAGACCTTGCATGTGTTCGCCTCGTATATTTCGGGGTAAATCAGGCCACATGCAAACTTTTCGCGCACATCGCTGTATACGGATTTTGAAAAGACGTAAATAACTGGAGTCATTCAAGGCATGGTTAATATATTATGTGCAGACAAACTACAGGTAGCAAAGAGTACGTTAGGTGTCTTTCCGCCATTCAGACAAAGGTATTGCTACCATGGAAAAAAATCAAAATGTACACTTATGAGAAATTAGTACTTCTTTACGCATTATTCTCTTCGCTTCTAGGCGCTACATCTTCAAATTTTCTTAAACAATAGGCACTTATACAATAATTATGCTCATTAAGTTTAAGTTCTATATATCAAGAGAGTAAGATAAAAAATTATGCTAATACTGCATTTCTATTTGTATGAGTTTTTTCAAAAATAAATTTTAGACAAACATTCTTAATTTTGCTAAAAATTCTTCAAACAATGCTCAAGATGTAGGCAAAAAAGGATATGAAAAAATATGTTGCATTATTTTCTACCTTATCAAGTTAAGAGAGCTCAAACTTGCACTTCTCAAGCAATGGCGAACGCACCTCAATGGCTGTCGTGAACTTGCTTTAAATTTCCTGTAATTACCAGGTCAGACATTTTTCATCAATGAGTGGTATAAAGCAATTTATTTTTTATAGGAACCATCAATATGTCAGTCCGCTGCTGTTGCCGAATAAAGGCAACATACCAGGGCCACAAAAATACATTCAAAGAGAAGTTTGTCTCTTCGTGTTTCTGCGCAACTGTGTTTTCGTCCGTTTTTAATAAAATCCATGAACGCAACAATAAAATACACGATTTAAAAGGGAATGTATTTCTAAAACATCCACTATTATTCCCGTTACTACCGTTTAAAGGTAAGCTAGTTGGTCAGACGACATGATGCACCACGCAGATTTAATCAGTTGTCAGTGCAGCATTGGCCTTGTTTATATGTGTATTGTGTGTCTCTCCTGTGTGTCGTCGCCTACTCTGCTGCGTAGTGCATCATGTACTATGTATTCCACGCGGAAGTTTAAGCCATTGCAAAAGCATGTTAACATACTTACCAATATATTGTTCTCTTCCCCGTTCAATCATTGAGGAAAGCTTTTGATAGCTTTATAGGCAATAGATTTAAGAATACCATAAGAAGTAGCCAAGGTGAAAATATTTTTAATAATCGTAAAAATGCGTCTACTGATGCAACCCCTTTCTCTTCGTAACGTGTGCTAACTGATATAGTGGTGTATTACTCCGAATTAGAACAGTACTCGCTTTATACTCTATATTTGGTCGCAGGTATAGCCGCACAGACTGCACAGCCTAGAAAGCTTGAGTCGAAGGAAGTTCCCAACCGGATTCATAGGCTAACCGCACGTCGTGACTGACTACGTCGTCAGTACTTCCGGCTAATTCTGATGAGTGTGAGCTCCACGCGATGACTAGTGCACATAGCCAATCTCCAGAGCAAAACATTTTATACGCTGTGGTTTTAGGATTATAAGACCCAAAATTTGCCTCATGCAAAAGAACTCGTCGTATCTGAGGTGGCACATGCTTGCTTCGCTGTAGGCAAAATGGCAGACCGTACCAAGACAAAGACCTCCTTTTTTAAGATTACGGAACCAGTTGTTTCAATTACTGTGCGCCATTCCGTTTGTATCGGTCAATAAAAGGATATAAATATATCATAAGTGTCATGTCACTTCCCTCCAATGTTTGCCTGTCTGCACTGTTAACCAAAATCACAATAAGCGTACTTGCGTGCAGTGCAGCGGACTCGTTGCAGACCGCCGCGCCCAGTAATGACAAGAAATGAACAAACAGCAACTTGGTCGAGAGGAATTCTCATATCGCATGCGTGAGAAAGATGGCTGCAAGGCATTTCACAACAAACATCGATCCCACGAAGTGTGGCCAAACATCTACGTGTCCATATATTGCTGTTCTTGCAACAGGAGATGGGAAAACCTGCAATGGCATTTGCGGATTAGTAAAACATCGGTCATCCTTAACAACTAGAGAACAGGCAGTACGAATGTGATACGATCAGCATCTGAAACGCTTTTGTCAGAAAAGCTGAAGAGCGTGTAAGTGGTATTTGAGCTTGGAGACAGACTTCAGCAATTGGTTGACTAGAAAAACAGTGAGTGTAAAGAATTGAGACCAGTTGCATGAATATTATCATACGCATGAAGTTACGTGCACAAGGCACCACGGATACTAATAAGGATTTATTTTTGACCCCCCGAAGGAAATAAAATAAATTTGAAATTGTTTCGAGCTTCCGTCTCGGTTTCTGCAGTCCCAGTGGTCTTAACACATCTCAGCTCACATTTCTTTTGAATTATTTAATTCTCTCTCTTTTTTTTTTTTTCAGAAAAAAAGAGTCAGATTCGCAAATATTTAAGGGATCAAGGCTGCTACGAAAAGATTCGCAGAGGTCCAAGAACCTTTGACACTGGCAGTCATCAACAGAACGCACGTGGACTGGTTTAAAAAAGTACAAAAAGGGAATACTCAAATTATCAACTGATATTATGAGTACAATTAGAGATCGAAATCAATGGTGATACATTCATTACAAGAATAACAAGTGGAAAGTATCATCATCACATGTCGTGTTGGACATATGCCGCCGAAGGATCAAAATCTAGATTTAGAAATTATTCAATAATGCTATCCTGGCACATTTATTATACCCGTGCACTGACAGGATAGCTCAACCACGGGAATGTCTGCATCATCTTATTTAATCTGTTTTGTTCTTATGCTTTGATTGCATGCTATTTTGTATTGACGTATTGCGCAGCGCAAAAAAAAAAAATCGGATTTCGGTTATCTATTAAAGGCCTCGACTATATCTGAAAAATTGCATTTCGCGCATTTATTACAGCTACGAACGGAGTAATAATAATAATGAGATTCTTGTTGAGGGGGGAAGAGAAGGGGGGGATTACACGACCCTATAACTGTCTCCTGTACATGCAGGAATACACCGCAACGGGGCCGAGTAGAGGGGAAGGGGGAATGAAAGAGGGGAGAGGAAGGGGGAGCGAAAGCGTTGTTGTTGGTAGTCAATGTCGAGGACCCCTGGAGAAAAAAATGCCAAGCATGGAAGGGCAAACACTCGTACAACAAGGATTGGTGGATTTTGAAGCGGGGACGTGCCGCGCAAAGGTGAAAGCCTTCATGACATATGTAGAGATAATTGTGAGGTTTAAGGAAAGGGGAAAAAAAAAAAGAAAATCTGATAGGGAGATTTGGAATGTCATAGATGCTTATGCGAGCAATTGGATGCGCGCGGAGGGAAGAGTGGGGCCTTGCAGAAGGGGCAAAGAGCCTTGTGGGATAATATAGGAGGAGATAAGATAATAATAATAAGAAAATAGTAAAAAAAAATAGTCTGAGGGCATTATTTGAAATGCAAGAGATAGGCTGGGAAGGAAGGGCCTTTGAAGGAGGTGCATGGGAACGGAGTAGTAACTGCTTCACGACCTCCATGGAGGTGATTTTGCCGATGCTGGATAAGTGACAATTTTGAGCTCTCGCCACACAATAAGGAAAACATAATGCAGCATGTCTTTTCATATACCTTCTTTTCTCCGTCTTGAGCGTCATTTGAAGTATTTTGAGCAAAATTAGTATTGGGATCTTGTATGGTTTATTTTCGAAAATAACTCACATAGTCAAAATGGAATATTTGGCATAAGATTTCTTAAGCTTCATATTGATATATAATAATTAAATTTAGTGACCTTGATTATCGCATAAGTACCTATCATTTCGGAAAATTTGAATGAAGTGTGTTTTATGGTCGCGGAGAAAATAATTCGTAAGCAAGGCCTAATTTCTCGTAAGTGCATTTTTTGAATTTTTTTCTTAGAAACAACAACTTCCTCGAACGGCGGAAAGACGCTTAACTTACTCCTTGCGACCTGTAGTTAACTGCACAAAATGTATTATTCATGGCTCGAATGCCTCCACTTGTTTGCGGCACTGCATACTCCGGACGCAGCGATATGTGCGAAAAGATTGCATGTGGGATGACATCATTCGGATTAAGGCGAAAACCTTTAACGGCTCATACTGTCGGCGTTCGTTCCTTCGGTCACGTTTACAGCTGTCAATGAAATGACGTCATGATGACGTCATCACAAAATAAAAATTTTGCCTCAACCGGGAATCGAACCTTAAACCCTTCAATCCCCAGCCGAGCAATTTAAACAACTGCACAGTCTTTTTTTTTATTACCTGCATAGACTCATATATCACACCACACAGCAAACGACACTGGACAATAACGCATATTGTGTTGGCATGGGTTAAAACTATCACACAAAACATGGCTGACGTAAAGGGGCTAAAATCACTTAATTGCACAAGATGATCAATTATCGATACCCATTCAGGTGCCGGGTGCACATTCTTATAGGTCTCCACGAACCTCGCAATGGACTCGCAAAAGTAGTGGTGTGTGGGCCGTGCATGAACGTCGGTGTGTCGCGCAGCCGTCCTTTCATATGCAGTGCAATCCAATCAGCATCAACGCGTCGAAAGGGACGCCTTCTTCATTTTCTATCGTGTAGAAAACGAATTCCTGGAGGATCTAGTGACAGGTCTTTTTTCAGTGTTCTTTGCAGTATGTCCCAAAAAAAACACTCCGCCCAAACACTCCAAGAAGACGTGCTCGATGGTTTCGTGCTTCCTGCAAAATAAAGCAATGGACACCACAGGGAACGTACAGTCCCTTTTCCTCCATCCAATTTTTAACCTCCAAGGTTCCAGTGTGCAGCCTAAAGAAAACTTACTTTGCGACTGGAGCCACATGCATTCTCTTCACGTGCTTTAAAACATCGCTTCTGGGGTTAGCACTGTATATGGTGTGGTAAAGAGGTACAGGGAAAAGTATGTCTTCAAGGCCCTTATATAGCTTTTTCCATTTAACTGTTTCTAAATACTGGCGTGAGAATCGTAGTATTAAGAATAAGAAATGACAGGCCGGCACACCCTCCGTGAGAAAACCAGCAACGCCTGCTTTTTATATAATTTGTAGACACAAAATATTCAGACAGATGTTTGCTTAACCTGATCTGTATCACAGTGTGTAGAAAAGGGTCCTTTACAGCTAGAAGGAAAAAGAAACGATTGACAACCTGCCTCAGGTACAAATGCGACAATCCAAGGCATCCATTACGAACACTAAGGAAGATGTTTGCATGACTTGTCTTCTCTCATAACGGCCCCCACACAAATACAGCAAATACGCGGTGTAACTTGTGCACATTCGCTCGCGAGCAGTGCAGAACGCTCATGGCATACCGATAATTTACTAATAAAAACCAAATTGCACAGTGCTTCGAGAAAACATCATTTCACGCATTTCAATAACTTGATTCTGCCAGTTGGGATCACTGTCGCTGTAAAATTGTAACGGAGCACCAAGGTACTTCGCGGGGGTACTAAGCCATCGCATGTTGGCAAAAGTACCAGGAGCCTCTGGCCAAGAACCATGCCAGAATCCTACGCACTTGGCCCAACTGACACCACTCCTACTGGCTGCACAGAAACGCTTTACAATATTCACAGTTTCTAAAAAAATATCAGAATCAGCTCAGAAAATAGCAACGTTGTCGGCATAAGCAAGATTTATTAGTATTTATTTAGACATTCTGCAGGCCACTACTTCGGCCCACGCAGGAGGAACATTGCATAAAAATACAGATATAACAAGCGAACACACTGGAACAATAAACAACAGAACAATAAAAACAGGCATCCCGTTCGCTCTACAATTGTTTAAAATGGCTTCCCAGCATTCCCATAAAAGCATCCGACTCAAATATACCAACGGGGAGGAAATTTCAATCGAACTGTTCGCGGGTAAAAACTGGACTTATGATTATTTGGAAAACATTGGGTCTAATGAATGCAGATGAGTATGTCTAATTTTTTTAGTGTTAAGTGCTTTCACGCAGTCAGGCAACTGGATATTAATTTTACCTGAGAGGCTGTTGTGAAGCAACCCAAAAGAGCTGATTTTTCTATCTCTAACATTTGGATACTATTTTTTACATTAACTGAGTTGATGAATCATCCCTTTCATATCTACCGAAAATATATCGAATCGCCTTTCTTTGTACTTGCTCTAATTGACTGCTCTTGGCATAAGGGTCCCACACTACAGCTGCATATTCCAGTCTGGATCTTACAAAAGAACTGTAGATGTCTCACATCTGCCTGTTGTAGTTTAAATCCTTTGATATAATAAGTCCCGATTATACACGGGCAAAATGGTTCTGTGTATAAGTCAGAGTAAAGGCTAGAGGGGATTCTTTAACGTGCACTGACATCGCACAGCCTACGGGCGCCTTGCTTTTCGCCTCCATCGAAAAGTCGCCGCCGCGATCGCTATTCGATCCCGCATGCTTGGAAACAGCAGTCGAGTGCCCTGACCCCCATATCGGGGAGGATAAAGTCATGTGCGAGACCTTTGAAGCTTTTTGAAACGCAAAAGGGATTATTATTGTGTTATTGCTCCTTCGATCGGTAGCTTCGCTGAAAAAAGGGAACGCCTGTTGAAGCGAAACCTTTACTGGGCTAGCTGCGGCTCTTTTCGCGTACGGCCCAGTTCGACCTACAGCTGCGTGCCTAGCGGTGTGCGCGCTCCTCGCCATCTGCTTCTTTTTCGCACGTGCATGGTACATGGAGCGGGCGGCGCTCCATTCATCTTCTGCTGCTGCTTCGCTTCTTCTTCTAGACATCGAAGGCCTGCTTGTTCTTCTTTACACACCTGGCAAGCTTCATTCGTACCGATACATATCGCGGTCCCCGCGGATCGATGAATGGAAGAAAAAAAAATCTTTATTTGCCACATATCTGAGGTGTTCGTGACCCATGCCTACTGGTCACTTGTGCGCCCGAGGTCCTTCCTCGGTCCAGGATGCCGCACATATAGTTATATGTGCTGGTGGTGGTGGTGGTGGTGAAAACTTTTATTGTCCGAAGGAGGCGACACCGGAGCTCCGGCACCGCTTGCAGGCGTCCAGGGAGCCCGATGTCACCCCAAGAGGCAGGGGCTAGTCAAAGCGGTTCGCCGCTTCGGTTGCCAGACGGACAATGTTAGCCTGTGTCGCCGGGTCTTCGCTATGAAGCGCGGTCTCCCATGCTTCTTCGTCCTGGAATAAATTGTAGCCCGGGGAGTGGCTGCACTCCCAGAGGATATGTTTTAAAGTTCCTATATCGCTACAGAATCTGCAGAATTGGTCCTCCGGATTTCCAGTTTGCGTGAGATATCTCCATCTGGGAGACATGTGGTTCTTGGCTTGCAGGCGGCGCCAGGTGACTGCCTCTGTGGATGTGAGGGACCTATCTGGGGGTGGATATTTCCGCCGTCCTAACTTGTAGTGCTCAATGACTTCGTTCTAGGTGGCGAGCGTCTCGACCTTAAAGTTAGGTTGAGGCCGGCGTCCCCCCCGGATAATGAGCGCTCGGGCAAGGGCGTTGGCCGCTTCGTTTCCTGGTATGTTGGTGTGAGCGGGGGCCCAGGTTAGGGTGATCCCTCTGTCTATGTTGCTTTTCGATAATATGTTCAACGCATAGTGTGATATTTTGCCTTTGCAGAAATTCCTTATTGCTGATTTGCTGTCACTGATGATCCCCTTCGCGTTCGTACTAACGCACGCTAGGGCGATCGCCGCTTCCTCCGCTGCCTTGGCGTCTACTCCGCTTGTATATATCTTGCCTTGCTCTATTCCGGACCCGTCGACTACCACCGAGACAGAGTTCCGGTCCTCGTCAAAAGCGGCGTCTGTGTAGGCAACCGTCTCGGGTGGCATTCTGCTTAGTTTTGTTACCAAGTGTTTGGCTCTGTGCTGGCGTCTTTCCTGATCGTGCTGTGGGTGCATGTTCTTGGGTATCGTTGAGATCGTGAGGGCTTTCCTAATTTTGGACTCAATGTGGAACGTCTGGTGTTTAGTGCCTCTGTTCCCTTGTAGTCCTACCCAGCTTAGAATTTGCTGCCCTGTCTCAGTTAGACTTAGGCGTTCGAGTTGCGCCGTTCTCGTTGCTTCCGCTAACTCTTCTCATGTGTTATGCACCCCCATTCCCTCTAGTGCCAGGGTTGAGGTCGAGATTGGGAGTCCCAGTGCTCGTTTCGTGCATTTCCTTATTATGGCGTCTAACTTGTTTTTGTCTGCTTTTTTGATGTTAAGGAATGGGGTTGAGTAACAGATCCGCTATTGTGATTCGGCATGTGACGATGATGATGATGATGATGATGATGATGAAA